>NC_050097.1:99133071-99436102 GCF_902167145.1 Zea mays
CGGAGTCAAATGGACTCGTTGAAAGAGCTAATGGCATCATAATGACAGGAATAATGAAGTTAATCTTCAATCAACCCAGGGGAAAGTGGCCAGATCAGTTAACCAATGTGGTGTGGAGCCATAATACAACAACATCAAGGTCTACAGGCTTTACTCCATTTAAGTTATTATTCGGTGACGAAGCAATAACTCCAGAAGAAGCTAAAACCGGATCAATAAGAGTAGTAGCTTCGGCAGCATCAGATTCCGAAGCTGCTTATTCTGTGGAAAAAGATGCTTTAGAAGGGATCAGGTTGCAAGCCGTGGAAAACATCAATAAATATCAAGCCGAAACAATTAAATGGCGAGATAGAAAGGTTCAGCTAAAGAATATTGAGCCAGGATACTTGGTGCTTCGGAGAGTGGCCAACCCAGAAACAGTGGGCAAGTTGCAGTTGAAATGGGATGGACCTTTCTTAGTAGCATCTTCGTCAAGACCCGGTTCATACAGATTGAAGGATATGGACGGCAACGACATTCCTAGATCTTGGAATGCGGATGAGCTTCGGCGATATTATGTATAACTCGATGTAATTTTCCATATTTTTTATTTTATTTTTCTTTCATGGCACCCTTTTCCTTTCTGAAGGGGGAGAAAGGTTTTTAATGGGGCCATCACATGTAATTTCCTTTTTTAGTTCTATAAGAGTAAAATCCCCCAAGGAATGTAAATGTAAAAGCTGAGAACGCACCATCGAGTGCTGAAAAGTAAAAAGAGAAGAAGCTCCAAAGTCGTTCCTAAGGGAATGCAGAGCTTACAGCGAAAAGTCAACGCTGATTCCGCCAAAAGTAAAGGCGAAGAAGCTCCAAAGTCGTTCCTAAGGGAATGCAGAGCTTACAGCGAAAAGTCAACGCTGATTCCGCCAAAAGTAAAGGCGAAGAAGCTCCAAAGTCGTTCCTAAGGGAATGCAGAGCTGAGGTGTGATTGTGGCTATGGGTATGGTTTCGGATACGCGTTTGGACATTCATTTGCACATCACATCATAGCATTTGCATTCATAAACATTCATCTAGGCATATGTAGAATAATCATCATCATGGCATAAATGCTTGCCTTGGCAAAAAGAAGAAAGAGCTTCGTTTACAAAAAGGAAAATCTTCGGAAAAAGGGAAATGTTGTCTTCTATGCTTCGTTGCGCACGAAAAGAAGGGAAGGTGTTTTTTCGCCTTCGGCTCAAAAAAGGAAAATTTCGTTCACATCAAAGCATTTCTCATACATCAATGGAAGGGTAAGGATATATCACAAGGTATGAACAGAATTCATTAGAGACAAGTTTTAGTTACATTCACAAAAATTATCTCAAAAGTTCCTCAAGTATTGTCTAGACTACTGTTTAATCTCCAAGGAGCTTCAGCTTCGGCGTCATTTTTAATCATCGGCTTCGGCTTCGTCATCCTACATGAATAACGTCGTTAGTCGAAATCGAGCTTGCAAGAAAAGGTAAGCACAAGGTATGGTTTCTTACTGGTTCAAGGTGGCTACGAGCTTCGTCTCCAGCCTTTTCTCGCCCACCTTTTGTCCATATCATTTTTACAAATCTATTAGAGATACTTCGGGCGAGATCAGGGATGTCATCTAGGATTGATGGTGATAAAGTGAAATTTGGCCTATTAACAATCTTTCCATGATCGCAGCCAGCTTTCAGGAAAGCTACAGCAGTGCCTCGAGAAGCCACCCAGGCACAGAAGTCACCATGCCCAGCTATGACTTCGTCGAGCTCGTCAATCTCACCCTCAATATGTTCGAAGGTCTTTGGTAGATCTTCAGCTGAGGGGGTGAATTTTTCACTGCTGGCTCCAACTGAGTGGAAAATTTTTCTTAATCGTTGAATGCATTTGTTGCTAAATTCCAGACATTTTTCTTGAAGGCTTGTCAATAGTTTTCTCAAATCTGAATTTTGTTGAGCTTCGGCTTCAAGTTGTGCATTAAGCTCTAGCTTTTCTCGCTCGAACTGTTCAGACTGGCGGAGAAGCTTCGTGTTCAGTTCTGTTATTTTTGCTTCAGCTTCCGCCAATGAACCTTCGGTTGCCTGGAGCTCAAAGTTCTTTTTCTCAATAACATCCGATTGCTCCTTTATTCTGCTTTCCAAATTTTCAATTATAACTTCGTGCTTCTTGTATCAAAAACTTGCTGCATTTTCAAGGCTTTGCTCAATAGCATACTCTGCACGAAAACAACCTTCGTCAGATATGTTTTCATTATTAGAAACAATAAAAGTTAAGGGAAAAGTAGTTCACCTTGAAATTGGAATAAAATAAACTACCAACGATATGTTGTCGTCGGTAGCGGCTGATGTCTGTTTCTAGCTTCGGAAAACCGATACTCTTTGACAGAGTACCGATAATTTTGGCCCCAGTCTGATCTCGAATGCAATCTAATTTTTCATCATCAATGCCTCCGAAGAGGAGTGCCCCAGGTTTGTATCCGCAGGATTTTGCATATTCTCTAAGCTCTTCTCTTTCAGCTTCTGACAGTCTTTCTCCAACTAAATTCTGGAACATGAAAGCTTCGTCTTCCGAAGCTTCATCAGCAATTTCCTTCCCTTTCCCCGACGCTGCGGTCACGGCCTCTTCGGCGGCGGTGGTAGCTTCTTCTGCAGCCATATCTAGCAGTATCCTATCAATATTTTCGATTGTGCTCTCCAGGTTCAAATCTTCAGCTGAGGCAGCTTCGGCAGCCGCGACCTCCGAAGGTGTAATTTCAACATCTGTCCCTTCCGCAGACGCTGGTGTTTTTTGAGCTGCAGCTCTTGGCGGTGTCTTGTCAATTACTTCTGTCACAGTAATAATTCTTTGTTTCTTTGCTTTGATTGTTTTCTTCGATTTTTCGGGCTCCTTGTCCTTCTGAAAAAACTTTGTCAGTCGAGGCCCCAGTGGACTTAGCTTCGCAGGTAAGGATTCAGTCATTACCTTCAGAATTGCCTCCACATCAGTGGCAGAGGGTGATGCGGGGGATTTTTCTTCGTCGGATATTTTTCGTTTCGGAGAAGACGCTTTCCTTTTCTTTGGAATTTTCTTTTTTGGTGTCTCTTTTTCATCTTCATTTGAGGCTTCGGTTATTCTTTTCCTTTTCTGGCCTCCGGCACCTTTGTTCAGATTTTCATAGTCAGGGTATTCAAAATTTAAGGCGTCCAGCACTCGATTTAACCTTCGCTTCGGACGGGTGCCGAAGGCTGCGGTCATCAATTGATCTTCTTTTTTGGAATAATTACCAAGTATTTCATTGCACATCACTTCAATTGAATCTAGCCACTCTCGGCAAGGTGTTTTAAAGTACTTTTTAAACTTGAAATAGTAAGGTAAACGTACAAGTTCACCTTCTTTCTTTTCCCCCTGTAGCTTCGGCATTTCCCATTCTTTCAAACTGGGAAAAACTTTGAAAGCCAAAAACTCCTGAACCAGGTCCCTTGTGCTGATATGCTCTGCAATAATTCTGAATTCATTCATTGCTTGTTGTGTTGGACCTTCGGGTGTCATGTTGCAGCGAGGTCGGGTTTCTCCGAAGGTCAGTTCGAGTGGACTTTGCACAAGCTTTTCCTTGTCATCATCAACCTTGACATAGAACCACTCTGATTTCCAGCCTGCTGCCCACTTGCTTCGGTAGCTAATTACAGGAAACTTTGTAGTTTTCCGATAGGCGAAGTTATAGCAACCAAAATTATCGTGCAATCCATCTTTTCTAGCCTTTGTTTGATAATGCGACTCGTGAACCCGGCAAAAGCTGTCCGCAAATGGTTCCACTGCTTGGCTTCGGAGTGCCCAGATATAAACAATAAGCCTAACGATAGCGTTAGGGGTCAGCTGGTGAAAATAGATACCGAACCTCTTCGGCACCTCTGCAATAATCCCATGTAGGGGGAATCTTAATCCAGCCTTTAAAAAGCTTTTGAATATAACAATTTCATCCTTCTCCGGCTTTGGGGTAGTCTCTTCTCCTCCGAAGCGCAATAGCTTCTTCTGGTTTTCAGCAAAAAACCCCGATTTTACCATCTTGGACAGATCAGCCTTCGAAACAGTAGATTTCCCAAAGTCCAAGTGGCTGGGTTTGCTCGGCATGGCAATACGATAATCATCTTCGGGATCAGTTTCCTCAATATCTTCTTCCTCTGCTTCAGCGATTGCTTGTTCTGCATCATCATTAGGAACCTCTTCCGAAGTCACTAGCCCGGATCGTTGCATGGCTTCGGAGATGGGGACAGTCTCCGAAGCTTCAGTTTCGTCCCCCTCACGTTCAACCCTAGCGGTAGAACGCACTCTGGCCATTTAATTATGAACTTGTGGAACTTTAATACTTTCTTCCTCCGAAGCAGGTTTCAAACTGGAGCTTCGTTCGATTCCGACAGACAAGCTTCGGTGACGGTTAAAAATTTTGGCAGCAAAACAGTGCAAATAGCAATGAATGCTGTGGTAACTTCACACCTACTCGTCTGTTTATATAGTGCTACAGGTAAGAAGGCGAAGCGCCAGGATTTTTACACCAGGCGGACACCCGCTCGCACTCGCTGCGTGGTGGACCGCAGAGACCGAACAGTAACTCTGAAAGGTGGGGCCGCTACACGCTGAGAAATTGAATCGTTTCTCGACAACGAGCTCAGGGAAGGTGTTTTTTAGACCTTCGGCGCTCCGAAGCTTAAGAGACTTTTTTCACGGATCAAGCTCGTTACGAAAAACGATCTAGCACCGCGAAAGGGGCTACTGTTGGGCCTATGCTTCGTCGCCGAAGGTCTTCTAGGAAGAAGCGGCTTTCGGCTGAAGATGTTTGTATAAGATGGCCGAAGGTCCCTCTTCATGAAGCTTCGGTGTTACAAACCGACTTAAAGATAGAATGACCTTTTAGTCCATAAAGGTCTGAGTCAATGTTGTAAACTTTTATAAGGGGCATACTTGTAATCCCTCACAGGATGCGCCCTGTGCCTATAAATAGTGAACAGTATTCCTTTACTGTTCACGGATTCTAGCAACTGCAATCGCATATTCTGGAATTCAACCTTTTGTCAAGGCAGAGCACTTGAGAACAAGTCTCCAACAGGTGGCGGCACAAGTGTACCTAGACTGGTCCGACAAGCCCATCACCTTCGACCGAGGTGACCACCCCGACTGCGTGCCGAGCCGAGGAAGGTACCCACTCGTTGTCGACCCTGTCATCGGCAACGCCAGGCTCACCAAGGTCCTCATGGACGGAGGCAGCAGCCTCAACATCATCTACGTCGAGACCGTTGGGCTCTTGGAGATCGATCTGTCCACGATCCGGGCTGGTGTGGCGCCCTTTCACGGGATCGTCCCCGGTAAGCGCGTCCTACCCCTTGGGCAACTTGATTTGCCTATCTGCTTCGGAACTCCCTCCAACTTCCACAGGGAAACCCTCACGTTCGAGGTGGTCAGGTTCCGAGGGACCTACCACGCGGTGTTGGGGAGAGCGTGCTACGCCAAGTTCATGGTCGTCCCCGACTACACGTACCTCAAGCTCAAGATGCCAGGCCCCAACGGAATCATCACCGTCGGATCCACGTACCACCACGCATACGAATGCGACGTGGAATGCGTGGAGTACGCCGAGGCCATCGCCGAGTCCGAGGCCCTCATCATTGACCTGGAATGCCTCTCCAAGGAGGCGCCAGATGCGAAGCGCCACGCCGGCAACTTCGAATCGGCCGAGGCGGTTAAGTCCGTCCCTCTTGACCCCAGCAACGACGCCGACAAGAAAGTTCGGATCGGCTCCGAGCTCAACCCCAAATAGGAAGCAATGCTCGTCGACTTTCTCTGCGCGAGCGCCGAAGTTTTTGCGTGGAGTCCCTCGGACATGCCCGGCATACCGAGGGATGTCGCCGAGCACTCATTGGACATCTGAGCCAGTGCCCGACCCGTGAAGCAGCATCTACGCCGTTTCGACGAAGAAAAGCGCAGAGCCATAGGCGAGGAGATCCACAAGCTGATGGTGGTGGGGTTCATCAAAGAGGTATTCCATCCCGAATGGTTAGCTAACCCTGTGCTTGTGAAAAAGAAAGGTGGGAAATGGAGGATGTGCGTCGACTACGCCGGGTTGAATAAAGCATGTCCGAAGGTTCCCTACCCTCTGCCTCGCATCGATCAAATTGTCGACTCCACTGCTGGGTGCGAAACCCTGTCATTCCTCGACGCCTATTCAGGTTATCATCAAATCAAGATGAAAGAGTCCGACCAGCTCGCGACTTCTTTCATCACACCTTTTGGTATGTATTGTTATACTACTATGCCATTTGGCTTGAGGAATGCAGGTGCGACATATCAAAGGTGCATGAACCACGTGTTCGGAGAGCACATCGGCCGAACGGTCGAGGCTTACGTCGATGACATCGTTGTCAAGACGAGGAAAGCCTCCGACCTCCTCTCTGACCTTGAAAAGACATTCAAGTGTCTGAGAGCGAAAGGCGTAAAACTCAATCCCAAGAAGTGTGTCTTCGGAGTCCCCCGAGGCATGCTCCTGGGGTTCATCGTCTCCAAGCGGGGCATCAAGGCCAACCCGGAGAAAATCGCGGCCATCACCAACATGGGACCGATCAAAGATTTGAAAGGAGTACAGAGGGTCATGGGATGCCTTGCGGCTCTGAGCCGCTTCATCTTGCGCCTCGACGAGAAAGGATTGCCCTTATACCGCCTCTTAAGGAAGGTCGAGCGCTTCACTTGGACCCCCGAGGCCGAAGAAGCCCTTGGAAACCTTAAGGCACTCCTTACCAATGCGCCCATCTTGGTGCCCCATGCTGCGGGAGAAGCCCTCTTGATCTACGTAGCCGCAACCACTCAGGTGGTCAGCACCGCGATCGTAGTCGAGAGACGAGAAGAAGGGCATGCACTGCTCCTCCAGAGGCCGGTCTACTTCATCAGCGAGGTGCTATCTGAGACCAAGATCTGCTACCCACAAATCCAGAAGCTACTATACACAGTAATTCTGACGCGACGAAAATTGCGACACTACTTCGAGTCTCATCCGGTGACTGTGGTGTCATCCTTCCCCCTAGGGGAGATCATCCAGTGCCGAGAGGCCTTGGGTAGGATAGCAAAGTGGGCAGTGGAACTCATGGGCAAGACAATTTCATTCGCTCCTCGGAAGGCCATAAAATCTCAAGCCTTGGCGGACTTCCTGGCTGAATGGGTCGGCACCCTACTGCCGACAGCTCCAATCCAAGCCAAACTTTGGACCATGTACTTCGATGGGTCGCTGATGAAAACAGGAGCAGGCGCTGGCTTGCTCTTCATCTCACCCCTCGGGAAACATGTGCGCTACGCGCTGTGCCTCCATTTCCCGGTGTGAAACAACGTGGCCGAGTACGAGGCTTTGGTTAATGGGCTGCGCATCGCCGTCGAGCTAGGGGTTCGGTGCCTCGACGCTCGGGGCGACTCGCAGCTCGTCATCGACCAAGTCATGAAGAACTCCCACTGCCGCGATCGAAAAATGGAGGCCTATTGTGACAAAGTTTGGCGCTTGGAGGAGAAGTTCCACGGGCTGGAACTCAACCATGTTGCTCGACGGTACAACGAGACTGTGGATGAGCTAGCTAAAATAGCCTTGGGGCGGACGACTGTTCCCCCGAACGTCTTCTCCAGAGACATATTTGAACCATCCGTCAAACTCGACGACATGCTCGAGTCCAACGAGACCTCGGCCCAGCCCGAGGTACCCTCGGCCATCGAGGGAGAGGCCCTACGCATCGAGGGAGAGCGGAATGGGGTCACGCCAAACCCAAACTGGTAGGCCCCGTACCAGGAATATCTCCTCCGAGGAGAGCTGCCCCTCGACAAGGCCGAAGCTCGACGACTGGCGCGGCGCGCCAAGTCGTTCGTTTTACTGGGTGATGAAAAGGAGCTCTGCCACTGCAGCCCCTCAGGCATTCTCCAACGATGCATATCCATCACCGAAGGACAAGAGCTGTTACAAGAGATACACTCGGGGGCTTGCGGTCACCATGCAGCACCTCGAGCCCTCGTGGGGAACGCCTTCCGACAAGGTTTCTATTGGCCGACCGCAGTGGCCGACGCCACTAGGATTGTACGCTCCTGCCAAGGGTGTCAGTTCTACGCAAGACAAACACACCTGCCCGCTCAGGCCCTGCAGACAATACCCATCACCTGGCCGTTTGCCGTGTGGGGTCTGGACCTCGTCGGCCCCTTGCAGAAGGCACTCGAGGGCTTCTCGCACCTGCTGGTCGCCATCGACAAATTCTCCAAGTGGATCGAGGTCCGACCCTTAATCAGCATCAGGTCCGAGCAGGCGGTGGTGTTATTCACAAACATCATCCATCGCTTTGGGGTCCCAAACTCCATCATCACCGACAATGGCACGCAGTTCACTGGGAAGAAGTTCCTGGACTTATGCGAGGACCACCACATCCGTGTGGACTGGGCCGCCGTAGCTCACCCCATGACGAATGGGCAGGTGGAGCGTGCCAACGGTATGATTTTGCATGGACTAAATGTTACACCCGGATTTTAGGGTCCAAAACCCGGGCGCGAACATAATCACCAGGTGTGCTGGGACCAAGTCTCACACATATGATGAATCATGGCACAGGATAGAATGTCACAACTTTACTATATAATAGGAGTTCTATACAAAATAAATAAATAATTACATTATAAGGAGACAACGGTCCAGCAACCCAAAGTTGACTGGGAGACGACGGCCTAGACCTCTCACGAGCACACCACAGCATCCTCCAAGCGCCACATCCTGCGGTACCTGCTCTTGACCTATGGGGGGGTGTGAGACAGCAAGAGTGAGCTCACATACGTTCATCGCTCAACAAGTTGTGGAGAATAATGTGCATGAACTCGCCAAAGGTGGGAGCTCACTGAAGTGTAAGGCTTACCAAAGAGGATGGTTAGAGCTGAGCATTGCTTTTAAAGTTGGTCAAAATTTTATTAGCAATTGCTAAGTATAAGTAAATACCAACCCAATTAAGTAGTAGAACAAAAGTAACAATCTCACCTGCGATGCAATGCATATGACAAATTGAGTTTAAGTTCCATAATTTAATCATCAGAGAGTCCTGAGCTGCTCATGACCGTGAGCTCGGCTAGTATACCAGTTTTACACTCTGCAGAGGTGGTACCCTTTACCCACAAGTCATGTTACCCATCTGCCAAGGGATCGCGACTTCCCATACACCTCTACCGAGGAGGCGAGGCAGGGTAACACTACGAGGCCTTTACAAAGTTCCACTAGCTTCAGAAAACCCGCTACAGTTTATAGGAAGCTCCAATGCAGGAATTCCCTTGCAGGACCGCCATCGCAGCAAAATCCTCCCGAGGGCCTCCCTACACTGACCACTCCCCTACTGCCCTTGCCCCTTTCGGGTAAGGTAGTCCTCCACTAGCTTTCCTAATTAATCAGCCAAGGGCGTCCATAAACCCTTGTGGTGGCACGTGTTTCTCAAGTTAAGCTCTATGTTCCAATTAACATTAATGATCTTGACATGAACAGTAAATAACAACGGATAACAAAAGTATAATCATGAATAATGTGTAACTCAATGCCCAAAACCACATATAGCACTAGCAAGTACTACCCAAGTGATTCAGGGGTAAACAAGGTATTCAGGATAAACAATCTAGGGTGACCTATTGGGTCCCATCAAAATTAACCTATGCAGATCATTATGATTAATTAGAACATGAGTGGGTAAAAGAAGTGATCAAGGGCACAACTTGCCTGGGACTTGAGATTCCGGGTAACAGGATGATCTTCAGGTGACTCGTAACCTCGCGCTAGTCGTAGCAATACAAACAAGCATGGTATAGGAAAAATTAACATCACACCAAACATAAGAATAAATTGCATAATAATAATCTACACGTTGCTACGAGATCGTGGGATCGAGCACTACTAAGATCGGAGTTACGATTAAGGAGTTATGATTTTATAAAAGATCTGTGTGATTAAAGTATTAAACTATATTATAATTTAATTAGTATAAACCATATGAGAGGTCATTCTATAAATAATTATCTCCATTTTATTCTAAGTTATAAATTGACCATAGATTATTTTCTAGTAGATTATAATGATAAGTGGTTTAACGAGACTAATCAACATAAGTTACATAAAGATCTAATTATAATAGAATGTGACATGGAAAAATAAATGTTATTATTGCATAGTAGATATTTATACGAGACCAACGCAACTGGGATGAGTCAATTCGGAATTAAAATGGGGAAGTTATGAATTTTCCTAAGGTTTTATGTATTTGATACGAGATTAATTAAGAAATAAATTTTAATACCATTTTTATGTTGAAAAAGAGACACAGGGTGATAAATAACATTATTATAAAATTATAGGAACTGAAATGGGTCAATTTGGACACAATATGAATTTTCTAAGGATTAACTAAGATTCTGCAATTATTTGTGTGCTAACAAATCATTTTCTAATGGAATTTCTGAATTTCCTATGATTCTGGACTGCGCGCATAAAAACAGAGAAGTTCAGGGGTCCCGGTGTAAGTTTTCCTAAGACTCAGTTTACCCGTGCAGTGAACCGCGGGTTTAATCCGCAGAAATGGAGGGGCTCTTATGCAAAAGAGTTGGCCGAAGGGGTACGGGCCAATATGTGCCGTCCGATCTGTGTTCAGCGGATGAGATTAGATCGCGCTGGGTTATGAACCGGTATGTAATTATAACCACACGATCGCGATCCGATGGCGCATGATCAATAGATCGAAAGGGTACGCTCAAACTAATCTCTACCGTCCGTCTCAAATCCTACCATCCGGAGCCCTCTTCTAGTCCTAACTGTTCATCGCGAGATCAATGGCTCTGGGCTCGTCTTCTTCCCCCAACCACAGGGCGCGGCGGCGCACAAATCTGCCGCGGCGGCGCCCATGAACGGACCCCCCTATCCTAGGCCCTAGTGCTCGAACCCCCGATCCGACCGACGCTAAACGAAGAGAGGATTTTTGCGAAACAGAGGGAGGTGCTTACCATCGTCGGAGGGCGGAGAGGAAAGCTAGCTGCAGCACACGGCGGCTTGACCACGAATCCGGGCTCCGGTGTGAAATTCCGGGTTTATTGGCCGCGTATCTCCCCCACCGTGACGACGACCACTTCCCCAGACCGTCCATGAAGATCCCAAGCTAACCCTTTTTGTCTTGAGCGGCCCCGCACGCGAAGTTCCACGGCGGCGGCGCGCTCGGTATCTCGTTTCCTCCCCTCCCTGCTCACGTCGTTCCTCGCAGTTATGACGACCGTCCTACTAGGAAGATGAGGGGGGGGGGTCGCGGGGCTATCGTTTATACTCCCCTGGAGGGATATCCGGGCGGTAGCAACGGAATTCCCGAGTCCGCGGGTGACCTCCGCCATTGGTGGCGAGGTAGTCGGAGCGGACGACCAACGGCCTGGTCCCACCAGCAGTGGTCGATAGAATTTTGCGCGGATGGTGTAGCAGGTCCCGGCAATATCGCGCAGCTGAAGTGCGGCCGGGCGGATAGGCGGAATCGCCGCCGAATCCGGTGGAATGGTGACCAGGTGAAGCGGGTTCGTTGGAGAGAACAGAGATAGAACTGACCGCGGGGGCCTACCAAGCAGAGACGCAGGGACAGTGGAAAGCTACCGTGCAAGGGCTGCCAGACCGGGCCCGCCTGTAAGCCGGTTGGGAAGCGTGGGCGCGCGATAAGTGGCTTCGTGGGCCGCGCGCGTGGTTTCTTCAGGTGGGCCGAAAGGAGAATCCGAGGCCCAGGCAGGGTTTCTTCTTCTTTTCTTTTCTTTTTCTTTTTCTCTCTCTTTTCAAATTCAAGTTGTATTCAAATTTAATTCAAACTCCTGTGACCAAATATTCTCAGATGATATTGCGCCATAAACAGTACTACTTTGAAGATATATTATTATATATATTATTTTTATATCCTTTCTCTTTTTGGTTTCAATTCTAGAATTTCTTTTCTTCTTTTCCAAACTCTAGAATTTCTTTTAGGATTTAATTTCCCATTGGGGTATTAACATGATTTTTTTTGTTTACTATATTTTTATATCATCACAAAATGCACACAAAGTAAGATCCAGCATGATGCACAGGTTATTTAGGTGTTCTTGGTTCTAACTACCCACTTTTAACTAGTGTTGATCACATGTAATGAATAGTAGAGGCCACAACTAATGAGTTTATCTCTATCCACTTTTATTACACTTTTGAGTATTACACTAAAACCAAGGATCTACAATGACCTCAACAAGTTTGGCAAGCGATGGATGAAAGAGCTACCCTCGGTGGTCTGGAGTCTGAGGACGACGCCGAGCCGGTCCACGGGTTTCTTGCCGTTCTTTCTAGTCTATGGGGCCGAGGCTATCTTACCCACAGACTTAGAATACGGTTCCCCGAGGACAAAGGCTTACATCGACCAAAGCAACCAGACCAGCCGAGAAGACTCATTGGACCAGCTGGAAGAGGGTCGGGACGTGGCCTTACTACACTCGGCGCGGTATCAGCAGTCTCTACGATGCTACCACGCCCGAAGGGTTCGGCCCCGAGGCTTCCAAGTGGGAGACTTGGTACTTCGGCTGCGACAAGACGTCCGAGGGCGCCACAAGCTTACCCCTCCTTGGGAAGAGCCATTCATCATTGCGAAGATTTTGAAGCCCGGGACATACAAGCTGGCCAACAATCGAGGCGAGGTCTACAACAATGCTTGGAACATCCAATAGCTATGTCGCTTCTACCCTTAAGATGTTCATATACCTCGTTTTCTTTACATACATAAATAAAGTCTAACCGTCAAGGAAGGATCAGCCTTGCCTCGGCAAAGCCCGACCCTCCCTCGAGGGCTAGAAGGGGGGAACCCCCTTTGCGTCAAAATTTTCCTCACAAAAGTTTTCTACCAAGAAAGGTTTTCTACCAAAACAACTTTCGACTATATCGATAACGGAACCCTGAAAACGACGAGAGGGACCTTGAGCGGCAAGGCCGACCGAGCCGAGGGACTCCTACGCCTCCAGGATACGGATACCTCACTCATCACCTTCCGCGAAAAGTAACTCACGCTCGGATAAGCGGTTCTGCTATCGAACAAGTCCTAAACGCTCGGGTAGAAAACGACTTTCGTGCTTTCGACTATATCGATAGCGGGATCCTAAAAACGATGAGAGTACACGTAAGCAGCAAGGCCGACTGAGTCGAGGGACTCCTACGCCTCCAGGATATGGATACCTCACTCATCACCTTCTGTGAAAAGTAACTCACGCTCAGATAAGCGATCCTGCTACCGAACAAGTCCTAACGCTCAGGTAGAAAACGACTTTCGTGCCTTCTCGACTATATCGATAACAGAATCCTGCAAACGAGTGAGAGTGCACGTAAGCGGCAAGGCCGACCGAGCCGAGGGACTCCTACGCCTCCGGGATACGGATACCTCACTCGTCACCTTCCGCGAAAAGTAACTCTCGCTCGGATAAGCGATTCTGCTACCGACGAACAAGTCCTAATACTCGAAACGAGAGGAAAGGAAACACAAATTTATAACACGACGATAAAAGTGTTTAGGCCTCAGCGGCCGTGAAAAACATACGCATACTACAGACAAACTATTCCTGCAGGTTCAGACAAAGGCAGGGGGAGCAGCAGCGCCCTCGGCGATGTTTCCACCCTCGGTGGAGCCAGGCCCAGCCTCGGACGGCGACACGGGCGGAAGGATCTCCACCCAAAGGAGGACGCCAGCACCGCGCTTGGGCCCTCACGGCCAGGCTCTCCGCAAGGGTTCTGGCCCGAACAGACACCCCGGCTAGCTGCTCCGTAGCCGTAGCCAGCTGTCCCCCGAGGACCTCAGCCTGGCTCACGGCCTCGGCGGCATGACTCCGGGATTGGTCCCGCTCACGGATGACCTGGCCAAGCTCCAGCCACCGCAGCTGCACCTCCTCGGCCTGGGAAGCCACCTACTCCCGGGCCGACGAAGCCTCTTTTCGAGCCGACACCGCTGCCTCCGGCTTCAGCTCATCGCAGAGCGGCCAAAGGTTCTAAAACCGAGCAAGAGAGGCTTTAAACGGCAAGGCCAACCGAGCCGAGGGACTCCTACGCCTCTGAGATACGGATACCTCACTCGTCACCTTCCGCGAAAAGCAACTCACGCTCGGTTAAGTGGTTCCGCTAGCCAACATGCATGTCCTAATGCTCGAAATGAGGAAGAAACACGACATTACGCTCAAATGCCCAAATGTTCAGGCCTCAGCAGCCACAATGAACAAACACCCATACTCAGGGTACCATTACAAACAGGACTCTGGTTCCACTCCCGCGGGAATAAACAACTTCCACACCAGAGGGCCTGCGGGATAACAAACTCCAGGTGGCTCGCCGACGACCGCTCCACCGGCAGCGACAACGACCTCCGCCTCGGGCAGCTAAACAGCAGCAGCGATGACCTCAGGGCAAACGCTGTTGTGAAAAGGCCCGGCCCACGTCCCCACACAAGGGGCGAGGACAAGCCATCAAAGCCAAAGAGCCGGAGGTCCGACCGCAGGTGGTGCCGACGGTCTCGTCGGCGGAGACACCCTCCTCTGGCTGCCACCACCTCAGCACCGACGACAGCGGCCACCTACGCGCCAGTGCCACGCCGACGAATGGCGGCCGCCCCAGCCTGCACCGGCAGATCCCCACTCAAGCCCTCGTAGACGGGCCGGCGCCATCCTCCGCGCAGAGACATCATGCGAGAGTGAGGACAAGACAATCCAAGAACACGAACGCCGCCCGCGCGGCGTGCGACATCTTGGACGATCCCCCGGTGCGCACGACGCGACAGTCGCCCGTGCGGTGGACGAACAGCCACGCCTGGACCAAGCAGCAGGAGGCAGCATCGGAGGCTACGCTAGAGCCAGCTGAGCCAGCAAGCCAGGCACGCTTCAGCTGACGACGCTGGAGGCCGACCGGTCCCACGTTGTCGAAGTTCGCCCCCTCCGCAAGGCCGGCGAGCGCCCTCTCCCTGAATGCTGAAGGAAGAAGCGGCTTGCCGGCCCATGCGAGAGGTAGAACCCCGGCTCGGCTCGCCCTCCGCCACAGCGAGGATGATGAACATCCTTGAAGATGAGGGCAAGAGGGAGGTCATAGCACGGCTTGCTCTGCCCCACCGCGAAGCTGGTGGTCATCATCCTGGGTGACCGCCGGCGGGGGCTCCAGCCGAGCTGCGTGATGAAAATCCTTGAAGCCGAGCGATGTCTGAAGAGCGCCAACCCCCACGAGGTCGCGCTCTTCCAACAGCAGCAAGAAGAAGGAAACACGGGTGCACCCCATCTGGGGGCTCGGAAGGTGGAAGGGCGCAATGCATGAGGGGAGTGCGGAGGCATGTCTACTGCCCTGGGGATCGATCCCTTTTTAAAGGCAGCTCTCCCCACTAGCATCCTCAAGCGTCATGGGCAAAGTCTCCACTAACGTGCTCTAGGGTTCTCACCCCCCGACGCGGGGGCTGGGTCCCACACGTCATAAGAGCTGACCCAAAACGGAAGAAGCCAAATCGCCGCTCGCGAAGCATGTAGCCGCCCCGCGGTTATAGGCGTTCCCCCATCATCGCCGAAACCAGCGGGCGAAAGGGCGGACCGCCACGCAGGAGGCATGCAACCGCACCACGGTTGTGCACCCTTTCAGCTTCATCGCATCCGGTGGGCCAGCGTGAAGGCCTGGGCCCGCATGTCATGCAACCGGCGCGACGGTTACTGCGTGCAAAAAACCGCACCGCCACTTGCGCCAATGCCATGCCTTCTTGACTGAGGAACCAGTGCCACGACTCGAGGCAGCCCTACGCACGACCCAACCGTACCAATTAAGTGCAACGATCACGGGGTAGTCAGCCGCAGGGATAGGCACGGTGGTCGATACGGCCAAAAGTGGGCCGGCAGTAATTGCAGCAGCAGACGAGCGGAAGCAGCGGTCAAATCACCTACAGGCTCACATCCTCTCCTGAAACGGCAAGGGAGCCCTCTCCCGCGGAGTAAAGACGACGCGCCCGTGTTCCGTTCCTCGAACGGCTCGCGCACGCGCAACAGACACCCCGCGAATCGCCCGACCCGTCGCATTAACTCCTCGGCAGGGCAAGCGACACCTTTGGCAGGCGAAGCGGGCGTCGTTTCACCTCCGCCATGATGACCATGTCAAAAAAGGTGCGCCACACTATTTAAATTCGTATCCTTTTCCTCTTCCTCTTTCTCTCTCTTGCTACAGGGACCAGGAAAGGGATATTTCGAAAGGGATCCTTCTCGGCGAAGGAAGCGGGCCCCGAGCCCTCCTACTGATCAGGGGTTTGAAGGCTAGCCCCTCGGAAGGGTTCGACAGCAGCCCCAGAGCACTCGGGCTCCGAGCCCATTACTGATCAGGGGTTCGAAGGCTGGCCCCTCGGAAGGGTTCGACAGCCGCCCCAGAGCACTCGGGCTCCGCGCCCTTTACTGATCAGGGGTTCGAAGGCTGGCCCCTCGGAAGGGTTTGACAGCCGCCTCAGAGCACGCAAAGTGAGGGATGACTCTGGGTACGTCCGTGACATGGCCGAGGCTCAGGCTACGCTCCCGAGGTACCCTAGGACATTTCCGAGACCAGTGGGAACGATTTGTAATGGAATCCCACCAAAGGGAGGCATCGAGCCCTCGGACCCTATCGAAAGGGTCCGGGTCCAGCAAATCACCTGCAGGTACTTTTGGAGTGCGCCTCTGGGCCACTAGCCGACCCTTAACGAATGGGGCACGAGCGTCCACTCGGATCACCCGTTATTAACTCACTGGAAACACCATGTTCAGCGCCCTCCGATGGCAACATGGCGCTTTCCCCCTTCCTCCTTGCGGAAAGGCGACGAAGGGGCATATAATAATAGTCGAGACAGTCCTTGATCGTCCTCTCGCTCCGTGCAGAGGCTCGGGGGCTGCTCTCGCAACCCGGCTACGGCCAAACTATTGACAGCATCAATAAACCAGCCTAAAAACTCAGAACCTGACCATGCACCTGGGCTACGGCCAGGCCGCATGAGGGAACAACCAGGCCGGCCGAGGCATCACGAAAAGCATTAAGACCTCAGAGGAGTCAAACCACTCCTCCGAGACCTCGGGGGCTACACCCGACGGGTGCGCTCGTGCGCACCCATCGGAACAAAGTATAACCGAGAAAGGTCGGTGCCCTCACAAAAAATGCGGCAAAGCCTCCAAGCGAGCACCAACACTCCCTTCGAGGCTCGGGGGCTACTGTCGGGAACCGTAATTAGGGGTACCCCCAACACTCCTAAACACTGCTGGTAACCACCCTCAGCACAAACTGCAAAGACTGATGGGCGAGGTTTAGGTCAAGGCCTCGTCTAACAAGGGACGCAATCTCGCCTCGCCCGAGCCCGGCCTCGGGCGGGAACAGTAGTCCTGGACGAATTCACGCCTCGCCCGAGGGCCTCCTCAGGCGGTGGGCGCACCCTCGGCTCGCCCGAAGCCCAGCTCGGGCAGGCTTCATCGAGAAGCAACCTTGGCCAAATTGACTTACCAACCGACCGTATTGCAGGCGCATTCAATGCGAAGATCGTCTGACACCTTATCCTGACACGAGCGTCTCAGTTGGCAAGGTCAAAGTGACCGCAGTCACTTCGCCCTTTCACTGACCGACCAGACAGGAAAACAGTGCCACTCGCCCCGCTCCGACTACTGTGCCACCCACCGGGGTAAGACTGAGACAGCCGAGTTCAGCCTCGGGCGCAACAGGAAGCTCCGCCTAGCCCGACCTTAGGCCTCGGCCTCGGGAGGAGGTCTTCGCCTCGCCCGACCCCAGGACTCGGCCTCAGCCTCGGCATCGGGAGGAATCGCGTACTCGCCCGACCCCGGCCTCAGCCTTAGGAGAAGTCTCCGCCTCGCCCGACCTTGGGCTCGGACCAACCGCGCCACAAGGGATACATCATTACCCTACCCCTAGCTAGCTTAGGCTACGAGGGAACAAGACCGGTGTCCCATCTGGCTCACCCCGGTAACAGGTAATGATGGTTCCCCGCGTGCGTCCATGACGTCGGTGGTTCTCAGCCCCCTACCGAAGCAAGGAAACGTCAGCAGGATCCCAGCCGCACCGCTAGCTGTGCTTCTACAGGGCTCAGGCACTCCTCTGATGGCCACGTTATCGCGTACAACGGGCTCAAGCACTTCTCCGGCAGCCACGTTGGCATGTACACAGGGCTCAGGCACTTCTCTGCCGGACACGTTAGCGCATGGCTACACCCCCTATTGTACATCTGGACCCTCTCCTTGCATCTATAAAAGGGAGGTCCAGGGCCTTCCAGAGGGGGGGGGGTCGTGCGGGGGACGAGCAAACGAACATGCTCTCTCTCTCTCTCTCTCTCGACGCTTGTAACCCCTACTACGAGCACCCCCGGTGCGAGATAATACAAGCCGCATTCCCCCCCTTGTGTTCCATCTTGCGCCAACCCATCTGGGCAGGGGCATGCAGCGATAAATTCACTGGCCGGCTCGGTTGAGGGTCCCCCGGGTCCGAAACGCCGACAATCGGGTTCGGATAGGATGCAAACAGAATGAACCCAAACGAGATCGAGACTGATACTTTAAACTATATTTGATACGACTTAAAATCAGATAACTTCGTCTGCCACTCGAACACCTGATCGCTCTGCCATAGATAATTTATTGGAGAATCAAATCTAAATTATAATTCCTTGGACGTGACTTCTCAGTTGACGAGTGGAGACAGAATTATTTTGCACTGAAAACTTTAGTCGTCGGGTTCTATTTAATTTGTTTGGGATACACTTAGAGGGCTGAACTAAATTTTCAAATCCATCTTTGCGCGAGTGATGAATTTTAAATATTCATCGGACTCACCGATTTTCGGAACAACTATTTTCCGAACATCACGAAAATTTAGAAAGATCCCGGATAGATAAAGATAAAAACGATGTGGAAATCACGACAGGCGAAACAGATTAAGACAGAGAGACTGTTACTCTTATTAATATCCCGTACTTACGACTATATTCGTTGTTTACGTACAGTAACACCTGGGGTGTTACACGCACCTCGATGTGATCGCCAGAAACCCCCAAACCTCACCCAACCCTTCGTCGAACCTCTGCAGTCGTCAATAAGCCATGCCACCGCTTTTTCCTCCTCGGATACTGTTCAGGCGAAGGAGGAGTACGGGTTAGAGGGGGTAAAAAGCTAAGGGGTTATATGTTAAGTCAGTGACTCTTGTGAATAGTTCTTCAGGTGCACGGTTTAAACGACTTAGATAGGAATAAGCCCAGGGACCCCGATGCAAAGTCTTTTTCCTTTAACCTTTTATGTTTATTCTTTTCAAATGGGCACAGAACTTGGAAAATTCATAATTTGAGTTATATTCAACCAAATTTGGCCAAACAAATTTGCCAGGACCTACATATTATAAACTATCAAGCAAAAATAGTAAACCCATGGTTTCTCCAATATTTTTTAGAGTTTTGATTTAAATTAGGAAAATACCCAAAACCTATTAAACCAGATAAAAATAGAAATACTTCTATACTAGACTCAACAAAATTTGTAGAGATACATACCCAACATACACACTATGTAAAAATACCAAACACCCTAGTATGGCCAAACAAATTTTTACCCATTTACTTATGAGGTAAACCACTAGAGAAAAATCTAAAACTCAATTAAAAATGTAAGGTAACACACATTACCCCCTACCCCATGAAAAATGCCATATATTTCAAGAATTTATACCCCCTTTCCCCGAAGCAAAAAGTTGCCAAATTCTAGAATGATAGCATTTGCACAAAGAAGAAGATGGAAAAATTAGGAAATCTGTTGTTTGACATTTTTCAAATATAGTAGTAGTAGAAAGCACCACTATGGCCAAAAGCTTTAGAAAATCACAATAAAATGACCAATAAGTATCAGTGGCTAAAATTTGGTACAAAATCATATTATTACCCCTAGATGCCAGCAAAAATAAGCCTTAGGGAAAAATCTACTGTTAGAAGAGAGTTGTAGTTCAAAGCACCCCCTCTGTCCTAAAACTTAATAATTTTGCATACAGTGAACCCTTAACATTTTAGGCCTCCATTTTTGAGACTGAGAATTATACACCAGTGAGAAACTACTGTAACTTTTGCAGAATTTTTGGAAATGTATAAAGCTAGGTTGTAGTTCAAACCCACTTTAAAGAGCATAAAAGAAAAAGGGAAAAAGAGAGGATTGGTAAGAATAATAATAAATCTCACCCGCAATGAATTCAGCAAGGATCATGATAAACTTTCACTAAGACACTAAAAGAAAACCAGTGGGATACACCAATAACCAGACCCCTTAAAACTTAACCATATTTGACCCTAAAATGGCTAAGTATACCACTAAAACTCCCATAGTAAGATTAAAATTTACCTTATCGATTTAATCATTTTTATTACTAATACATTGCATATCATGGCATACATATATCTCAGTCATTGCATTCATTAGATTGCAACCTCGCTGACGGAGAGTACATGCTCATTCCCGAGAAAGGATCTGTCCAAGAGGAAGTCCAATAGCCAGCTCCCGAGCCTACCACAGAGGATCTCCCTGCAGCCCCAACATTTGAAGGCAAGCCCCAGTTTTATGCATAACCAATATATATATGCTACTTTACTACACTTAATGTTTGTAGGCTTGTAATGTGCACTTAAGTGCAGGAGTTGCTTGAAACCCTTAGTTGTATGAACTTAGGATTCCTTTTTGAGGTGGATACTAGTATGCTAGGTCCAGTAGCTGCTTTGCTAATTAGGATCTCGGTAGAAGTCGAGTGATTTTTCTAGCACTCGCGAGAGGTCAGGCATTGATTGTATACATTTTGATAACGAGATCTATGATGGTCTATCGACTTGGATCCAGGGTGGATGCCTTGTCCATGAGACGGAAATGGAATTAAGGATTAATGTGTGGATACCTGAGTCAAGTGTTTGAAAGTACTAAACACATGTCGGGAAATATGGTAACCGGTAAACCTAGTAACTAAGTGAAGCCGGGCGTGGACTTTCCTCCTCACTTGTCCTGAGACTGGGTCTCCCATGCTAGCTATGGTGGGTACAAGTGCGGTCACTGCACGGCGGCTGATGAGGACATAACCTGCAACATGAGTACGACTACACCAGCAGCACCTCCACATGAAGCGCCACTTCCTTCATTAGCTGGGCCAATCACTCGGGTCCATGCCAGAGATCTTAACTTCGTCATGCTACTAAAGAATGAGGGCCCAGAAGAATAGACGACCAGCCCAACTGCGGCCCATAGTGGGCGACCTAGGGTTTTGTTTCCCCCCTTTGGCCACCACTAGGGGCTGCGCCCCCTCTCTCTATTAATCCAGGAGATGCGCCTCCTTTGTTCTTTGAGTTTTGTTTTATGTTAGCCTTAGCTACTCTCGAACACGCGCAAATCAGCGCTGTCTTCGTGTATTCAGAACTCCACCCTCGAGTAATAAATTAGATTGCTCACATCTTTTCTTGTTCGTTCTTCGATTGCGCACAGGAAACGATCTTCGTGATCAGGCCGATCTCGCATCAGCAAGGTCGGTAACCACAGGGAGTTGGTTCAGCGATTGCATTGGCGCCTCGGACTTGCTCGTCGTAGTCGAATCGCAAGGGTCATCTTCCGCCAAATCAAAATTATCTCCACTCATCGAAAGATCGGGCACCTCAGCTATATCAAGTGGTATCAGAATTCCAGGTTGATCAGTGAGTTTATCGAGTTTTTTTTCTCTCCTACAGTCCACAAAACCACATAAAAATTCAGGTTAGACCTTGTCCCAGCACCCTTTTGAGCCTCACACTTTCTTTCAATAATCTGCATTGTTGAATTTGTGTGCTTTCGCGTCATTTGTTGTTGGTTGCATTGTGTTTTTTTTTCACCATCCTTCATTCTTCCACCATTCAAACCCTAGCACGCCGCCACCATCTCCCGTTTGATCACGCCACAAACCGAGTCAACGCCGCTTCCTTGTTTTTCTCCTTCGGTTACGTAAAAAAACAGAAACAAAAAATAAAGAAAAAAAAGAAAACAAAAGAGAAAGGATAGAACCAGAGAACAAACAAAAAAAGAAAGGAGAAAGGATATAAAGCGGTTGTCTCATCTCGGTCGTTTTAAACATAACTTGAGGTACCTTCCTTAAACCGGGCATAACTTTTCGCTCGGTTGTTCAAAAAATCTGAAATTCCTTAAACGGCCTATTTGGTTTCGATAAAACTGTCAAAAAAATTCAGGAAAATAAAGAAAAAAATTCGTCAAAGCTCTTGCACGCTTTTCAGAGAACTTGCTCTTTTTCTGTAGACCACATCTGATCTCTGTTTTAGGTGAAACTTGGTGTAGCTCCTATTTTGTTGCTTCTTGTGCTGAGAAAAATATCAAAAAATCATACAAAAAAGAAATACAAAATGACCTGTGATTCCTACTAGTGCCTTTTTCGCCTCGCTAGTACAATATTTACGGTACTGCCATTCTGCTAGTTCCATTGTTCTTTGTTCCAACTTATTGTGTCCTTTGCACTTGTGGCCAGCAATATAGTTTTGTGTTTTGCACTATAATTCAACTTTGCATTATTGTTTGATCGTGCTAATCCTTGACTTGAGTGCAGCCTACCGAGAACTCCACATATTTCTACGACGAGCAGGTTTCTGTTTCTCCAGGCAATTGCTCATCCAATCTTTCACCAGTTCCACCTATTGGTTGCAGTTCACCCCTGTGGCTTAGTAAGAACGGATAAGAACTTGATAACAGCATTCCATTAAGCGAGTTGTCACCACCATTCCCCTGTTGTCGTCGGTTTTTCTCCTTTTGGTGTTTTTGTGTTTGCGCTAACTATGGCAGGAGCACACGACACGGTGGATGTCCAGTTGTAGGAAGTAAGGGGACAAGTTGATGGACTTGCTGCTGACATTAGGACGATGCATTAACGGCTTTATTCAACGGTCACTTCGACGACCGCGCGTTTCAACCAGCTTGACCTTGCTCAAACGGCGACTCGCACCACACTCGACACCATCCTGGCATGCCTTGATGCGTTGACCACAAAGATGGAGCAGGACTTCGGCGGTGACACTGAGCAGGACGATGGAGATCGCCATGGTCGTGCACGTCGTGTGGTTTGTCATCCCGCTAATGACTTATTTGCTAAGATTAAATTTAAAATTCCATCTTTTAATGGTAAATATGATCCTGCTGCATATCTTGATTGGGAATTGGAGGTAGAAAAGAAATTTTCATGCCATGATATTCCTGCTAATAGCCAAGTGAAGGCTGCCATTAGTGAATTTACTGATTTTTCTTTAATTTGGTGGTGTGAGTATAAACAAAAACTTCCCATTAACAGTGTCACTACTTGGACCCAATTAAAAACTGTCATGCACCACAGATTTATTCCTTCCTATTATGCCCATGATTTGCTTAACAAAATGCAGCGTTTTCAACAAGGTTCACAATCTGTTGAGGAATATTACTAGGAGTTACAAAAGGGTATGCTTCGTTGTGGTTTGGTTGAGTCGGATGACGCTGCTATGGCGCGCTTTCGTGGTGGTTTGAACAGGGAAATTCAGGATATACTTGATTATAAGGATTATTTTGATATAACCACATTGTTTGAATATGCTTGCAAAGCTGAACGTGAAGTGCAGGGACAACGATCAAAGATATATACTAACTCTTTTGTAGGCCGGGGTTCGACACATAGCTCAACTCCTTCCAGCCCTGCACCTTCTACGCCTAGCACTACTCCGCGCACAGGGACGGCCAATCCAGCGGCGCCCCTGCCAAAGGCGCCGTTTCTTCCACAGGACGTACACGGGATATTCAGTGCCATCGTTGCAGAGGGTTTAGGCACATGATTCGGGACTGCCCAAACAAGCGTACCTTGCTTATACGTGACAATGGTGTGTACTCTTTAGCCAGTGATTCTGAGGAAACTAGTCATGCTATGATTGCCACTAACCATGCAGAAAATGAGGACGTCCACATTGATCCCATCGACGTCGATAGGTATGAGAGTCTTGTTGTGCAGCGTGTTCTCAGCACACAGGTTGCCTAGGCCGAAAAAAATCAGCGACACACTCTATTCCATACCAAGGGCGTTCTGCATGAACGGTCGATTTGCATCATCATCGATAGTGGCAGCTGCAACAATTTGGCAAGTACAGCTTTGGTAGAGAAATTATCCTTGCCCACTCGCGCACACCTACATCCGTATCACATTCAATGGCTTAATGATGGTGGTAAAATAAAGGTAACACGTTCGATACGTGTCCCCTTTTTCGCTAGGTTCTTATTCTGATTATGCTGATTGCGATGTTATTCCTATGGAAGCATGCTCTTTGTTATTGGGTCGACCTTGGTAATATGATACTGATAGTTTACATCATGGTCGTTCAAATCATTATTCTTTCATGTTTAAAGGCCAGAAAATAATTATACATCTAATGACCCCTGACCAAATTTTGAAAGATGATCTTACTAGGGCTGCTAAAACTGCACAAGTCAAATCGACATGAGCCGCACCTATTAAATCTGAAATCGAGTTGCACTCTCCTGTTTTACTTGCTACACGTGCTGATTTTGATGATCTCCATGAAGCTCATATGCCTTGTTATGCACTTGTATGCTCGCGCATGCTTGTTCCGCTTGATGATGCACCATCTTTGGATATACCCCCTGCTGTTGTTAACCTTTTGCAGGAGTATACTGATGTTTTTCCTACAGACTTACCACCGGGTCTTCCTCCGCTCCGTGGCATTGAGCATCAGATCGATCTCATCCCCGGCGCTTCTCTTCTGAACCGTGCCCCGTACCGTACAAATCCAGATGAGACGAAGGAGATCAAGCGCCAGGTGCAGACGCTGCTTGACAAAGGTTACATTCATGAGTCTCTTAGCCCTTGCTCGGTTCCTGTTTTACTCGTTCCAAAGAAAGATGGGTCATGGCATATGTGCGTAGATTGTCGTGCTATTAATAACATCACAGTTCATTATCGATATCCTATTCCACGCCTTGATGATATGTTAGATGAACTTAGTGGTGCCGTTATTTTCTCTAAGGTTGATTTGCATAGCGGTTAACATCAGATTAGAATGAAACTCGGTGATGAATGGAAAACGGCTTTTAAAACGAAATTTGGTTTATATGAATGGTTGGTTATGCCATTTGGATTGACTAATGCTCCCAGCACCTTTATGTGTTTAATGAACGAAGTTCTACGGGCCTTCATAGGTTTGTTTGTTGTTGTTTATTTCGATGATATCCTTATTTACAACAAGTCTATAGAGGAGCATTTAGAACATTTGCGTGCTGTTTTTGATGCTTTGCGTGCTGCTCGCTTGTTTGGTAACATGGAAAAGTGCACATTTTGCACGCAACGTGTCTCGTTTCTTGGTTATGTGGTTACTCCGCAGGGCATTGAGGTGGATAGCAGCAAGGTTGAAGCCATTCAGGACTGGCCTACACCAACGACGGTGTTGGGGGCCTTCGTCTTCCGAAGGTCCTCAAAAACATGATTTAACAATGTCTTCCATGTGTGACATACATGAACAGGTACCTTCGGACTCGGGTCAGAACCACAGTGTGAGAAGCACGAACAATACGAAGGTTGACACAGCGTCGAAGCTACGCGCAAGGAAGCTTCGGCATGATAGCAGGAAAGGGAACCGACTTAAAGGGGAAAAGGCTATTTAGACCTCAATGGATTACCTTAGGGTCATTAGCAAATATAAAGGGCATGGATGTAATTTCACATGGGCTGTGTCCCGTGCCTATAAATAGATGAACAGTACTCCCATATTGTTCACGCTGACTTGTATTTGCTAGTGCGTCACGCTTGTACTTTTACCTTCTATCAAGCCAAAGGTACATTTGTAATTTGATATCATTTCTATTTTTCCATGATAATAAAATAGAAATGAGCTGATAATTTTATATAATTGTTCATGTTATCTCTTACATTCCATATGATTCTCCTTTTTTTAACGTATACTGCAATGATGAAGGTATGTCCTTCATGACCTTCGTCTGAAGATCATTATATCTTAAGGGAAATAATGTCTTGAAGGACGAAGGGCATTAACATTTAACATTTTTTGTGTTGCCTTGTTCTTAACTCATAGCACATGAGAACAAGTCCCCAACATTGGCGCCCACCTCCGGTGAACTCTTTTCGACCACCTTCGGCAAGCACTGACCTTCGTCATGCCACCGAAGAAAGTTTCAGCACTAGGGGCTGCCGCTCTGCAGCCACTGGACCCAAACCAAGAGACTCTTTCTCTTCGAGAGGCCCGAAGCCAGAAGAGGAAGGCCACTAGTCCGACACTCCAAGAGGAAGAGTTGGACCAAGAAATCAGAAACATGGAGATAATCCATCAGCAAGTGCAAAGGAAGAAGAAGAAGATGGCCCGACTGGCTGATCTTCAAAGACAAATCGACGAAGCCACTGAAGAAGTACGCCATCTTGCTCAAGACGAGCAAGATCGAAGGCCCCAACACAGGGAGCTTCATCAAGAGGGCCTGTTCAACGACGACGGATGGTATGATGATTTTAATCATGATACCTTTACTTTTGACGATGCTTCTCCCTTGGCAGCAGAACTACAGGCTATCCCATGGCCCCCATCATACAAGCCACCTCAGCTTCCCATGTATGATGGGCATTCAGACCCGAAGCAGTTTTTGATGAGTTATGAAGCAACTATATATTCATATGGAGGCAATGCATCTGTCATGGCCAAGTCTTTCGTCATGGCAGTTTGGAATGTGGCCTAAACATGGTATTCTTCTCTTCGGCCAGGCACCATCACTTCGTGGCAGAAGCTCAAGGATATGCTGGTGACAAGTTTCCAAGGCTTTCAGACAAAACCAGTCACAGCTCAGGCCTTGTTTCAATGCACACAAGATCATGAAGAGTACCTCCAGGCATATGTCCGAAGGTTCTTGCGTCTCAGAGCACAAGCGCCTACAGTGCCCAACGAAATTGTCATTGAGGCCATGATCAAGGGGCTTCGTCCAGGACCAACTGCCCAGTATTTTGCTAGAAAGCCCCCATAGACTCTGGAGAAGCTACTCCAGAAGATGGATGAGTACATCCGAGCTGACAATGACTTCCGCCAAAGAAGGGAGGAAGCATACAGGTTCTCTGAAATGACCAGGGGCTTCGGAGGAAGAAGCCATCTAAGGCACCTTAGGTCAATTCACAACTCTACTCAGAGTGATGACAGAGGAGGTCAACAACAGAGGCCACAATATTCCTTGCAAGCTTCGGGGCAGCAACAAAGCTCTTTGTGGCCACCGGCTCTAAGAGGCAGAGGCACCAGGAGCTTCGGAGGAAGGTTTGGGGATCAGCCTAGAAAACTTTATTGCTTATTCTGTGGTGAGGACAAGGGCCATACTACAAGGATGTGCCATGTCACCATTCAGAAACAAAAGGAAATAGCAGAAGCCACAGCTCAGTAGAACCAGCCGAAGCAGGTCATGCACACTGCTTCGTATCACTCACCCTACATACCAGAGTATGTGGGTAACCATCCAGCAGCTTCTGTTGCTTCGGCTAGCCAGCCACAGGCATCTTCGCCACAACCTCCACCTCCGCCACCACTACAACCTGCATATTCATGAGGCCAGCAGCCAGAAGGGAGCCAACAAACTCATCATCAGTGAGATTTCAGGGAGGAGTCCGAAGCTCGCACAGTCAACAGTATTGTGCCAGAATCGAAACATATCTATTGAGAGATGTCCTACCCTAAAACAGTTTTTATATTCATTGTCATTTTCTTTTTTAATAAGGAACAATTATTGTAAACCTAGTTTTCTTGCCATTTTCAATTTCTTGTAATAGCTTCGTTCTTGCCATAGTGAAATATATCTTCTCCACAGACTCACGAAGGCCAAAAATTGCTGAAGCACAAAAAGTCGTTCCTAAGGGAATGCGGGGCTATAAACCACATTGCAAGTATCGCCGAAGCTACCAAAAGTCGTTCCTAAGGAACGCAGTGTAAGTTTGCTGAAGTTACCAAAAGTCGTTCCTAAGGAACGCAGTGTAAGTTTGCCAAAGTTACAAAAAGTCGTTCCTAAGGGAGCGCAGTGTAAGTTTTCTGCTCAAAAGTCGTTCTGAAGGGAATGCAGAGTCAAATACCGCCGAAATATAAGGCGAAGCGCGAAAAGTCAACGCGAATACCGCCGAAATAGAAGGCGAAGAAGTTCAAAAGACGTTCCTAAGGGAATGCAGAACTTACAGCGAAAAGTCAGTGCTGATACACCGAAAAATAAGCGGTGAAGCCGAAAAATAAGCGACAAAGAGATTGTGTATTCCACAATGGGGGTGTGAGTGTGTGTCTTCGGCATAAATATCATTTCGCATAACATAACATCATCACATCATTTCGCATAACATAACATCATACATCATATTGCATCAATGGCACAAGAAGGGGATACAATGTTGACCTTCGGAGAATGCTTCAAAAAAGTGAAATTGTGTTAAGACACAAAATAAGTTTTGAAGAAGTACAGCTTCATCAGCTTTGATGTGGAGGAAGAAATCTATTGTTGATGAAGCATTAATATTTTTACGACGCTTGGAGGATTTTTTATGAAGCATAAAAGCTCTTCTTTACGAAGCATGAAAAGAAGGGAAGGTGTTTTTTCACCGAAGGCTAAAAAACGGTATGTACATAAAAGTTTCGTGCATCGCAAAGAACTGAATTACAAACCATTCATATATTACATGCAAAACTTATAAGCACCAAATATTACAAGCATAGTTCAGCAAATGTTACATTAATATTCTAGAAATGTTTTTACAAATAGCTATTCTTCTTCCTTCAGGACTTTTTCTGCAGCTTCGGTTAGTAATTTGGTGAGAACTTCGTCTACAATAGCTTCGGCCGTATTAATAATTTCTATTGCCTTCGTTGTCTCTGGGTCGGCCAGTGGGTCGAATGGCTCTGGGGGAGGAGATAGTTCAGCTGCAGTAGAAGACATAAATTAGTTCGAAGTCGCAAAAATAAACAACAAAGATAAAAGCCATTAAGTAATACCTATCCGTCTTTCGAGTTCCGCAGCTTTTTCAGCTGCTTTTGTTGCTTCTCAAGCGTCATGAATGTCTTTTTCGCTCTTCTTCATTATTTCATGGGCCATCCCTCGGCCGCCATTTTCCCAGATGTCAGTGAAAAATTTTCCGGCTATTAAGATTGCTTTGGCCGAGGGGTCCTTCCTATCATCAATGGAGAGGGCAGCTTTGGCCTGGGACAAGGTTTTAACATGTTCGCAACCTACCTTCTCCAGAACGGCTACAACTCCCCTAGCACCAGAGAAAGCACAGACGTCCCAGCGGTCACTCAAAATCTCCTCAAAGGCTTCGTCTTCACCGCTGATCCACTCGATTACGCCCTCAGGATCGCCCAATATGAAGTTGTCTTCGCTTGAGTACACGCCCACGTTGGCGAAGCTAGTCTTTATCATTTTTACGCACTCCACAGATTTTTCAAAACATCTCTCTTTTGATGCGCGAAGCTCTGCAACTGTTTTTCACAATAATTTTTCCAGTAATCACTGGCATCTCGTTCAGCTTTGGCAACAACGCATTTTAATTTGCCTTCAGCCAGCTGTTTCCGAAGGTCTTTAATTTCACATTTCTGGGCTTCAGCTTGGGCTTTGGAAGTAGCCTCGTCTTCTTTTATTTTGCTCACCAATGAAATTAATATTTTATCTTTTTCAAGACCTTCGTTCCTTAGTTCAATTACTTCTGAACGAAGGTTGTTCAGAGCTATAGTGCATCCTTCGTCTTCGATATTTTTTTGTGCCCTGAGGGCATTGCTAAGGATCAAGCCCTGCAAAAGAAGTATAGTATTGAGTATAAGCAAATGAAAAAAATCGTTTTTAAGTACAATTTTTTTTTGATTTACACACCTTTATGCTGTTATATGCTAAGCTGTCAGCCAATTCATTCTTCGACAGTACTGAAAGCCCATCTTCTAATGTTGGGAATCCAAAGCTTCTGCTCATCTCCCGACAGACAGATATCTCCTTGCTGTCTGGGAGACAGTACAAGAAATCCTCTTCTCCGTTGCCGTTGAACACTAATGCCCCTTTTGGATATTTCAGTCTCTGGGCATAGTGTTGAGCTTCTCGTTCTTCTTCTTTAGAGAGTTTCTTCCCTGAAGCATGATGGATGATATATTCAATATTTTCCTTTAAAACTTCGGGAGTAGGAGTGACAATTTTCTCAGGCAAACTCTTCTCTGTAGCCTCTTCCTCTGCTGCCTTTTTCTCAATTTTCGAAGGTTGTTTATCAATAGGCTCTGGAGGCCCGGCTTCGGCACTAGCTTGGCTCACTGCACCCTCAACTTTGGCCGGTCTTGTTTCAGCTTCAACTTGTATTTTCGAAGCCTCGGCAATTTTCCCTAAAGGAATAGAACTTGAAGCCTTTACCATCTCCAGCACATCTAGCACACTGGCCATCCTTTTTTTCTTGGGGGTCGCCGCAAGACCTTTTTGTGCCTTCGGCACTGTCACTTCTGCCAAAGGGCTTAAAACTTCTAATGTTTTCGTCCCTTCGGCTCTTGTCTCCTCAATATTAACAGTCTTCGGCTCAGCTAATTTGGCTGAGGGTGCCTTCGGCATTACAATTGGCTCTTCAATCTTCTGCGTGGGAGGAGTAGGTTCTGTCGCTTCAGTAACCGAAGAGGTTTCCCCGCCAAACTCAGGCACTATGGCCGGTTCAACGTAGCGCGGTCGGTGGGTAAGGACCTTCCACTTTTTCCTCTTTGGTGCAGGCTCGCTTGGAGCAGCTGAAGCAGCAACCTTTCTAGAAGCTGCACCTTTTCTTTTTTGCCCCCGTGGCGGATAGCGATAGTCAGGGTACACAAATCCAATAGCATCAAAAACCCTATTTAATCTTTTCTTTTTTTGGCTCTCGAAGGCCGCAGATAGTGCATTATCTTCAGACTTGGAATATGCTCCAAGTAGCTCATCACTAGTATTTTCAACACACTTCAGCCAATCATCATCTGGCTCGATAAACTGGTCTCCAAACCTGAAGGTATATTTCAATCGAATCAGACCACCTTCGCTAGGGTTAGTAATGGTTTCTTTTGGCATTTCCCAGCTGTCTATCAGTGGCCATATCCTGTAGGCTACATGTTCTTGGACTAAGTCTCTTGTCCCAATAAAAGCGCAAACTGCGCTGAAGGCCCTTTGGCATGCTTCGGCTGTCTCATCAATCTCTACTTTCGGCTTTCGGAGGCCGAAGCGCGACCAGATGGGGCGCATGATGATCTCTTTAATGTCTTCTCTCGCCTTCAAATCATTTTTCACATAAAACCACTCTTCCATCCAGGCCCCGGGCCACCTCTTCCGAAAAGTTGGCACTGGGTAGCTTGAGCCAGAGCGAGCAACGAAGCTATAGCAACCAAAATTGTTATGATACTGTTCTTTACCCCAGGGCTTCGTCTCATATGAAAGTTCATGCATACTGCAAAAACATTTTGCACTTGGCTCTAGACCTTGACTTCTCACAGCCCAGGCGAAGATCCCCATTCTAATAATTGCTTCGGGAGTAATCTAGTGAAGGAAAATCTGGTATGTCTTTAAAACTTCAACAACAAATCTTCTCAACGGGAACCGAAGCCCAGCTTTGAAGAAGCTTCGGTAGATCACAACTTCATTTTCTTCGGGAGCAGGAACGGCCCTGTCTACGTCAGCCCTCACAATAGACATATCTCGAAAATACCTTCCTATCATATTATCAAGATGACTGTGTTTGATAGTTGATTTCCCGAAGACTGCATGACTTGGTCGCCAGGGCCGTTCTTCAGAGTCTTCGCCTCCACTTTTCGCATCATAGCTATCGCTGTCATCAGTATCTTCAGATAAGCCTTCTAGAATCTCTTTAGTAATCTTCTCTGTATTTGTTTTTGCTATTGACTCAATAAATCCAGCATTCTTCTCCTCAAGGAGCTTCTCCTCTTCGCTCAGCTTCGTCTCAGCAGCAAATTTTTTGTCTTGAGACATCTTTTCTTCGGAAATGGCAAAAATGTGTCCTTAAAACCGAAGCTTAGGAAGTCTAAGAAACTAAGCAAGCGTTAGTAAGCAAGAGCTAAAAAATGAGCAAACAAAGCAGGCGGCAAGTAGCGTACCAAATGTGCTCGGGGTGAGTTCTTATTTATACGCCCAGTGCGCTCCAAATTGGAGGGCCCCGTCTGTCATTGATTGTTGCTATTCTAGCAAAGGGAAGGTGTTTTTTTCGGACCTTCGGCTTAGGGCCTTCGTACATATCGCAATCTGAATCCGTTATTCTAACAAATTAATATTGCGAGGGGCTACTGTTGGGGGCCATCGTCTTCCGAAGGTCCTCAAAAACATCATTTAACAATGTCTTCCAAGTGTGACATACATGAACAGGTACCTTCGGACTCGGGTCAGAACCACAGTGTGAGAAGCACGAACAATACGAAGGTTGACGCAGTGCCGAAGCTATGCGCAAGGAAGCTTCGACATGACAGTAGGAAAGGGAACCGACTTAAAGGGGAAAAGGCTATTTAGACCTCGATGGATTACCTTAGGGTCATTAGCAAATATAAAGGGCATAGATGTAATTTCACATGGGCTGCGTCGCATGCCTATAAATAGATGAACAGTACTCTCGTACTGTTCACGCTGACTTGTATTTGCTCGTGCGTCACGCTTGTACTTTTACCTTCTATCAAGCCGAAGGTACATTTTTAATTTGATATCATTTCTATTTTTCCATGATAATAAAATAGAAATGATCTGATAATGTTATATAATTGTTCATGACTCTTACATTCCATATGATTCTCCTTTTATTAACGTATACTGCAATGATGAAGGTATGTCCTTCATGACCTTTGTCTAAGGATCATTATATCTTAAGGGAAATAATGTCTCGAAGGACGAAGGGCATTAACATTTAACATTTTTTGTGTTGCCTTGTTCTTAACTCATAGCACCTGAGAACAAGTCCACAACAGACGGTCACCCAAACTCGGAGTTTTCTTGGACTTGCAGGATTTTACCGCCGTTTTGTGCGTGATTTTAGCTCCGTCGCTGCCCCTTTGCACGAACTCACAAAGAAAGGTGTGTCTTTTGCTTGGGACCCCCACAAGAAGAGGCGTTGAACACTTTGAAAGATAAGTTAACCCATGCTCCACTCTTACAATTGCCCGACTTTCAGAAAGTGTTTGAACTTGAATGTGATGCTAGTGGTATTGGATTAGGTGTTGTTTTGTTACAAGAAGGAAAAACGGTTGCTTATTTCAATGAAAAATTAAGCGGTGCTAGCTTGAGATATTCTACTTATGATAAGGAACTTTATGCTTTAGTTCGCACTTTGCAAACATGGCAGCACTACCTTTGGCCTCGTGAGTTTATAATTCATTCTGATCATGAGGCTTTAAAACATATTCGTACCCAAACAAATCTGAACTGTCGTCATGATAGTTGGGTAGAATTCATCGAGTCCTTTCCTTACATCATTAAACACAAGAACGGGAAGGAAAACATCATTGCTGATGCGTTGTCCCGTAGATATACCATGCTTTCACAGTTAGAATTTAGAATCTTTGGCTTGCAAACTGTGAAAGATCAATATGTGGATGATGCTGATTTTAAAGATTTCTATATACATTGTAAGGATGGCAAACCCTAGGGAAAATTTCACATACATGATGGATTTTTGTTCCGCGCTAACAAGCTGTGTATTCCAGCAAGCTGGGTTCGTCTTTTGTTGCTGCAGGAAGCTCATGGAGGCGGTCTCATGGGGCACTTTGGCGTTTACAAGACACATGAGGTGCTGGCCGCACACTTCTTTTGGCCTCGGATGCGCCGTGATGTTGAGCATCTTGTTGCACGTTGCACTACTTGCCAGAAAGCTAAGTCACGTTTGGGCAACCATGGTTTGTATATGCCTTTGCCTGTCCCTTCTTCTCCTTGGCTTGATATTTCTATACCAACTGATATGGGTGTGCGCGAGTGGGCAAGGATAATTTCTCTACCAAAGCTGTACTTGCCAAATTGTTGCAACTGCCACTATCGATGATGATGCGAATCGACCGTTCGTGCACAATGCCCTTGGTATGGAATAGAGTGTGTCGCTGATTTTTTCGGCCTGGGCAACCTGTGTGCTGAGAACACGCTGCACAACAAGACTATCATACCTCTCGGCGTCGATGGGATCAACGTGGACGTCCTCATTTTCTGCATGGTTAGTGGCAATCATAGCATGACTAGTTTCCTCGGAATCACAGGCTGAAGAGTACTCACCATTGTCATGTATAAGCAAGGTACTCTTGTTTGGGCAGTCCCGAATCATGTGCCCAAACCCTCTGCAACGATGGCACTAAATATCCCGTGTACGTCTTGTGGAAGAAACGACGCCATTGGCAGGGGGCGCCGCTGGTTTGGCTGTCCCTGTGCGCGGTGTAGTGCTAGGCGTAGAAGGTGCAGGGCTGGAAGGAGTTGAGCTGTGTGTCGAACCCCGGCCTGCAAAAGAGTTAGTATATGTCTTTGATCGTCGTCCCTGCACTTCACGTTCAGCTTTGCAAGCATATTCAAACAATGTGGTTATATCAAAATAATCCTTATAATCAAGTATATCCTGAATTTCCCTGTTCAAACCACCACGAAAACGCACCATAGCAGCGTCATCCGACTCAACCAAACCACAACGAAGCATACCCTTTTGTAACTCCTGGTAATATTCCTCAACAGATTGTGAACCTTGTTGAAAACGCTGCATTTGGTTAAGCAAATCACGAGCATAATAGGAAGGAACAAATCTGTGGCGCATGGCAGTTTTTAATTGCGTCCAAGTAGTGACACTGTTAATGGGAAGTTTTTGTTTATACTCACGCCACCAAATTAAAGCAAAATGAGTAAATTCACTAATGGCAGCCTTCACTTCGCTATTAGCAAGAATATCATGGCATAAAAATTTCTTTTCTACCTCCAATTCCCAATCAAGATATGCAGCAGGATCATATTTACCATTAAAAGATGGAATTTCAAATTTAATCTTAGCAAATAAGTCATTAGGGGGATGACGAGCCACACAGCGTGCACGACCATGGTGATCTCCATCGTCCTGCTCAGTGTCACCGTCATAGTCCTGCTCCATCTTTGTGGTCAACGCATCATGGCGTGCCAGGATGGTGTCGAGTGTGGTGCGAGTCGCCGTTTGAGCAAGGTCAAGCTGGTTGAAATGCGCGGTCGTCGAAGTGACCGTTGAATCAAGCCGTTCATGCATCGTCCTAATGTCAACAGCAAACCCATCAACTTGTCCCATTACTTCCTGCAACTGGACATCCACCGTGTCGTGTGCTCCTACCATAGTTAGCGCAAACACCAAAACACCAAAAGGAGAAAAACCAACGACAATAGGGGAATGGTGGTGACAATTCGCTTAATGGAATGCTGTTATCAAGTTCTTATCCGTTCTTACCAAGCCACAGGGGTGAACTGCAACCAACAGGTGGAACTGGTGAAAGATTGGATGAGCGATTGCCTGGAGAAACAGAAACCTGCTCGTCGTAGAAATATGTAGAGTTCTGGGTAGGCTGCACTCAAGTCAAGGATTAGCACGATCAAACAAGAATGCAAAGTTGAATTATAGGGCAAAACACGAAACTATATTGCTGGCCACAAGTGCAAAGGACACAACAAGATGGAACAAAGAACAATGGAACTAGCAAAATGGCAGTACCGTAAATATTGTACTAGCGAGGCCAAAAAGGCACTAGTAGGAATCACAGGTCATTTTGTTTTTCTTTTTTGTATGATTTTTTGATATTTTTCTCAACACAAGAAGCAACAAAATAGAAGCTACAGCAAGTTTCACCTAAAACAGAGATCAGATGTGGTCTACAGAAAAAGAGCAAGTTCTCTGAAAAGCGTGCAAGAGCTTTGACGATTTTTTTCTTTATTTTCCAGAATTTTTTTGACAATTTTATCGAAACCAAACAGGCCATTTAAGGAATTTTAGATTTTTTGAACAACCGAGCGAAAAGTTGTGCCCGATTTGAGGAAGGTACCTCAAGTTATGTTTAAAACGACCGAGATGAGACAACCGCTTTATATCCTTTCTCCTTTCTTTTTTTGTTTGTTCTCTAGTTCTATCCTTTCTCTTTCATTTTCTTTTTTTTGTTTCTATTTTTTTATGTAACCGAAGGAGAAAAACAAGGAAGCGGTGTTGACTCGGTTTGTGGCGTGATCCAACGGGAGATGGTGGCGGCGCGCTAGGGTTTGAATGGTGGAATACTGAAGGATGGTGAAAAAAAACACAATGCAACCAGCAACAAATGACGCGAAAGCACACAAATTCAACAATACAGATTATTGAAAGAAAGTGCGAGGATCAAAAGCGTGTTGGGACAAGGTCTAACCTGAATTTTTATGTGGTTTTGTGAACTGTAGGAGAGAAAAAAAACTCGATAAACTCACCGATCAACCTGGAATTCTGATACCACTTGATATAGCTGAGGTGCCCGATCTTCCGGTGAGTGGAGATAATTTCGATTTGGCGGAAGATGACCCTTGTGATCCGACTACAATGAGCCCGTCCGAGGCGCTAATGCAATCGCTGAACAAACTCCCTATGGTTACCGACCTTGCTGATGCGAGATCAGCCTGATCACGAAGATCGTTTCCTGTGCGCAATCGAAGAACGAACAAGAAAAAGATGCGAGCAATCTAATTTATTACTCGAGTGTGGAGTTCTGAATACACGAAGACATCGTTGTTTTGCTCGTGTTCGAGAGTAGCTAAAGCTAGCATAAAACAAAACTCATAGAACAAAGGAGGCGCAGCTCCTGGATAAATAGAGAGAGGGGGCGCAGCCCCTAGTGGCGGCCAAAGGGGGAAAACAAAACCCTAGGTCGCCCACTATGGGCCGCAGTTGGGCTAGTCGTCTATTCTTCTGGGCCCTCATTCTTCAGTAGCATGACGAAGTTAAGATCTCTAGCACGGACCCGAGAGATTGGCCCATCTAATGAAGGAAGTGGCGCTTCATGTGGAGGTGCTGCTGGTGTAGTCGTACTGATGTTGCAGGTGATTTCCTCATCAGCCGTTGTGCAGTGACCGCACTTGTACCCACCATAGCTAGCATGGGAGACCCAGTCTCAGGACAAGTGAGGAGGAAAGTCCGTGCCTGGCTTCACTTAGGTATTAGGTTTACCTGTTACCGTATTTCCCGACATGTGTTTAGTACTTTCAAACACTTGACTCAGGTATCCACACATTAATCCATAATTCCATTTCCGTCTCATGGACAAGGCATCCACCCTGGATCCAAGTCCATAGAACATCATAGATCCCGTTATCAAAATGTATACAATCAATGCCTAACCTCGCGCGAGTGCTAGAAAAATCACTCGACTTCTACCAAGATCCTGATTAGCAAAGCAGCTACTCGACCTAGCATACTAGTATTCACCTCAAAAAGGAATCCTAAGTTCATGCAACTAAGGGTTTCAAGCAACTCCTACACTTAATTGCACATTACAAGCCTACAAACATTAAGTGTAGTAAAGTAGCCTACAAACAATGTGGTTATATCAAAATAATCCTTATAATCAAGTATATCCTGAATTTCCCTATTCAAACCACCACGAAAACGCGCCATAGCAGCGTCATCTGTCTCAACCAAACCACAACGAAGCATACCCTTTTGTAACTCCTGGTAATATTCCTCAACAGATTGTGAACCTTGTTGAAAATGATACATTTTGTTAAGCAAATAACGAGCATAATAGGAAGGAACAAAGCTGTGGCGCATGGCAGTTTTTAATTGGGTCCAAGTAGTGACACTTTTAATGGGAAGTTTTTGTTTATACTCACTCCACCAAACTAAAGCAAAATCAGTAAATTCACTAATGGCAGCCTTCACTTGGCTATTAGCAGGAATATCATGGCATGAAAATTTATTTTCTACCTCCAATTCCCAATCAAGATATGCAGCAGGATCATATTTACCATTAAAAGATGGGATTTTAATTTAATCTTAGCAAATAAGTCGATAGGGGGATGACGAACCACATGGCGTGCATGACCATGGCGATCTCCATCGTCCTGCTCAGTGTCACCGCCGTAGTCCTGCTCCATCTTTGTGGTCAACGCATCAAGGCGTGCCAGGATGGTGTCGAGTGTGGTGCGAATCACCGTTTGAGGAACGTCAAGCTGGTTGAAACGCGCGGTCGTCGAAGTGACTGTTGAATCAAGCTGTTCATGCATCGTCCTAATGTCAACAGCAAGTCCATCAACTTGCCCCCTTACTTCCTGCAACTGGACATCCACCGTGTCGTGTGCTCCTGCCATAGTTAGCGCAAACACCAAAACACCAAAAGGAGAAAAACCTACGACAACAGGGGAATGGTGGTGACAATTCGCTTAATGGAATGATGTTATCAAGTTCTTATCCGTTCTTACCAAGCCACAGGGGTGAACTGCAACCAACAGGTGGAACTGGTGAAAGATTGGATGAGCGATTGCCTGGAGAAACAGAAACCTACTCGTCGTAGAAATATGTGGAGTTCTGGGTAGGATGCACTCAAGTCAAGGATTAGCACAATCAAACAATAATGCAAAGTTGAATTATAGTGCAAAACACGAAACTATATTGCTGGCCACAAGTGCAAAGGACACAACAAGTTGGGACAAAGAACAATGGAACTAGCAGAATGGCTGTACCGTAAATATTGTAATAGCGAGGCTAAAAAGGCACTAGTAGGAATCACAGGTCATTTTGTTTTTCTTTTTGTATGATTTTTTGATATTTTTCTCAGCACAAGAAGCAACAAAATAGGAGCTACACCAAGTTTCACCTAAAACAGAGATCAGATGTGGTCTACAGAAAAAGAGCAAGTTCTCTAAAAAGCGTGCAAGAGCTTTGACGAATTTTTTTCTTTATTTTCCTGAATTTTTTTGACAATTTTATCGAAACCAAACGGGCCGTTTAAGGAATTTCAGATTTTTTGAACAACTGAGCAAAAATTTATGCCCGGTTTAAGGAAGGTACCTCAAGTTATGTTTAAAACGACCGAGATGAGACAACCGCTTTATATCCTTTCTCCTTTCTTTTTTTTTGTTTGTTCTCTAGTTCTATCCTTTCTCTTTCGTTTTCTTTTTTTTCTTTTTTTGTTTCTGTTTTTTTACGTAACCGAAGGAGAAAAACAAGGAAGCAGTGTTGACTCGGTTTGTGGCGTGATCAAACGGGAGATGGTGGCGGCGCACTAGGGTTTGAATGGTGCAAGAATGAAGGATGGTGAAAAAAAACACAATGCAACCAGCAACAAATAACACGAAAGCACACAAATTCAACAATGCAGATTACTGAAAGAAAGTGCGAGGCTCAAAAGGGTGCTGGGACAAGGTCTAACCTGAATTTTTATTTTGTTTTGTGGAATGTAGGAGAGAAAAAAAACTCGATAAACTCACCGATCAACCTAGAATTCTAATACCACTTCATATAGCTGAGGTGCCCGATCTTTCGGTGAGTGGAGATAATTTTGATTTGGCGGAAGATGACCCTTGCGATCCGACTACGATGAGCAAGTCCGAGGCGCCAATGCAATCACTGAACCAACTCCCTGTGGTTACCGACCTTGCTGATGCGAGATCGGCCTGATCACGAAAATCGTTTCCTGTGCGCAATCGAAGAACGAACAAGAAAAAGATGCGAGCAATCTAATTTATTACTCGAGGGTGAAGTTCTGAATACACGAAGACAGCGCTGATTTGCGCGTGTTCGAGAGTAGCTAAAGCTAATGTAAAACAAAACTCAAACAACAAAGGAGGCGCAGCCCCTGGATAAATAGAGAGAGGGGGCGCAGCCCCTAGTGGCGGCCAAAGGGCGAAAACAAAACCCTAGGTCGCCCACTATGGGCCGCAGTTGGGCTGGTCGTCTATTCTTTTGGGTCCTCATTCTTCAGTAGCATCACGAAGTTAAGATCTCTGGCACGGACCTGAGTGATTGGCCCAGCTAATGAAGGAAGTGGCGCTTCATGTGGAGGTGCTGCTGGTGTAGTCGTACTCATGTTGCAGGTGATGTCCTCATCAGCCGCCGTGCAGTGACCGCACTTGTACCCACCATAGCTAGCATGGGAGACCTAGTCTCAGGACAAGTGAGGAGGAAAGTCTGCGCCCGGCTTCACTTAGGTACTAGGTATACCGGTTACCATATTTCCCGACATGTGTTTAGTACTTTCAAACACTTGAGTCAGGTATCCACACATTAATCCTTAATTCCATTTCCGTCTCATGGACAAGGCATCCACCCTGGATCCAAGTCCATAGACCATCATAGATCCCGTTATCAAAATGTATACAATCAATGCCTGACCTCGTGCGAGTGCTAGAAAAATCACTCGACTTCTACCGAGATCCTGATTAGCAAAGCAACTACTCGACCTAGCATAATAGTATCCACCTCAAAAAGGAATCCTAAGTTCATGCAACTAAGGGTTTCAAGCAACTCCTACACTTAAGTGCACATTACAAGCCTACAAACATTAAGTGTAGTAAAGTAGCCTACAAACAATGTGGTTATATCAAAATAATCCTTATAATCAAGTATATCCTGAATTTCCCTGTTCAAACCACCACAAAAACGCGCCATAGCAGCGTCATCCGACTCAACCAAACCACAACGAAGCATACCCTTTTGTAACTCCTGGTAATATTCCTCAATATTTTGTGAACCTTGTTGAAAACGCTGCATTTTGTTAAGCAAATCACGGGCATAATAGGAAGGAACAAATCTGTGGCACATGGCAGTTTTTAATTGGTTCCAAGTAGTGACACTGTTAATGGGAAGTTTTTGTTTATACTCACGCCACCAAATTAAAGAAAAATCAGTAAATTCACTACTGGCAGCCTTCACTTGGCTATTAGCAGGAATATCATGGCATGAAAATTTATTTTCTACCTCCAATTCCCAATCAAGATATGCAGCAGGATCATATTTACCATTAAAAGATGGAATTTTAAATTTAATCTTAGCAAATAAGTCATTAGGGGGATGACGAACCACACGGCGTGCATGACCATGGCGATCTCCATCGTCCTGCTCAGTGTCACCGTCTTAGTCCTGCTCCATCTTTGTGGTCAACGCATCAAGGCGTGCCAGGATGGTCTCGAGTGTGGTGCGAGTCGCCGTTTGAGCAAGGTCAAGCTGGTTGAAACGCGCGGTCGTCGAAGTGACCATAGAATCAAGCCATTCATGCATCGTCTTAATGTCAGCAGCAAGTCCATCAACTTGTCTCCTTACTTCCTGCAACTGGACATCCACCGTGTCATGTGCTCCTGCCATAGTTAGCGCAAACACCAAAACACCAAAAGGAGAAAAACCGACGACAACAGGGGAATTGTGGCGACAACTCGCTTAATGGAATGTTGTTATCAAGTTCTTATCCGTTCTTACCAAGCCACAGGGGTGAACTGCAACCAACAGGTGGAACTGGTGAAAGATTGGATGAGCGATTGCCTGGAGAAATAGAAATCTGCTCTTCGTAGAAATATGTGGAGTTCTGGGTAGGCTGCACTCAAGTCCAGGATTAGCACGATCAAACAATAATGCAAAGTTGAATTATAGTGCAAAACACGAAACTATATTGTTGGCCACAAGTGCAAAGGACACAACAAGTTGGAACAAAGAACAATGGAACTAGCAGAATGGCAGTACCGTAAATATTTTACTAGCGAGGCCAAAAGGCAGTAGTAGGAATCACAGGTCATTTTGTTTTTTCTTTTTTGTATGATTTTTTTGATATTTTTCTCAGCACAATAAGCAACAAAATAGGAGCTACACCAAGTTTCACCTAAAACAGAGATCAGATGTGGTCTACAGAAAAAGAGCAAGTTCTCTGAAAAGCGTGCAAGAGCTTTGACGAATTTTTTTCTTTATTTTCCTGATTTTTTTTGACAATTTTATCGAAACCAAACAGGCCGGTTAAGGAATTTCAGTTTTTTTGAACAACCGAGCGAAATTTTATGCCCGGTTTAAGGAAGGTACCTCAAGTTTTGTTTAAAACGGCCGAGATGAGACAACCGCTTTATATCCTTTCTGCTTTCTTTTTTTTGTTTGTTCTCTGGTTCTATCCTTTCTCTTTCGTTTTCTTTTTTTTGTTTTTTTGTTTCTGTTTGTTTTTGACGTAACCGAAGGAGAAAAACAAGGAAGCGACGTTGACTCGGTTTGTGGCGTGATCAAACGGGAGATGGTGGCGGCGCGCTAGGGTTTGAATGGTGGAAGAATGAAGGATGGTGAAAAAAAACACAATGCAACCAGCAACAAATGACGCGAAAGAACACAAATTCAACAATGCAGATTATTGAAAGAAAGTACGAGGCTCAAAAGGCTGCTGGGACAAGGTCTAAGCTGAATTTTATGTGGTTTTGTGGACTGTAGGAGAGAAAAAAAACTCGATAAACTCACCGATCAACCTGGAATTCTGATACCACTTGATATAGGTGAGGTGCCCGATCTTTTGGTGAGTGGAGATAATTTCGATTTGGCGGAAGATGACCCTTGCGATCCGACTACGACGAGCAAGTCCGAGGCGCCAATGCAATCGCTGAACCAACTCCCTGTGGTTACCAACCTTGCTTGTGCGAGATCGGCCTATTCACGAAGATCGTTTCCTGTACGCAATCGAAGAACGAACAAGAAAAAGATGCGAGCAATCTAATTTATTACTCGAGGGTGGAGTTCTGAATACACGAAGACAACGCTGATTTGCTCGTGTTCGAGAGTAGCTAAAGCTAACGTAAAACAAAACTCAAAGAACAATGGAGGCGCAGCTCCTGGATAAATAGAGAGAGGGAGCGCAGCCCCTAGGGGCGGCCAACTCTAGGTCGTCCACTATGGGCCACAGTTGGGTTGGTCGTCTATTCTTCTGGGCCCTCATTCTTCAGTAGCATGAAGAAGTTAAGATCTCTGGCACGGGCCCGAGTGATTGGCCCAGCTAATGAAGGAAGTGGCGCTTGATGTGGAGGTGCTGCTGGTGTAGTCGTACTCATGTTGCAGGTGATGTCCTCATCATACTTTGTTTTGGGCTTGCCTGGAACCAAGAAGGGGAGGGATAGTATTTTGTGGTTGTTGATAGATTCTCTAAAATGGCTCAATTTATACCTTGTCATAGAACTGATGATGCTAGCTTTGTTGCTGAATTGTTCTTTTGAGAAATTATTCGTTTACATGGTATTCCAAAAACAATAGTCTCTGATCGTCATGCTAAGTTTCTAAGCCATTTTTGGATATCTCTTTGGAATAAATTGGGAACTAAATTGTTGTTTAGCACTACTTGTCACCCTCAGACTGATGGACAAACTGAGGTAGTAAATAGAACTTTATCTACCATGCTTAGGGCTGTTTTAGACATGAATTTGAGACGTTGGGAGGATTGCTTGTCTCATGTTGAATTTGCTTACAATCATGCCACACATTCTTCTACAAAGATGTGCCCTTTCCAGATTGTTTATGGTTACATCCCTAGGGCACCTATTGATTTGATTTCACTTAATGCTGTGAATGCCCCACATGTAGATGCTGCTGCACATATTGAACAAATGATTACCATACATGAACAAACGAAACAGAACATTGCTGCTACTAATGCAAAAAATCAGGTTGCAGGTAGTAAAGGAAGAAAACTTGTTACTTTTGAGCCAGGTGATATGGTTTGGTTGCACTTGAGAAATGATCGGTTTCCTACTTTACGTTGTTCTAAATTAATGCCTCGTGCTGCTGGTCCTTTTATGGTGCTAACAAAGATTAATGATAATGCTTATATCCTTGACCTACCTGCGGAATTTGGTGTTTCCACTAGTTTTAATGTTGCAGATTTGAAACCTTATATGGCCGAGGATGAGGAGTTGCCGTCGAGGACGACTTCACTTCAAGAAGGGGAGGATGATGAGGACATCACCTGCAACATGAGTATGACTACACCAGCAGCACCTCCACACCAAGCGCCACTTCCTTCATTAGCTGGGCCAATCACTCGGGCCCATGCCAGAGATCTTAACTTAGTCATGCTATTGAAGAATGAGGGCCCAGAAGAATAGACGACCAGCCCAACTGCGGCCCATAGTGGGCGACCTAGGGTTGCGTTTTCCCCCTTTTGCCGCCACTAGGGGCTGCACCCCCTCTCTCTATTTATCCAGGAGCTGCGCCTCCTTTGTTCTTTGAGTTTTGTTTTACGTTAGCTTTAGCTACTCTCGAACACGCGCAAATCAGCGTTGTCTTCGTGTATTCAGAACTCCACCCTCGAGTAATAAATTAGATTGCTCGCATCTTTTTCTTGTTCGTTCTTCGATTGCGCACAGGAAACGATCTTCGTGATCAGGTCGATTGCATTGGCGCCTCGGACTTGCATTGGCGCCTCGGACTTGCTCGTCGTAGTCGGATCGCAAGGGTAACCACAGGGAGTTGCTTCAGCGATTGCATTGGCGCCTCGGACTTGCTCGTCGTAGTCGGATCGCAAGGGTCATGTTCCGCCAAATCGGAATTATCTCCAATCAGCTATATCAGCGGTAGCAGGGGTCAGTGGAGCATTGTATGCCAAGGCGGTGAGCCCTGGCCGCGAACGGGGAATCGATGGGGACGGTTGATGTGTGTGGGGACGGAGTGCCCCTACATGTCGTGTGTTTAGGTCTACCTTGCAAGGTTTAAAAACTCGATTCGAATCGTCTACTTCTCGCAGCTAATGAGACTGCTTGACCCCTCGTACTACATTGAGTAAAAAGTGGAACGAGGTTTTACTTGATATAACTTGTTGATTGTGCTAAATGATTGTTACCATGTATGCTTAGAAAGGAGCACACCTAGCTAAATTAATGATGCTAGAACTGGAAAAGCTAAAAATTGATTTTAGACTCAGCTAGTGCTTTTGGCAAACCAAACCCCTCAGCCAAACAGCGGCATGGTCTAGAGGTAGAGGAGTAGACTCCTCACACCGGATAAGTCTAGCTGAGTATTAGCATACTCAGCCTTGCTTGTGGCACAATTTTTGCAGGTACGCTACAGGACATGGTTGATGGTGTGACTTGGCCTTCCACCCTACCACCGGGTTGGACGGTCGAGTGGGATGCTGCTCCGGTAGGAGAGGAGCAGGAGGAGTAGTGGGCTAGGCCTTGCCCTATTCCTCCGCATTCGACGTTATGATCATTCACTGCACTTTATTTATGAACTCATTCCCTTTCATTTAAAACTCCAATTTATGTATAACTCTAGTACTTTAATTTGTGGTTTCATGCTTTATTGTATTCTCTCTGTGACTCACCTTTGAGTGAGCTAGTGGTATTCGATCCTTGGGAAGTGGCTTTATCAGACTAGATCTGAGGGACTATCGGGTTATTCCAATTTAAGTGTGTTGCTGCCTCTAAGGCGTGACTTGAGCACTTATGCTGGAATAATTCAGGCGGTTCCGGCATAGCTGGTATCGGAGCGAATACCACCACAGAGAAATCAATAAGTCATGAATACCAACATTTCAAAAATAAAACTGCTTAGAAACCAGTATTGGAATCGTCAGGACTAGGACACTAGACCTAGGACGATAGGCCTTAGGAATAGTGGGGAAAACAGGTAGCTAATTAAGTAGGCCATATGGGCCAGTTTTAGAATTGTAAGGATAAGCACCCTTCTGATCGGTGAGGAGACGTTCTATCCAGCATGCATGCATAACACATGAAAGGATTAGAAATTAGAGGAAAAATGCATGTAAGTATGAATGTAGCAAATAGGGATAATAATAAATAACATAAGAAGTAGAATCTAATCTAACCCACCTCCTTTTAACAACCCGGGCAACATGTTTTTTTCCATTCCACTACCTTAACGTTTACGTCTAATCCTCTTCCACAGATGACTTGACCCACCCCCGCCAATGGAGGAGACACTCATTTCAGTTCTGATTTTCTTTCCCATGAGGGTTTCCCTTCCATCTTGTGGGAGGTGCTCAGCTCCGCCGGTTACCCTACACCCCCTCTGTACATGGTGCAGTTGTACGAGGAGCATCGGGTGCCATGTTGCCGAGTCTGGCTGACTCTGGAGGCTCACCCCCTACAGCCGGGTTGGCGTTCCCTTGACTCCGAGACTATTGGATTCAGGTTGGACGACACCATCGAGGCTGCAGCTATGAAGACCCTAACAACTTTCTGCGGCTACCATCCCTTGGAGATGGTAATGCACCCACTGGGACTCTTCCCCGCTGAGAAGAGGGATGACCCCATGTGGTGCAACCGAGTGAGCCACGTGAAGGACGTGTGGGCCATGCATCCCGACCAAGTTGGGAGGATCACAGTTCAGTGCATGAGCGCACTGCACCGCCTTCAGGCCCTGCAAAGCGACGCCATGGCACACCTCACTAACCTTGCTCAGACCACTAAGCTCACCCTCGACAGCCGAGAGGACTTCGTGGTCGATTTGTCTTCAGAATTGGTGGAGAATGACCTATAGGTGGAACAGTTGAGCCAGCGCATCGCAACCCTAGAGCAGCAGGTGGAGATCCGGGATAACACCATTGATGTCCTGGAGAACCAGCTCCATGATGTGCAAGAGGAGCTTGAGGAAGCTAACGACCACCTGGAGATGCACCACCAGGATATGGAGGCAAACGAGGCCGAAAGCGAGGGAGAGGAGGCTCCCGAGGAGTTAGAACCAGCCCCTGGTACCAATGCGACTCCCTCTGGGATGCCCCCTTCACCCGCAACCAGTGTCGCTTCTACCACTCATGGCTGATGGGTGAGCTTGACGCATTAGGAGAATAGAAACCCACGCGAGCTTAGTTGGCATTAGATTTTGGACTAGGCTTATGGGTATTTTCCCCTAAATTGATGTAATCTAGGAAAGCTTTTGTGAGTAATGAAGTGAATGCAATCACGTTATCCTCGCCCGATTTGATGTTATATTATGACATTTCCTTTCAGTATGATATAAAGAATATTGTTTGGAATCGTGAATTGGAATAACAATGGCGAGAATCTCTATTTTCAGATGGCAGCTAGGCAGCGTCGTGGGCAGAACGAGCAAGTTCCCCCGCCACCTCCTCCAGCTCCCACGGTGCAGGAGCTGATGGCCCTGCAGAATGAGATTCTGCGGCAGCTATTGCAGCGCCGGCCCCACCCTCAGCAGTATGGTGGAGGCCAACCGTAGCGTCCTCCGGCCGCGGCAACCTATCAAGAGTTCCTTAGCACGCAACCGCCCCTGTTCACGAAGCCAGAGGATCCGCTTGACGCCGATGTGTGGCTACGGGTCATGGAGTCCAAGTTTCCCCTCCTCACGAGAGCTTGCGCTAATGACACCAAGACTCGCTTCGCCGCGTAGCAGCTTCGCGGACCTGCTCGGACATGGTGGGACCATTTCCGCGTCATGTTACCTGCTGATCATGAAGTGACATGGGAGGAGTTCAAGACTGATTTCAGGAGACACCACATTCCAGCAGGGATTCTAGATCGCAAGCTGAATGAGTTTCTGGCATTGACTCAAGGAACCTACACTTTGCTGCAGTATGCCTAGGCCTTCAACGACCTGTGCTAGTATGCGGGTTATCACGTAGATTCTAATGAGAAGAAGAGAGACCGTTTCCGCAGAGGTCTCAACACCAAGTTGCGCGAGCGTCTCAACATTGTTCGGGCTAACAACTTCAATGTGTTGGTCAACCTGGCCATATCATAGGAAGACTGTATTGTAGCTCACCGGGCAGAGAAGAAGAGGAAAGCACCAATGTTGGGACCCTCAGCTCCACCCCAAAAATTCTAGATTATCTCCAGCAATCAGAGCAGAGGATTTCATCAGCAGGCAGGAAGATGGGTTATCAGGCCACCTCAGCAGCAGCAACAAGCACCCAACCGCTTTCCAGCTCCCGCCCTAAGGAACAATCAACCCCAGCAGCAGCAGCAGTACCGCCAGGGGAATGGAAACAAATGCTTCACATGTGGCAATGTGGGTCATTATGCCAAGAATTGCCCTAGGAATCAGCCGAGGCAGATGCCGGCACCAAACCAAGATAGAGGAAGAAAGCAGAAAGTGCAAGTCAGACAAGGGAAGCTCAATTTCACCACTCTGGAAGAGCTACCTGAAAGAGCCCCCATCATGACTGGTACCTTTTCAGTTTTTTATCAACCTACATTAATTCTATTTTATTCTGGTACATCACATAACTTCATTAGCCAGAAGTTCAGCGTTAAATGCCAACTGCCTTTCTATCATACAAAAGGGTCTTTCATGATAGCAACACTTGGGGGCAAAATTGCAACAAACCAATTAAATCGAAATGTGCCTATCTCACTGGGATGTAAAATCTTCAAAACTACACTCCTGATTTTGGGATTAGAGAGCATGGACATCATTCTCGGAGCTGACTAGATGACTCAACACCGGGTGGTGTTGGATGTGGCTGTGAGAGCTCTGGAAATCTGTTCTACTTTCGGAGACCTTACATTGTATCTTCCCAGACAAGAACCCACTCGATCATGTGCTTTTGCTATGATAGAGTTGTCGGTGTTTTGGGTCCGACCGCACACCCGGGGTTGCCCCTCAAGGTGTTTTTAGGAGTAGGACGGTGTCGCCGACTGTAGCAAAATGGTTCGTGCCAGATGCACGAGGGACAGTGGACAATGTTTACAGGTTCGGGCCGCTTAGAGATGCGTAACACCCTACGACCTGGTGAGTATGCTTGGTGAATGAGATTACAAGGTAGCTCTCTGAATTGAGAACGCATAGAGTTAAGGTGGGTGGTTGAGTATAGGGTCGATCGTTCTGAAGGGGTGCCCCCTAGGCCTTATATACTCGACCGTGGGGCAATACACGTGGATATGATAACTATGTGCACCTAAAAGATAGTGAACTATTTGAGTTTATCTCTCTATAGTTCTGCCGACCTATCCTCGCATGGCTCCGTTGCATGGGGGCTCCAGCGCGGGAAAGTCGGATCTCTGTTGTGGTCGCTCGCTCAACGTTGTGGGCCGTTCGGGCTTGCACCAATCCGGCCTCATGTCAACCTGCTTTGCTGATTGTCCCTCCCTAGGCCCACGAACGAATGACCTTACGATTTATTGGGCCCTTGGGCCTTTCGTGAGGTCTTTTACTCTTCCAGTGGACCCGGGGGATATCTGTCCCCCACAAGCCCCCGATCTTTGGGTTGATTTTGAGGTAATCAGCCCAAAGATCCCAGGTCCAGCTTACATGTAATTTGGGGAAAACGATTTCTTACTGTCTCCTCCTGCTTTGATCACTCGTGAACTAAAGCTTTGTTTCGTGCTTGTGCCTTAGAGGTCGGCATTTCATTTTGTAGGACCATGAACTTCATTGGGTGCACCAGAGGTGCACCCAATGGGTGTAGCCCCCGAGCTTCGAGTAGATTTTAGAAAATAATCTACTCGAAGGTCTTCATCAGAGATTATTTTCATCTTTACTCCTGTGCTTTGGTTGAGGGCTAGCCTTGTCTTTAATCTTGTCTTTACGCCTTAGAGGTCGGCACCATCTTGGCTTGAAATGGTGATTTATGGGGTGCACCGAAGGTGCACCCAATGGGTGTAGCTCCCGAGCTTTGAGTGGATTTTTGAAAACAATCCTCTCAAAGGTCTTCATTTTGTGTCCTTTTGCTGAGAATAACCCTTTCTTTTTTTTCTGAATGCCTTAGAGGTCAGCATTATGTCATCCATATTATGCTTTAGAGGTCAGCATGTATTTTGTCTTTTTCAGCCGAGTTCATGATCTGCCCATATCTCGCTAGGTGGTGCAATTTATTCGCTCTGCGACTGATTGGACATTTGATGGACGCTCTCTGTCTAGTCTTCGCGTCGCTTCTGTCGGTCATATTTTGTACTTCACTGGCTATATTTGGCTTTCCTCTGATCCTTACTGATATCTCATTTTTGTCTTGAGGTATTCATTGCATGCCCTGCACGGATGTGACAGTTTTGAAAAATATACTGATAATTCCTGGGCGTCCCCCCCCAATGGGTGTGGGCAAGGGACGGCTTGGTACGCTGAGTATTTTATCCGGCTGCTTCTGAGTAGTAATGTGATGCGACGGCGGGTGTAATCATATCATCCGCGCTGTTGACTGGAGTTGGGTGTTGTGTTGCGTGAAACGGCGTCAGCTGCCTGACGTGTCTTCAGGAGGGTTGAAGTGCTTATTGAATGCTTTGCGACTGTTCAGTGACCGTGGTTGGAGGTGAGCGGTTGCCTTCTTCTATAAATAATGTCGTTGCCTCTCCGGCTTTTTCACATCTCTTGTTGTTCTCTGTTGCTTGCCTTTCTTCTCTCCCTTTCTCTTCCACCATGGGCAAGAACAACAAGCGCAAGCGTGAGCCAACTCCTCCATCGGAGGATTTTGGTGACTCGGAGTACTCAGAGGAGGAGTTCTCCTCTGAGTCTGAGGGGTCTCCGGCTCCCATCCCCCTGCGTGAGTCGTCTGACGACTCAGACGACTCCCAGGGGCTCGCGGCGGAGGTCTGGACTTACATCCGGGCCGTCGAGCACTCCGGGCTCGAGGGCTCGGATGAGTCGGAGTACTCCTCGGGCGAGGAGGACTCGTCCGAGGAGGACGGCAGCGGCGATGGCGAGGACGACGACGACGACGATGACGACGACGACGGCGGTGGCGGCGGTGACGGTGACGGTGGCGGCAGGGGCGGCAGCAGCGGCAGCAAGGATGGCGACGGCGGCAGCAGCAGGAGCGGCAGCGGCAGCAGCAGGGCCAGTGGCTAGATGCCACTAGTCCTTAGATGTTAGTATAGTATAGTTAGAATAATGTAGTAGTATTTAGTAGTGTAGAGTAGTATAGTGTAGTGTAGTAGTAGTAGTAGTAGTAGTATAATGTAATGTAGTAGTAGTAGTAGTAGTAGGGAAGTATCAACTCATAATGAGTTGATTTGTAAGTATGATATCTTCCCTTTAATGAAGAAATTATGTTGTCTTCCCTGTGCCAATCATCCCGCTTATTTGTGAAGTTGATTTCCTTGGAGTTTGTAAGTAAATAACTCTGGCATCATTTCGACGTTCTTAGAGTAGCTGCCGAGTAACTTGTAGACGACGTCGGAGTTTTAGAGGTAACTGCCGAGCGACTGAAGACAACGTCAGCGTTTTAGAGGTAACACCGAATGACTTGAAGACAACGTCAGCGTTTTAGAGGTAACGCCGAGTGACTGAACACGATGTCGGAGTTTTAGAGTCAACTGCCGAGCGACTTGAGGGCGACGTCAGCATTTTAGAGGTAACGCCGAGCGACTTAAGGGCGACATCAGCGTTTTAGAGGTAACACCGAGCACTTGAGGATGACGTCAGAGTTTTAGAGGTGACTCCGAGTGACTGAATACGATGTCGGAGTTTTTAGAGTCAACTGCCGACTGACTTGAGGGTGACGTCAGCGTTTTAGAGGTAACGCCGAGCGATAGCGGGCTACGTGGGCCACTTTGAGGAAATAGCCGAGTGATGATGTGGCGCACCGGTGTTTTGGAAATAACTGCCGGGTGATGACGTGGCACGCCGGCGTTTTGGAAATAATCGCCGGGTGCTGACTGGGCGCTTTTTGAAACGGTATCTGGCTCGGGAATATCCCATAAGTGCTGCGCTTTTAGCCGCCTCTGCTTTCCGTGCCCTAGTTCTTGCTTTTTGCTTCCGAATCCTCTCCACAATTCGCCTCCCACTCTGCTCGCCGGTAGAATCGAGATGGCGCCCAAGAGGAAGGCCTCGAGTTCGTCTGCCACGGTGATTCCTCCAATCGATCCCAATAGCCAGTTGCCTTTCGCAGGTAACCACAAGTCTGTCATCTCTGAGCCTGAACTTCTCCACCTCGTGTCCATCGGGGTTCTTCCCTCGAGGGAGCTCTGCTCTTGGCGGATTTGCCATGGGGTCACTGTCCCGACAGAGGATACCCATGAGTCCGTGATTTACGCCCCTTTCCTTCTCCGCGGCCTCGGTCTTCCCATTTCTCCCTTTTTCCGCGGCCTCCTTGATTTCAACCATCTTAACTTGACCCATCTGAATCCCAATTCTATCCTGCAAATTTCCATTTTCGTTCATTTATGCGAAGCCTTTCTTGGCGTGCTGCCACATTTTGGGTTGTGGAAGTACTTGTATCACTGTCGCCTTGGGATGGCCGGAGGACAATATCAGTTGGTTGGGGGTGCTAGCTTGGAGCTGCGCCGCGGGAGGAAGACTGAGTATCTTGAGATCCCTCTCAAAGACAGCATCAAGGGATGGCGCTTGGAGTGGTTCATTGTTGAGAATTATGGAAACTCTCTCCCCCCTCGGTCGGGAAGACAGTCGGACGTTCGCACCCCGAGTTGGACCGAGTCCCCCACGGATCAGGAGGTAGCTGAGGCAGGTGCTTTGCTAGCTGAAGTTGGATTGCTGAAGGAGAGGGGTCTGACTGCTGAAGCTGTGGTTGCTGATTTTGTCTTCAAGAATATTCAGCCGTTGAAAGACAGGGCATACCCGGCTTATCTGTATCGAGGCCTAGCCGACTCAACTCGGGTTACCAACAGAAGAATTCCCTCTGTAGACTTGGTGAACCGACTTGAGATGATCCTTAGAGGCAAGGTGTCAAATGTTGGTGCCCCAGTGGCAGACTCAGCCTGGAACTTGCCTCCTCCCAAGGCCTTCACTCTTTTCGTGTCGAATCCACCTGTCACTGATGGCAGTTTGGGCCTTAGAGTGCGACCCTCTGCTGAAGAAGTTAGCGCCTTGGTTGCCTCGTTCGGGGAGATTCCTGATGATAAACGGCAGGTCCATTTTGAGGTGCTCCTGAATCCTAGTGATGCAGAAATAAGTGCTATGCTTGATTTGCTAGCTGAGGACTCTTCTGACGCTACTCCTGCTGGGGCATTGGTGGTGGTGCCCCTCCCAGAGGCTGGTACGACCTTGGATATTCAGAAGCCTGCCAGTACTCGCCCGAGGCGCCCATTCCGAGCCAATCAACCTGATCCTTCTGCTGATGAGCAGAAAAAGAAAAAGAGACGCCTCCGGCGAGTATCTAGTTTGGATCGGGATGTTGGTACTTCGGTTCCTCCTGCTGAAGAAGCGCCTGTGACTGAATTTATTGACGCTGACCCCAATGGGTGTACCCAATCTGCTGCTGATCCCAATGTGGGTGCTCCATCTGTTGCTGATCCCAATGGGGGTGCTGCCTGTGTTGCTAATGAAGACGACGAGGAGGAAGAGGATGAAGTTCCTTTGACTCGGAAAAACAGTCGGCAGTTCATCGCTAGTGGTGAAAGTAGTGGAGTTCCTTCTCCTGCTTTGTCTGCTCTCATTGGTCAGCAAGAATTGTCCCTGGCGAATTTTGATCAGACTCTTGAGGATATGGTTCCAGAGGATTTGTTATCAGAGCCAGCAGACGATGGTGTGATGAAGGTTTGCGCTGATGTGCTTGATGCTGAGTTGAGGTCATCTCGTGCCTCGTCGACCTTAGAGCGCGATCTCGAGGGTCGGGAGACTGATTTGGATCGTCTCGGTCCCATGGAAATAACTGAGGGCCCGTCAGCCTTAGAGGTGGCTACCGCAGAGAACTTGGATCCAAGGATGGTGTTGACACTTACCCAGCCCCCGAGGATGTTGTCGGGGATGACTTGGTTCGGGTGAGAAGTGCAAGCCACTGCCCAGCCCCCGAGGGTGCTGCTGGGGATGATCCGGCTCAAGTGGGCAGTGCAAACTATGACCCAGCCCCCGAGGGTGTCCGAGCGGGGTCTCCTTCTTGTACTTCCATGGACGTTCATGCGGGATCGCCTCCGCACTCCGGCTGCATGGTGGTAGCCCAAGCTTTGGACCAGGGGGTCGCTTTAGAGGGCAGCGTCCCCGCCGACCAAGTTTTGGGCTCTGTTGATGGCACTGAGTTGGTTCCTGCTGGTTCGTTGCAAGCTGCTTCGGGTGGCGGCCTTACGCCCGGTCATCAATTGATCTCTCATGATTTGGGGGTCCCTTCGTTCTTTTCCAACCTCCAGGTACTGTGATATACTTTAGCTTGATTTTTACACCGCATGAACTGCTGTCATTACACTCATCTGTTCTCCTTATCAGGCTTTGGTGGACGGGATGGCTAGCCAGCTGAGGTTACAGGGTACTTCCGTTCCAGAAGGAGCTTTGTCTCTTGCACGTTGGAACCCAGTGTTACTTCAACATCGTGTCTCTGACTTGGAGGCGACCAATGCTGGTTAGTGCTTTTTTGCTTCTCTTTGTCTTCACTATAGACTGCTTTACATTCTGACCCCTTTTGTTTGATTGTCTCCTGCTAGGTATGACTCGGCAGATTTCCACTCTTGAAGAAAAACATTCTCGAGATCAGGCTGAATTGGTCTAGCGGTGCTCTGACTTTGAGGAAAAGTATTCTCAAAGTCAGACTGAACTAGCTCAGGTCTCTGCTGCCTTAGATGACGCCAATGCACTGAGCTCTTCTCTTCACGCTCAGCTTAATTCTGAAAAGGTGACTTATGAAACTGTGCTTTGCCTTGTCGTGCTCCAATTACTTGCTTGATGTTTGAGGGAGTTGACTTTTGTTTGCAGGAAGAAAAACGTATCCTTGCTGCTTCTCGCGACAGTCTTGACAGATTGTATCGCGATTCTAGCAACTCGCTGACCATCCTGGAGAGGAGTCATCGCTTCACCATGGAGGAGTTAGACAACCAACGCTGTAAGCTGCAGGAATCCACGGACGAGGTGACCCGGCTCAAGCAGTTGATATCAGCGAAGGACGCTACTATCAAAGAACTCCGAGCTTCCAAGAAATCCATCACCCAGGAGTTAGAAACTGCTCGGCTGGCTGCCAAGGTTGCTGAAGAAACTTCCGTTATTCTCAGAGCCCAGCGCGACAGAGCCATGGACAAGGCCATTCGGGCGGGGCGAATCTTGATGAGGAGACCCGGCGTGGTTGTTCCCGAAGATATAAGGGCTGACGTGAATGTTGCCCCTGATTCCTCGAGTCGCCCTTCCTCATCGATTGCTCCTGAGAAAGACATCACAAAATAGAGAAACATTTTGCGTGCCTTGAGCGCGCGGTTAGCATGGTCAGACATTTGTTAGAGGACGTCATTTCAGTACTTAAACGACATTGTTATTCTCCTATTGTTTCAGAATTCATCAGTTCCAAAATTTGCAGTAGTAAAATGATGTGTGATGGTTTTGAAACTTGTTTGCGGGATGTAGAAGTCATCCCTGTATGAGTAATCGTAAGTGCGTCAGATCGCCTTGAGTTGCTACCGACTTAAGTCGGTTGATTTTGTTAATAGGGCTTAGCGGTCACCCTGAATTATATAAGCGCGAGCATGTTGCACCGGCTTAAGGCGCTGCCGACTTAAGCCGATTGCTCAGTTAGCAGGGCATAGTGGTCACCCCGAGTTAAGTAAGCGCGAGCATGTTGCACTGCCTTAAGTCGTTGCCGACTTAAGCCGATTGCTCCATTAGCAGGGCATAGTGGTCACCCCGAGTTAAGTAAGCGCGAGCATGTTGCACCGCCTTAAGTCGTTGCCGACTTAAGCCGATTGCTCCGTTCAGCAGAGCATAGTGGTCACCCCGAGTTAAGTAAGCGCGAGCATGTTGCACCACCTTAAGTCGTTCCTGACTTAAGCCGATTGCTCCGTTAGCAGGGCATAGTGGTCACCCCGAGTTAAGTAAGCGCGAGCATGTTGCACCACCTTAAGTCGTTGCCGACTTAAGCCGATTGCTCCGTTCAGCAGGGCATAGTGGTCACCCCGAGTTAAGTAAGCGCGAGCATGTTGCACCGCCTTAAGTCGTTGCCGACTTAAGCCGATTGCTCCGTTCAGCAGGGCATAGTGGTCACCCCGAGCTAAGTAAGAATGCAAGTTAACCATGAACAAACTGAGTATCTTTGAAGCCTTTTTTATTGATGACATATTTCCATTTTACAGAGTACATCGTCGTCCTGATAGCTTTTGAAATACAGCTAGGGATAAAACTTCCTGAGGTGTTCTATGTTCCAGGAGTTCCCGACTTCAGTGCCGTCCATCTGAGTGAGACGATATGATCCTGGCCGAGTGACTTCTGCTAATATGAAGGGTCCTTCCCATAAGGGCGACAACTTGTGCCGTCCCTCCCCCGTTAGAATTCGGCGGAGGACGAGATCTCCTGCTAAGAAGGATCGCTGCCGCACGGCCTTGTCGTGATAGCGCCTTAGAGTCTGCTGGTATCGTGCTGATTGGATTACTGCATTCAACTGTTCTTCCTCGAGTACATCAATGTCCTCCAGCCTGGTGGCTTCGACTTCTGCTATGCTTTCGAAGATCAACCTTGGCGCTCCGAACTTGAGGTCGGCTGGTAATACTGCCTCTGACCCATAGACCATGAAGAAAGGAGTGTTTCCATGCAGAGCTCGGCTAGGTTGGGTTCTTAGGCTCCAAGCGACATAGGGTAACTCCCTTATCCATTCTCTTGCGAACTTTTCATTCTTATCGAAGACCTTTTTCCTGAGTGCCTCCAGTATCATCCCGTTGGCTCGCTCAACCTGCCCGTTGGCTCTTGGATGTGCTACAGAAGCATACTTGACCTGAATGCTTTTTTGCTCGCAGAAGTCGAAGAACTCTGAACTTGTGAAGTTGGATCCTAGGTCAGTTATGATGCTATTTGGTATCCCGAATCTGAATATTATGTCTTGTATGAATTCCACGGCCTTTGCTGAGGTCAATGAGGCAATGGGTTTGAATTCTATCCATTTAGTGAATTTGTTGATTGCTACTAGTACATGAGTGTATCCTCCTTGAGCCTTCTTGAAAGGTCCAATCATATCCAGTCCCTAGCATGCGAAGGGCCAAGTCACTGGTATGGTCTGCAGTTGTTGTGCTGGTAAATGTTGTTGTTTTGACAAGTACTGGCAAGCTTCGCACCTCTGAGCTAATTCGGCTGCATCACTCTTCGCTGTTGGCCAATAGAATCCTGACCTGAAGACCTTCCCGACTAGTGTCTTGGACGCTGCATGTATTCCACATTGCCCGGCATGGACCTCCTCCAGAAGTTGCTTCCCAGTAGATGAGAGAATGCACTTCATGAGGACGCCTGATGCACCCCTTCTGTATAATGTCTCCCCAATGAGTGTGTAGTGAGCCGACTGTCTGGCAATGCGCTCGGCTGAATTTTTGTCATCTGGCTCCTCTTCATTCTTTATATACTTGATGATTGGCCTTCTCCAGTCATCAGAGTCTGACTCGGGTTGATTTATAATATTACACTCTTCTGCTTGATCCATTGAGATGCTCGGCTGTAGTATTTCTTGTACAAAGACTCCAGGTGGAACCTGAGTTCGACTGGATCCTAGCTTGGACAATACATCGGCTGCCGTGTTCCGATCTCTTTCTACATGATGAAATTCCAGACCCTCAAATTTATCTTCCAGTTTTCGGACGGCAGTGCAGTACTTTCCCATTGAATCGCTTGAACAATCCCATTCTTTGTTTATCTGGCTAATGACTACCAGAGAATCTCTGTACACCATCAGTCTCTTGATGCCTAATGATATGGCGATGTTCAGTCCATGGATCAGAGCTTCATACTCGGCTGCATTGTTGGAGGCTGGAAATAGCAACTGGAGGGCATATTTGAGGTGCTCGCCTCCAGGTGCGGTGAAGAGAATTCCTGCTTCTGCTCCCTGCAGCTTCAGCGAGCCGTCGAAATACATTCGCCATACTTCTGTAGTCTCTGGGTTATCTGGCACTTGTTGTTCAGTCCACTCTGATACGAAGTCAACCAATGCTTGAGTTTTGATGACAGTGCGAGGTCGAAATTCGATGTCATGAGATCCTAGCTCACAAGCCCACTTGGCTATTCGGCCAATGGCTTCCTTGTTGTGAAGAATATCCCCTATCGGAAAACCAGTGACTACTATGACTTTGTGGTCATCAAAGTAGTGACGTAGCTTGCGGGCAGTTAGAAGTACTGCATATAGTAGCTTCTGAACTTGAGGATACTTTTTCTTCGAGGGACCCAGAACTTCACTGATGAAGTAAACAGAATGTTGCACTGGGTAGGCATGTCCTTCTTCTGCTCGCTCGACTACCAACGCGGTGCTTACCACGTGAGTCGTGCAAGAGATATACAATAGCAGATCTTCAGCTGGTTGAGTTGACGTGGCTCGTCGTGGCGGCTTCAGCACTGGTGGTGTCGTCAAGAATTTCTTCAGTGCATCTAGAGCTTCCTGTGCTTCTGAAGTCCACTGAAACTTATCCACTTTCTTGAGTAGCTTGTAAAACGGTAAACCTTTTTCTCCCAGCCTGGATATAAATCTGCTCAGAGCTGCCATACATCCAGTAAGTCGCTGAACCTTCTTTTGTGATCGAGGTGCTTCCATCTTCATGATAGCTTCAATCTTATCCGGATTAGCCTCAATTCCCTGGTGGCTGACAATAAACCCGAGTAACTTTCCTGCTGGTACCCCAAAAACACATTTTTCAGGATTAAGCTTCCATCGATACTGCCTCAGACTGTTGAAAACCAGCTGTAAGTCTTCGATGAAGTTTTCCGAGTTCCACGTCTTGATTACCACATCATCTACGTAGGTCTCCACACGCTTGCCCCAGTGGTCGGCTAAGCATGTTTGAATAGCTCTCTGATAAGTTGCTCCAGCGTTTTTGAGACCGAACGACATGGAGGTATAACAGAAGGCACCAAACGGAGTGATGAACGCTATTTTTTCCTCGTCTTCCTTTGCCAAACTAATCTGATGGTATCCGGAATAGCAATTCAGGAAAGACAGCACAGAACATCCAGCGGTGGAGTCCACCACCTGGTCTATCCTCGGGAGCCCAAAGGGATCCTTTGGACAATGTTTGTTGAGATCAGTATAGTCGACGCACATGCGCCAATCCACTTTATTCTTTTTGAGTACAAGAACAGGGTTGGCTAACCACTCGGGGTGTAACACCTCTCTAATGAATCCAGCCGCGACCAAGCGAGCTAGCTCGGCGCGAATGGCCTCTCTCTTGTCGAGCGTGAAACGTCGTAATTTTTGCCGGATCGACCTTGCCTGGGGATAGACCTTCAGTTTGTGCTCGGCCAGTTCTCTTGGGACTCCCGGCATATCCGCAGGTTGCCATGCGAATACATCTCGGTTATCTTGCAAAAACTGGACGAGCGCGCTTTCCTATTTGTCGTCCAGGCTGGAGCTGATGATGGCAGTCTTGCGTTCATCAGCGAACCCCAGGTTGATCCTTTTAGTTTCTTCAGTCGGCCGCATAGAGGTCGCGGCCTGAGCTTCGTTTGTCGGTACTGTTAGGTTCTCCTCAGGCTTAGAGTTCGCCTGTGTTGAAGAAATCGTCGACAGCTTGGTGGTGAGGGCCGCTTGGATGGCCACTCGGAAACACTCTGCGGCGCCTTGGAAGTCAGCGCGCACAGTTATGATTCCTTGTGGTCCTGGCATCTTCAGTATCATGTACGTGTAATGCGGAATGGCCATGAATTTGGCCAATCCCGGCCTCCCGATGATGGCGTTGTACCCGCAGTCGAAGTTCGCCACTTCGAACCTCAGGAACTTGGTTCTGTAGTTCTCTGGAGTTCCGAAGGTGACGGGCATGTAGATGTGGCCCAGCGGGTATTCCCCTTCAGTCGACACGATGCCGAAGAAGGGAGTGTCTGACTCGTGGAGCTCTTTGAGGTGAACTCCCAAGCCTTGGAGTGTCCGGGGGAAGGTGACGTTGATGTTGCTCCCTCCGTCCGCTAGCACCTTCTTCACCCTGCTCTCTCGGATCACCGGATCGACGAGGAGCGGGTATTTGCCAGGGTGGTCGAAGTTGAGCCATTGATCCGCCCGAGTGAAAGTGATCGGGTGCTCCGACCACCGGTATGGGGCGGGAGGACCGGTGGTCGCCACCAGTATCTGGCGATCGTTGAGCTTTTGTTGTCTTTTGTTCTCCTGCGACCCGTGTCCGCCGAAGATGACGTTGACCTCCCTGTCAACACGCGGGAAAGCTCCTCCTCCTCCCTCCTCCTGCTGATGGGGTTGTCGTGGTTCTTCTGGTCCTCCCCTCGGCGGAGGAGGAGGTAGAGGTTGGAAAGGTCGGCCGTGCCCAACGGAGTGCTTGAAGTCCCGGCAATTCCGAAGAGTGTGGCGCATGTCCTTGTGGTACGGGCACGGGGCGTCGAGGATGTCGTCCAGCGTGCGCTCGCCTCCGCGAGGTCCTCCTCGGGCGCGAGAGGCTGGTGGTCCGGTGGCGTGTACTTCTTCGCGAGGTCTCTTCTCCCAACGTTTGTCGGGCTGCTGGTTCTCGTTGCGTCGTGGTGCCGCCGGTGCGGGCTTCGCTCCTCCGATGAGGTCCTGGGTCCGCTCGTCGGCGGTGATGTAGAGGTCGGCTTCCCGGAACAGCTCTTCGGAGGTAGTCGGCGCCTTCTACAATATGGCTCGGACGAAGGCCGAGTCATTGGATCCTCTGTAGAAATCCTCGATCACGGCCGCCTCCGTGACCTCAGGGACACGATTTCTCATGGTCTAGAATCTTTTGAGGTATGACCAGAGAGTTTCGTCTCCCTGGCGCTTGATGGATTTGAGGTCCCACGTTTGCGCCGGTTTGTCGAAGAGGGACTGGAAATTGGCTGTGAAGCGTCGACTGAAGTCGCCCCAGTCGTCGATGCAGTGTCGGGGTAGATGTCGCAGCCATTGCAGCGCGTCTTGCCCGAGGACAATGGGTAAGTACGCGGTCATCACGTCTTCGGATGCCCTTGCAGCTCGAGCAGCGGTGGTGTAGACGGCTAGCCAGCCCCCTGGATCCTGCTTAGGTTCATATTTGTCGACATTGGATACCTTGAAGTTAGGAGGCCATTGGATGGCCCTAAGGCGTGGAGTAAGAGCAGACACTCCACACGTGTCCTCCTGTCGTCGGGGATGATGTCTGTCCCGGGGAGGGGAGTAGTTGTTGTGGTTCCTCGACCGTCCCCAGGTGGAACCGCCAGTCGAGGCCGTTGCCGACTCAGTTCTGGTGGCCTGGCTCCAAGCTGGGATGCCATGATCCCTGTCGTACTCCTCCCGGCGGCGGATCTCGTTCTCATGCCGTCGTTCACACAAAGCATTGATGGAGCTTCGTGCGTCTCGGCGACTATTGATGGCGTGTCGTAGATCGTTCGGCGGGTGAGCAAGCGGTAGAAGATGGTTGGCTGCCTGGGTGAACAGTCATCGGTAGCCCTCAGCGTCGGGAGTCCGAGGGAGTCCATCAGCTATCCGAGCTAGTACTCCCCCAACTTCGCTCGGCGTGTTCATGGCTCGGGCGAAGTCGGGATTCAGGTTGCGCCCGAAGAGTGGATTCTCCCGGCGTTGCCTTACGTCTTGCTCAGCTTGTTCTTGAGCTCGGTGGCGATCTCGTCGTCGGGAATTCCTTCGTTCCCTGAAGGCACGTTCCTCCGGGGTTTCTCCTATCTCCGAGACCTCGTCCCGCGAGACAGGTTGCTCCGGATTCCGTTCTCCGGCCTCGTGATGTCGCCGAACGTTCCGGCGCCGGTTTCTCCGTCGGCGGGATTCTCGTTGAGGTGGTTCTTCTCCGGGTGCGGTCGGCTCGTTGTCGGAGACAGGAGGCGACTCCACTCTCCCGATGAAGAGGACGTCGGGATAGAATGGTGCTGCTGTCGTGGCGACCTTCTTTCCGTTCTCCTTTGAGGGCGGAGGAACGGAAAGAACAACTTGCTTCCCCTTGGTCTCCTTCTTCCTCGCGATCTTTGTCCATTCTTTTGTCGGGGAAGTAGACAGTGGAGTTCTCCGGGTCAGTGGGCTCTCGGCCCCTGACTTTCTGAAGACGATCTTTTTTCGAAGAGCTGGAGGTTGCGCTTCTCCGACATTTTCGGAGTTTGTTGGAGGAGACTTCTTTTTCGGCGAATCTGCAATGCGGTGTAGAGTTCCCTCTTCATCTGCTATGGATGAGATTGTTCCGAAGCAGAATACGGATCCGGGACGGAGGGTGATCTTGCTGTGGAAGGTGACGGCCATTGAGCTAGCTTGGATCGTCGACACACCCCCTACCTGGCGCGCCAGCTGTCGGTGTTTTGGGTCCGACCGCACACCCGGGGTTGCCCCTCAAGGTGTTTTTAGGAGTAGGACGGTGTCGCCGACTGTAGCAAAATGGTTCGTGCCAGATGCACGAGGGACAGTGGACAATGTTTACAGGTTCGGGCCGCTTAGAGATGCGTAACACCCTACGTCCTGGTGAGTATGCTTGGTGAATGAGATTACAAGGTAGCTCTCTGAATTGAGAACGCGGAGAGTTAAGGTGGGTGGTTGAGTATAGGGTCGATCGTTCTGAAGGGGTGCCCCCTAGGCCTTATATACTCGACCGTGGGGCAATACACGTGGATATGATAACTATGTGCACCTAAAAGATAGTGAACTGTTTGAGTTTATCTCTCTATAGTTCTGCCGACCTATCCTCGCATGGCTCCGTTGCATGGGGGCTCCAGCGCGGGAAAGTCGGATCTCTGTTGTGGTCGCTCGCTCAACGTTGTGGGCCGTCCGGCTTGCACCAATCCGGCCTCATGTCAACCTGCTTTGCTGATTGTCCCTCCCCAGGCCCACGAAAGAATGACCTTATGATTTATTAGGCCCTTGGGCCTTTCGTGAGGTCTTTTACTCTTACAGTGGACCCGGGGGATATCTGTCCCCCACAAGAGTTACCCTTGAAGAAAATTCCAGTGGTCTATGAGTATGCAGATGTTTTCCTGATGAGTTTCCAGTAATGCCACTAAACCGGGATATTGAATTCGCCTTCGAGTTGCAACGGGGAACGACACCTATTTCCAAGAGGTCTTACCAGATGCCACCCGCTGAATTGGCAGAATTGAAGAAACAACTGCAAGAATTGTTGGACAAGGGTTTCATCCGCCCAAGTACTTCACCTTGGGGATGTCTAGAATTGTTCGTGAAGAAGAAAGATGAAAGCTTTAGACTATGCATAGATTACCGCCCACTCAATGCGGTGACTATCAAAAACAAGTATCCTTTGCCTCGTATTGATGTTCTTTTCGATCAATTGGTCGGAGCTCAAGTGTTTTCCAAGATAGACCTTTGCTCCGGCTATCATCAGATCAAGATACGAGCAAGTGATATTCCAAAGACTGCCTTCTCAACCAGATACAGATTGTATGAGTATTTGGTGATGTCGTTTGGGTTAACTAATGCGCTAGCATACTTCATGTATCTGATGAATTCAGTCTCCATGCCTGAACTAGACAAATTCGTGGTGGTTTTCATCGACGATATCTTGGTGTACTCAAGGAATGAAGAAGAGCATGCAGTGCTCATTTGCATGTAGTGCTCAAATGTCCGAGAGAGCACCGTCTTTATGCCAAACTGTCTAAATGTGATTTTTGGCTAAAAGAAATCAAATTCTTGGGTCACACTATCTCTCAAGAAGGAATAGCTGTTGATCCAAATAAAGTGCAGGAGGTAATGAATTGGAAGATGTGACACCCCAGTGTCACCTAGGGTTTCTCTCAAGTGCTAACCCAAGAACCATCATCTTATGTGAACTAAAATTGAGAATAAACATTAAGTTGATTTAAGAATAAAGAACCCACTAAGCTTATACTTAAAAGCATCATGTTCAAAACAAATGGGTTTTTCAAAAAGGCAAAATGTGCAACCCCAATAAAAACCCTAATTGAGCCCTATAAACGAAATTCAAGAAAATGGGGAAAAAGTATGAAAAATATAGAATCATGGCTTGGGCCAATTATAAACATTAAAGTATACTAAATAAGCAACAACAAAGATTATGGAAGCTTGGCCAAAACAATTTAAATAAAACTCTAAACAAGCCTCTCAAGTGGGATTTCATTAGGGAATTCTGAAATTCAGAATTCTGAATTTCAGACCTTGAGCTAAAGATCAAGCGTGTTCACCTTGATCCCTAGCTCAAATCCTAATGGCCCCATTGACAAAAATGTGCATAACTAACCTCTCTGTCTTGTGCCAGAAGATGGCATTGGGACGCGTGCCTTGGACACGTCAAACCAGAGATCTTCTCCCTGTGTGCGGTAGTGAGACAAACAGGATTTCTCCCCTCTCTATCTCTTAATCCAGTCAGCAAAACCTGCTAGCCTCCACACACAAACGACAAAGGAACCTGAGAGGAAGAGATCACTCAACGGGATCATGGCCATAATCTCAAAGATTTGGGGCCAATCCACGCTTGAACTCGACCTCTCTCTGCGCTGCCTCGTGCTCGACGCTGTGCCAGACGCCAGAGCGCGCACTGGCATTCGCGCGCATGCCCCGAGCGCTTGTCAGAGCCCCACCCTCGGCCGTGCTCGCCCGTGCCTATAAAGCCTCCCCAGGTGCGCCTCACTTCACCCCTCGCTCACCACCGCCGGCCAGACACCCCTCCTTAGCTCCGGCGAGCTCCTTTCCGCCCGCCATTGCCGCTAGAGCTTCGGCCGCCATGGCCAGCCCACTCCAGTCACCCCCAAGTCGCGCCAGCGCTTCGGTTAGCTCCGCCATAGGCCCGTGAAGCTTTCCAAGCCCTCGGACCTGGCAGAACTTCACTGGAAGGCGAAGATCGACCTCACCGGCTTCGGCCGCCCGCCTGCACGCGTAGATTGGGCACTCCGGTGAGCCATTCTTCAATTCCTCGTGCGCACCCCTTCCTTGATCCCTGGTGAAGCTCTCTGACCCATTTGATTGGTCAATTTCGCCTTGGATAGGCCAGACTCCTCGCCGCCGACGAGCTCCCCCGCCTGCGCACGCGGACCGGCCGACTCCGACCATCCCCGACAGCGACCCGCACATCGTCGTGACCCTCAGGACCTCCCCTACACCCTCGGCCACCTCACCGAAGCAATCTCGCCACCGGTAAGCCCCTCTGCCCTTTCTTCTGCCGCGGGTACTGTTTAAATTAGGGGAAGGACCTCAGGTTAGTATTAGAAGAATCCAGGGGGTTTTCTGAGATGTCAGTGACTAGTCTGTAAGGAAAACTTAAAACACCCGCCAGGGACCCCGTTGCAAAGTAGTTTTCCATTTAATCATTTCTGTTTAACCTTTTTAATAAATAGAGAACTTAGAAAATTCATAACATGATGAAGTCTTAACCAAAAGTTGTCAAACCAATTTTGCTAAATTCTAAATATTATGAACTACCAATTAAAAATACTGAACCCTATGATTTCTGTTCTAATTTTTAGAGTTTAAAATTAAAAACAGAAACTGACCAAACCTTGTTTAATTAAGGAAAATTAGTTATGTTTCTGTGCTGAACCTAAGAAAATTTGTAGATGTTCCAACCCCATTTAAGCACTGTTTAAAAATAGTGAGAACCCCAGTATTGAAAAATTTAGTGTAAATATCTATTAAAAGCCATTTCTGCTCAAACCTTAGGAAAATTAGAAAGGCCTTATAACTTAATGACCAGTCAATGAAATTATTTTTCCTAGTTTGCTTAAGTAATAGAGAACCTAGGAAAAATAAAGGGACCTCTAGTCCAGATCAGTTTTAAAGTGAAATGTTTTATTTAGCATTATTCCAACTAGAAATCAATTATTAGAATTACAAAACCAGACCTAAAATTGATAATAAAAATCTAGTGGACTTGTAACCACCAAAACCCCACTGCAAAAATAATAAACCCCCCAGCCCATCATTTTAAGTAGGGTAAATAAATATAATATGATAATGAGTCATATTCCAAATAAATCATGAATAACCCATAATAATGCAATAATGGGCAAATAAAATTTTGCTAGGTCAATAATGAGATAGGCCACCAGAGAAAAATGCAAACCCATTAGAAAGATGCAAAATAATACGTATTGCCAATATTTTATAAGAAAGGTCATTTAATCCAATTAATGCATACCACCCCTTCCCTTAAGAAAAAAAAGCCAAACTTCAGAATAATTGCTCTTGCGCAAAATAGAAGCTAGGAAAAATCAGAAATCTGTTGTTTGATATCTTTCAAATATAGTGGTAGTAGAAAGCACCCCTTTGGCTAGAAACTTTAGAAAATCCTAGTAAAATAACTAATAAGTATTAAGGGCTAGAATTTTGTACCAAGTCATGTTATAGCACCTAAATGCCAGAAAAAATAAGTCTTAGAGAATCACCTACTATTATATGATAGTTGTAGTTCAAATCACCCCTTCTGCCCCAAAATTTGGTAATTTTTCCAGAAAGAACTATTCACTTCTTGAACCCCAAGTTTTGAGACAAAGAATTATACACCAGTAATAAGTCACTGTAATTTTTACAGAATTTTTGGAAATTTATTGAGGTAACTTGTAGTTCAAACCCACTCCAAAAACTTAAAGAGAATAAAGAAAAAGAAAGGAGAAATAAACCTCACCCCAATAAGTCCAACTTGAATTCTTAACAAATCTCACTAAGACTTTAAAAAGAATTCAGTGGAACCCCCAAAAATAAACCTACCACTTAACTTAGCTAAGATTGATCCAATTTACCAAGTATACCACCCAAAAGCCTCGTATAAGCAAGACTTAGCTCTATCTAACTCAAGTAGATCATACACCATCAAAAGTTGAAGTTACTAAAGCACATATCATATCATGCATATATCTTACGCATTGCATTCATTAGATTGTAATCTCGCCGACGGAGAGTACGTGCTCATCCCCGAGCAAGGAACTATCCAAGAGGAGGACCAGGAGCAAGCTCCGAGGCTGCTATCGAGGATCTCCCTGCAGCCCTAGCTATTGAAGGCAAGCCCCGGTTTATATGCATAACCATATTATTATATGCTACTTTACTACACTTAATGCTTGTAGGATTGTAATGTGCACTTAAGTGTAGGAGTTGCTTGAAACCTTTAGTTGCATGAACTTAGGAATCCTTTTTGAGATGAATACTAGTATGCTAGGTCGAGTAGCTGCTTGCTAATCAGGATCTCGGTAGAAGTCGAGTGGTTTTTCTAGCACTCGCGCGAGGTCAGGAATTGATTGTATTCATCTTGATAACGGGATCTATGTTAGTCTATGGACTTGGATCCAGGGAGGATGCCTTGACCATGAGACGGGAAAAAGGAATTAAGGATTAATGTGTGGATACCTGAGTCAAGCTTTTGAACGTACAAAGCACATGCCAGGAAAAATGGTAACCGGTAAACCTAGTGGTGCATCCCATGCTAGCTATGGTGGGTACAAGTGCGGTCACTGCACGGCGGCAGCCGGGGTTAGTGGAGCATTGTATGCCAAGGCGGTGAGGCCTGGACGCAAAAGGGGAATAGATGGGGACAGTTGACATGTGTGGGGTCGGAGTACCCTGACATGTCGTGGGTTTAGTTTTACCTTGCAAGGATAAAACTCGATTCGAATCGTCTGCTTCTCGCAGCTAATGAGACTGCTTGACCCCTTGTACTGCATCGAGTAAGAAGTGAAATGAGGTTACATGAGACAATTTGTTGATTGAACTAAATGCTTGTTACCATGTATGCTTAGAAAGAGCAAACCTAGCTAAGATAATGATGCTAGAATTTGGAAAGTTAAAAATTGATTTTAGAAACAGCTAGTGCTTTTTGCAAACCAAACCCCTCAGCCAAACAGCTGCATAGTCTAGAGGTAGAGGAGTAGACTCCTCACACTGGGTAAGTCTAGCTGAGTATTAGTATACTCAGCCTTGCTTGTGGCATAATTTTTGCAGGTGCAATTCAGGATATGGTTGATGGTGTGACTTGGCCTACCACCCTGCCACCGGGTTGGACGATCGATTGGGATGTTGCTCCGACAGGAGAGGAGCACGAGGAGTAGTGGGCTAGGCCTTGCCCAATTTCTCAATACCGACGACATCGATTATCCGCTGCATTTTATTTTGTGAACTCTTATTTGCTACTCAAAAACTCCAATTTATGTAATAATTCAGCACTTAATTTGAGGTTTCTTGTTTTATTGTATTTCTTCTGTGACTCACCTTCGAGTGAGATTGTGGAATTTGATCCTGGTTAAGTGGCTCTATCAGACTAGATCTGAGGGACTGACGGGTTATTCCGATTTAAGTGTGTTACGACCCCTGAGGCGTGACTTAGGCACTTAAGCTGGAATAATTCGGGTGGTTCTGTCACAGCTGGTATCGGAGCAAATTCCACCACAGAGAAGGACAATAAACCATGAATACCATTTTCAAAAATTAAAACTTGCCTAGAAACTGCTATGGATCGTCAGGACTAGACCGCTAGACCTAGGACGAAAGGCCTTAGGCATGGAGGGAGAAATAGGTGGCTAATTAATTAGGCCCCGTGGGCCAGTACTTAGACTTTTTAAGGATGCCCTAAGAGCACCCTATTGTTTGGAGAGGAGACGTTACTTTCAGCATGCATGCATTATAAACACAAAGAGGAATTAAAACTTGAGCTGACCCACTTCCTTTAAAAACCATCTGGGCTCTCTTTCTCTTTTTTTCCTTCCACCATAATCTTTACCTTTGGTTCCCTTCCGCAGATGAATTCACCCACCCCCGCCAGTGGAGGAGACACTCGTTTCAGTTCTGACTTCCTTTCTCGCGATGGCTTTCCTTCCATCTTGTGGGAAGTGCTTAACTCCGCCGGTTACCCTACGCCCCCTTTGTACACGGTGCATGTCACACCCGGTTTTAGAAGGCAAACCGAATGCGAACCATGTACGTGCCAGGATCAGCAATTCACGTACACAGCAGTTACATAACATGGACATCATCACACAATGCTCAAATGGTATTAAAAAGGGAAATAATAGTCGATTACATCATATGTCTGAGACATCCACATAGTCTTTACAATAATCAAAGTGCGGAAAAGAAACGTAGATAAATGCGACCTTCACAGGCAGCCGACTGGGGGTTGCCGCTAACCCACGCCTAGAACTCGTCGTAGTCTTGGAACTCCTGGAAGTCTCCTTCCACAGCTTCATCTTCGCCTGAGCAGTGGTTGCAATGCTGACAACCTGGGGATGGGGGGGGGGTTTGTTGTGTAGAGCAAGGGTGAGTACACATCAACATACTCAACAAGTATCCTGTTTGGCTGTAGTGGACTAGCTAAATGTGGGGATAAGTCAAGCAGTTGCTTTTAGTTGGTCAGATTATTATTTACTAGTAGAAAGCCAGGTTTTAACATTAACCCAAGTTATTAGCCCGATGTACCCTTTCCAAACGGAAAGAATGCCACTTACCAGCACCATTGTCATAACCAGAACCATCAATCTCATTGCCACCTGTAACCCAAAATGTCTCTGATCAAGTACCACTAATCAGTGGAGCTCCCTTGGCCGCTCATAACCGCGAGCACGGCTGATATATCAGTTTTCAAACACTCTGCAGAGGTTGTGCACTTTACCCACAAGCCGTGATTCCCTTTCTGCCCGGAGAGAGCTACTCCCCATTGACCACTACCTAGGTGGCCTAGCAGGGCATCACTACGTAGCCTTTACAAAGATTCCCCGGGGCTGTAGCCGCCCGTTAGGTTTCCTAAATGCACCACACTCCTCCCCAAGGGGGCGAACCCAAACTTGGCAGAGCGAGCCGCATACACCGAGCCCCATAGACGGCACAACGGCTAAGCGAACTACACCCCGGATCCTCTAATTATTCAGCTAAGGGCATCCCATTCCACCCTCATGGTTGCACTGTTTTCCCGGGCGGTCATCCATAGAATAGGTCCTTACGGAGAGGCACTCGAGAAACCGCTCGAGCCCCCTTAAAGGCCACAAGTACAACATCATAATAAGAGAAGGGAAAACAGCGTATCATAGATAATCTCATCATGTTCATTGATTAGAGTTTGAGAAATAGCATAAAGCTAAACAATAATAATCCAACCCGAATAGGTAAACAAGGACATGGATAACAAAGCTAGTCAATCCTTAGGCATAAATATGTAATGCGGGAGGTGAATTAAAGAATGAATAGGACAGAGATAGGTCAAGGGACACTTGCCTCCACCAACCGACTGCTGCTCAGGGGCTTCTCCTGCGAGTTCTTCGGGCTCCTCGACCGAATCATTCTCTATGCGATTGCAAGCATACATACATCCATCCATTCAAATTAGGAAACAAACAGTACACCATACCAGAGAACAAATAAAGTAAATGTGCATAGAATATCACATACGATAATGCATTTACCATGGTTAGAAAGAAAACAGGGGAAGGTCTCGCAGGGGTTAAAGCTTACTCGAAACGTATTACGGGTAAACGAATAGCTAAGCGTTACGTGCTCTAGTTCTGCTTAGCTTCAATAATAAGGATTAGCTACATGCACTAATGCAAACGTGACCACTTTTAGTAGATTAACATTGAATGAGGTAGACGATTAGCTATACAAATTAACTAACGTAACCAATTTCAAAATTGAGACTCCTATCTTATTAATATAAACAACGTGATTAGCGCGCATAAGATACGGGGGGGGGGGTAGACGAAGGCACGACGGCCGTGCCAAGGCACTGCGCATTACGCGGGCACGCGCGCGAGGCCGCACGCACGCGCCGCGAACTAGCTGTGCGCACGTCGGGGCCGCGCGCTAGCCGAGCTCAAGGCCACGCGCCATAGGCACGTTGGGCCGAGCTCGAGGCCGCGCCGGGGCCGTCACGACGCGAGCAAGGCACGGCGGGGCGAGCGGGCAAGCACGCCGGGGCAAGCGAGCACGGGCGAGCGAGGACGCCGCGGACCACGGCGGGCGAGGCACGGGCGGGGCGAGGACACGGCCAGCCACCACGCCGGGGCGGGGACGGCGCGGCCGAGCCGGGGCGGGGCGGGGGCGGCCGAGCCGGGGCGAGGCTCGCCGGGGACGGGCGCGGCGGGGGCGGGCGGGTCACCGAGGGGCGGCCGAGCCGGGCACGGGGCGGGGCGGCTCGCCGGAGGGGCTGCCGAGGCCGGGCGGCGTGGGGCGAGGCCGGGCCGAGGCGGGGCGAGGTCGGGCGGCGCAGGGCGAGGCCGGGGCGGGGTGCGGCCGGCATGGGCGAGGGCGGGCGCGGCCGGCGGCTCGCTGGAGGGGCGGCCGAGCCGGGGCGCCGAGCGGATGGGGCGGGGCGGCTCGCCGGAGGGGCGGCCGGCCGGGGCGAGCGCGCCCACGGCGCGGGGAGGGCGCCGACAAGAGGGGGAAGGAGGAGGAAGGGGAGGGAGAAGAGGGGAGGGGGAGGGAGGACCTCACCGTGGGCGAGGCGGGCGGCGGCGGCGCGGGGGAAGGGGCGGCGGCGGCGCTAGGGCGGCGGCGGTTAGGGTTAGGGAGAGGGAGAGAGGGAGGGAGAATGACGGGCAGGGCCCGCGGGGAGGGAAATTTTGGAAGAAAAAAAAGGGGAAGGGGGCGGCTGGGCCGCTTGGGCCCAAAGGGGGAGGGAGGAGCGGCTGGGCCGGCTGGGGCGGCCCACGACGGGGGAGGGGGGCGCGGCTGGGCCGCCGCGGGGCCCACGCGGGAAGGGGGGAAGGCCGGTTGGGCTGGCCGGCTGGGCCACGCGCACCAAGGGGGGGGCAGCTGGGCCGAAATGGGGAAGGAGGGGGAGGGGAGAGAGGAAAATTCGGGGCGTTACAAACCTATCCCCCTTAAAAGAATCTCGCCCTCGAGATTCAGGGTTGGCTAGCAAAGAGCTCAGGGTATTTAGCCATCAGATCGTCTTCACGCTCCCAAGTTGCTTCTTCCTCAGAGTGGTGATTCCATCTGACTTTGCACATTCTCATGGTCTTCCTTCGGGTGACTCTGTCTGCGGTCTCAAGGATTTGCGTTGGCTTCTCAACATAGGTCAAGTCCTCCTGGACTTCTAGATCTTCCACTGGCAACTGCTCCTCCGGCACACGCAAGCACTTCTTCAACTGAGACACATGAAAGACATCATGCACAACAGACAAATTTTCTGGCAGACTGAGCTGATAAGCCACTTCTCCACGCCTTGAGAGAATTTGGTACGGACCAATGTAGCGGGGTGCTAGCTTGCCTTTGACTCCGAACCTTCTGACTCCTCTGATCGGTGACACTTTCAGGTAGACAAAGTCTCCGACTTCAAAACTCAGCTCTCTTCTTCTTGTGTCTGCATAGCTTCGCTGCGTTGATTGCGCTATCTTCAAATTTTCTCGGACCATCTTGATGTTCTCTTCAGCTTCCAGCAGAATGTCTGGCCCGAATACTTGTTTTCTCCAGGCTGATCCCATTGCAATGGAGTCCTACAACTCCTTCCATAAAGCGCCTGAAATGGTGACATCTTCAAACTGGCCTAGTAACTGTTGTTATAGGAAAACTCTGCATAAGGCAATCTCTTATCCCATCCGGACTGATCTTGCAACGCACAAGCTCTCAACATGTCTTCAAGAATTTGGTTGGTTCTTTCGGTCTGACCATCTGTCTGCGGATGATATGCTGAACTGAAATTCAGATGCGTGCCCAAGGCTTCATGCAACTGCTGCCAGAAATGAGAGGTGAACTGTGTTCCTCTGTCTGACACTATCTTCTTTGGCACACCATGGAGACAAACGATCTGAGACATATACAACTCTGCCAATACTGCACTGCTGTAGTTGGTCTTGACAGGTATGAAGTGGGCTGACATGGTCAAGCGGTCCACTACTACCCAAATGGAATCATAGCCGGCTCGAGTGCGAGGCAATCCGACTATGAAATCCATACCGATTTCATCCCATTTCCACTGAGGAATTTGCAATGGTTGCAGCAATCCAGCTGGTCTCTGGTGCTCTGCCTTGATCCGCCGACAACTATCACACATAGCCACATGCTCTGCGATTTCCCTCTTCATTCCGTTCCACCAGAATTTCTTCTTCAGATCCTGATACATCTTCTTACTGCCAGGGTGAATCGAATAGGCTGTCTCATGAGCTTTCTTGAGGATCAACTCCCGAATGGATTGGACATTAGGAACGCACAAGCGGTCTTTGAACCATATCACACCTTCTGCATCTTCCCAAAAATCTTTGCCTCTGCCATCTAGAATCAGTCGCCGGATCTCACTGATCTTCTCATCGTTCTTCTGCGCTTCTTTGATTTCTCGCTCCAAGGTAGGTTCCAACTCAACTGTGACTCCTCGTGAATTGTTCAGAAATCCGAGGCTCAACCTGTCAAACTCCTTGGCCAACTCATAAGGCATCGGACGAGCGACCATCAGGTTGACTTGACTCTTCCTGCTCAAAGCATCTGCCACTACGTTTGCTTTGCCTAGATGGTAGCGAATCTCTAACTCATAGTCTTTGATCAACTCTAACCATCTTCGCTGCCTCATATTCAACGCTAACTGAGTGAATATGTACTTCAGACCCTTGTGGTCTGTGTAAACATCGCATTTCTGTCCATACAGATAGTGCCTCCATGTCTTCAGTGCGTGAACCACTGCTGCCAACTCTTGATCATGGATTGGGTAATTCTTCTCATAAACCTTCAACTGTCAGGACGAGTAAGCCACAACTCTTCCCTCTTGCATCAACACGCATCCCAAACTGGTGTAACAAGCATCACAATACACCAAGAAGGGCTTGTGCACATCAGGCAAGACCAGGACAGGCGCTGTAGTCAACTTCTCTTTCAGCGCTTCGAAGGCCTCCTGGCATTTTTGGGTCCAATTAAACTCAACCTTGTTGCCTAGCAACGCTGTCATTGGTTTCACAATCTTTGAAAACCCTTCAATGAATCACCGATAATATTCGGCAATTCCAATGAAACTCTTGATTCCTCGAGCATCTGTTGGCGCTTTCCAGTTCAGAATGTCTGCCACTTTCTTCAGATCCACAGCCAATCCTTCTTTGTTGATTATGTGACCCAAGAACAGGACTTCATTGATCCAGAATTCACATTTGCTCAACTTTGCATACAACTGGTGCTCTCGCAATCTCTGCAATACCATCCTCAAATGATCTGCATGCTCTTCTTCGCTTTGAGAATAAATCAGAATGTCATCAATGAATACCACCACAAACTTATCAAGATAATCCATGAATACACTATTCATCAAGTTCATGAAAAAGGCTGGCGCATTGGTCAAACCAAAAGACATCACAGTGAACTCATACAAACCATACTTGGTAATGAATGCCGTCTTCGGAATGTCCGAAGGTCGGATCCTGAGCTGATGATAACCTGACCTCAGATCAATCTTGGAGAACACACTGGCTCCTCTCAACTGGTCGAACAGATCTTCTATTCTGGGCAAGGGGTACTTGTTCTTGATTGTGACTTCATTCAGAGCTTGATAATCGATACACATCCTTTTGGTGCCATCTTTCTTCTCCACAAATAGGACAGGGGCGGCCCAAGGCGAGGTGCTTGGCCGAATGTAACCTTTCTCTGATAGCTCATCAATCTGCTTCTTAAGTTCAACCAACTCTAGTCCGGATATTCTGTAAGCTCTCTTAAAGATGGGGGCGGTTCCAGGAAGAAGCTCTATGGCAAACTCAACTTTCTGCTCTGGTGGCATGCCCGGTAAGTCCTTTGGAAACACATTTGGGAATTCGGACACAACCTTGATACTCTCAATTGGCTCTGCTTCACTGCTATCAACGACCATCTCATAACAACTTCCTTTCTTTGGCTCAAGCGGGACTAACTCGGTCACCACTTCCTCTCCTAGTGGAGACACCAACTTGATTGTCCTCTTATCACAACTGATAACTGCCTGATACTTATCTAGCCAATTCATCCCCAGGATGACATCTATTCCCTGAGTACCCATTACTATGAGGTTGGCGGGAAACGCTATCCCCCTTATTTCCACACATACATTCAAACAAATGCTATCGGCTCGAATTCTACCACCGGCTGAGTCAATTTGAATGGGGGTTGACATGGTAGTAATTGGAAGATTATGTGCTTCTACCCATGATGCAGTAATGAAAGAATGCGTTGCTCCAGTATCAAATAACACTTCTGCAATATGGGAGTCGACTGGGAACATACCTACTATCATGCCGGGGGTTCCTGAACTGCTTCAGCCTCCAAATGATTCAGTCTTCCATGAATGTAACGCGGCTGAGAGCAGTTGCCTGCTCCAGGCTGAGACACGTTCTGCTTTGCTGGGGCATTGGCGCCTGACTGCTACTGGGCTGCCTTCTTTGGACATTGCATCACCCAGTGGCCTTGCTCTCCACAGTGGAAACATGCTCTGTTTCCGACCTGAGCTGGTGCTGCCTGATTGCTCTACTGGTTTGCTGGGGTAGGAAGACGAGGTGCTTGCTGATTCTGCCTCTGAAACTGACCTCCTGACTGATTGCTCTGACGGTTCTGATACTGGTGCTGAGGATACTGCCTTTGGAACTTCTGTTGCTGAGGTGGACGCTGGTTCTGCCTGAACTGCTGAGGTTGATTGCCTGAGAAACGAGGACGACTGCTGCTTCCAGGCTGGGGTCCACTAATCTTGCGCTTACGATCCTCCATCTCCTTACGCTTCCTCTCTGTCATGATTGCTCTGTCAATCAGGTGCTGGAATGTCGGGAAGGTATGATTCATTAGTTGATAGTGCAGAGGGTCAACCAAGCCTTTCAGGAAACGGTATTGTCTCTTGGCGTCGGTGTTGACATCTTCAGGAGCATAGCGAGACAATTGCAGAAACCTGTCTCGATACTCACTGACTGACATCGACCCTTGCTTAAGGGCCAGGAACTCCTCCTTCTTCACTGTCATCAGACCTACAGGAACATGGTACTGACGAAAGCTACCTCTGAACTCTTCCCAAGTGATGGCGTCGGGGTTGGCATGGGTGGCGAGATAAGACTCCCACCATGATTGGGCTGCTCCTCTGAACAGATGGGGACCATAAAGGACTTTCTCCCTATCATCGCACTGAGCGGTATGCAACTCCCGCTCCACAGTGCACAGCCAGTCTTCAGCATCCATGGGGTCAGAAGAGTGAGCAAACGTTGGTGGATGACCTCTCATGAATTCAGCACGCTTGTCCCTGGGCATTTGAGGCATCTGAGGCTGAGGTGGTGCCTGCTGCTGCTGCTGAATGGCGGCCAGAGTCTGACCGATGGCTTGGACTGCCTAAGTCTGCATCAGGAACATCTGCTCGATGGACATCGGGGGCGGGGGCGGCAGGTGCTGTTGCGGAGGCACCTCATCCTGCTGAGCGGCTCGCTCCTGCTGAGCACGCCTTCCTCCTCTGCGCCTGTTCTCTAACATCTGCAGAATGCAACCATACATCAGAACTGATCTTGCAAATCTTGCAGCATAATAAAAGGGTATAGAATTCTTCAGCAACACTGAACAGATGAGCATCTTCACTGATCTCCAACACAGACTAACACCGCTTCTTAGATAAAGAGGAAAGTGGAACAAAAGGCTTCCCAACTAAATAACTAACTCCATTAACATAGTAGGTAAACCAAAATGCAGGGGATGCCCACACTCTGGTGACAGTAATTACAAAGATCCAACTCAAACATAGTTCATCATGACAAACATAAATGCACAAGATATAGCAAACTACTCTGTCTAACTAAGACTAACTAAGAGCGAGACTAACGCTAAGACTGTAGCTTCTACGTATATATTTTGTATTAATTACAAGATCCAACTCTAACGAGCTATGGTTCTAGATTTATCTTGGTCTTGCAGTCGGGATTGCCATAAGACTGGCGTCCACGCCGAGGTGAGCGGTACGGGTGCTGAGTCCCGATGGGAGCGGGGGAACCATCATCCAGGTGACGACGTTCCGCGTGCTCAGCCCGCAGTAGGGCGATCTCAGCACGAGCCCTACTCAGCTCGTCTAGCGCATGGTCCAGCTCCGTGTTGAGCACGTCGGCTAGGTTGACTGTGCTGCTCAACCTAGGATTGTCCTCACCGACAGGTGAAACAATCACGCCTCCTGTGCTGCCAGATGAACGGCGGGGGTAGTACTTCAGGTTGAGACCGTCAGCTACCCCACCGAGAACCGAGCAGTAGTGCGAAAGCGCACGCCGTGCAGCATCTTGCATGGCCGCCTCAGCTGAGTCCCGCTCAGAGATAGAATAGTGCTCTGAGCAGACCTCAGCACCTTGGAGACTATTCTCCGGACGGCGCACCAAGCAGGTCGCCTCCCAGCGGTCCGGGTAGACCCCACGACTATGCTGGTAGACCACACATCGATACTCGATGGACCAGGTACGCCGGTTAAGTGCCCGACGTAGCAGGGTGTCGAGCGCATCATGGAAGTGACACCCGCGAGCAGCGTCGCGAGTGATGGGTCGAGCAACCCATCCTTCCGGCTCCTGGTCAGCAGAGAAGTCGGTGTCGTGGCTCGAGCTGTCGTCGCCGCCTCCGTCATCTGGGTCTCCTCCAGTAGCTACTCCAGAGGCTGGGGCACCCAGTGGTGGTGCAGGGGGCACCTCCAGAGGAAGCACAGGGGAGCAGCTCCTCACGGACTCTATCTCCTGGTAGAGCGAGAAAGAAGAGCCCTGTCGCTCCTGCTCCTGTCGTCGACGTTCCTGCTCCTCATGCAGGCGGTGGTGCAGCCTCTCCAAGAGGCTGGACTGTCCGACCACGGGACGGCGAAGCGGACGCTCAGCAAGGCGGGAGGGTAAGAAGGGGATGACGGACTTTCGTGCAGTGTGTCTAAGACGAGCCATCTACAAAAGACACCGCAAGCAAAAGAGTGAGAACAGAATTAATATGACCAGCAAGTAATGAACCATAAATAAATGAAGGATTAGAAATAAACATAATTTTCAGCAAGGTATAACATATAGTAGAACATAGGTTTGGTCGGTATGACCAACTTTTGAAGGGATATCAAAGTCAAGGCAGGGATAGAGGTCTATAGTCCTTAGAACGACCATTCTACTCTAGGTTAGCGGTCCTACAGTCAGCACGGCTTTGATACCACTTATGTCACACCCGGTTTTAGAAGGCAAACCGAATGCGAACCATGTACGTGCCAGGATCAGCAATTCACGTACACAGTAGTTACATAACATGGACATCATCACACAGTGCTCAAATGGTATTAAAAAGGGAAATAATAGTCGATTACATCATATGTCTGAGACATCCACATAGTCTTTACAATAATCAAAGTGCGGAAAAGAAACGTAGATAAACGCGGCCTTCACAGGCAGCCGACTGGGGGTTGCCGCTAACCCACGCCTAGAACTCGTCGTAGTCTTGGAACTCCTGGAAGTCTCCTTCCACAGCTTCATCTTCGCCTGAGCAGTGGTTGCAATGCTGACAACCTAGGGATGGGGGGGGTTTGGTGTGTAGAGCAAGGGTGAGTACACATCAACATACTCAGCAAGTATCCTGTTTGGCTGTAGTGGACTAGCTTTATGTGGGGATAAGTCAAGCAGTTGCTTTTAGTTGGTCAGATTATTATTTACTAGTAGAAAGCCAGGTTTTAACATTAACCCAAGTTATTAGCCCGATGTACCCTTTCCAAACGGAAAGAATGCCACTTACCAGCACCATTGTCATAACCAGAACCATCAATCTCATTGCCACCTGTAACCCAAAATGTCTCTGATCAAGTACCACTAATCACTGGAGCTCCCTTGGCCGCTCATAACCGTGAGCACGGCTGATATATCAGTTTTCAAACACTCTGCAGAGGTTGTGCACTTTACCCACAAGCCGTGATTCCCTTTCTGCCCAGAGAGAGCTACTCCCCATTGACCACTACCTAGGTGGCCTAGCAGGGCATCACTACGTAGCCTTTACAAAGATTCCCTAGGGCTGTAGCCGCCCGTTAGGTTTCCTAAATGCACCACACTCCTCCCCAAGGGGTCGAACCCAAACTTGGCAGAGCGAGCCGCATACACCGAGCCCCATAGACGGCACAACGGCTAAGTGAACTACACCCCGGATCCTCTAATTATTCAGCTAAGGGCATCTCATTCCACCCTCATGGTTGCACTGTTTTCCCGGGCGGTCATCCATAGAACAGGTCCTTAAAGAGAGGCACTCGAGAAACCGCTCGAGCCCCCTTAAAGGCCACAAGTACAACATCATAATAAGAGAAGGGAAAACAGCGTATCATAGATAATCTCATCATGTTCGTTGATTAGAGTTTGAGCAATAGCATAAAGCTAAACAATAATAATCCAACCCGAATAGGTAAACAAGGACATGGATAACAAAGCTAGTCAATCCTTAGGCATAAATGTGTAATGCGGGAGGTGAATTAAAGAATGAATAGGACAGAGATAGGTCAAGGGACACTTCTCCTGCGAGTTCTTCGGGCTCCTCGACCGAATCGTTCTCTATGCGATTGCAAGCATACATACATCCATCCATTCAAATTAGGAAACAAACAGTACACCATACCAGAGAACAAATAAAGTAAATGTGCATAGAATATCACATACGATAATGCATTTACCATGGTTAGAAAGAAAACAGGGGAAGGTCTCACAGGGGTTAAAGCTTACTCGAAACGTATTACGGGTAAACGAATAGCTAAGCGTTACGTGCTCTAGTTCTGCTTAGCTTCAATAATAAGGATTAGCTACATGCACTAATGCAAACGTGACCACTTTTAGTAGATTAACATTGAATGAGGTAGAAGATTAGCTATACAAATTAACTAACGTAACCAATTTCTAAATTGAGACTCCTATCTTATTAATATAAACAACGTGATTAGCGCGCATAAGATACGGGGGGGGGGGGTAGACGAAGGCACGACGGCCGTGCCAAGGCACTGCGTATTACGCGGGCACGCGCGCGAGGCCGCACACACGCGCCGCGAACTAGCTGTGCGCACGTCGGGGCCGCGCGCTAGCCGAGCTCAAGGCCGCGCGCCATAGGCACGCTGGGCCGAGCTCAAGGCCACGCCGGGGCCGTCACGACGCGAGCAAGGCACGGCGGGGCGAGCGGGCAAGCACGCCGGGGCAAGCGAGCACGGGCGAGCGGGCAAGCACGCCGGGGCAAGCGAGCACGGGCGAGCGAGGACGCCGCGGACCACGGCGGGCGAGGCACGGGCGGGGCGAGGACACGACCGGCCACCACGCCGGGGCGGGGACGGCGCGGCCGAGCCGGGGCGGGGCTCGCCGGGGACGGGCGCGGCGGGTGCGGCCAAGCCGGAGGGGCGGCCGAGCCGTGGCGCGGCGGGGCCGGTGCGGGCGAGGGCGGGCGCGGGGCGGCTCGCCGGAGGGGCGGCCGAGGCGGGGCGCGGCCGGCGCGGGCGAGGGCGAGGGCAGGCGCGGGGCGAGGTCCGGCGGCGCGAGGTGAGGCCGGGCCGGGGCGGGGCGCGGCCGGCGGCTCGCCGGAGGGGCGGCCGAGGCCGGGGCGAGCGCGCCCACGGCGTGGGGGAGGGCGCCGACGAGAGAGGGAAGGAGGATGAAGGGGAGGGAGAAGAGGGGAGGGGGAGGGAGGACCTCACCGTGGGCGAGGCGGGCGGCGGCGGCGCGGGGGAAGGGGCGGTGGCGGCGCTAGGGCGGCGGCGGCGGTTAGGGTTAGGGAGAGGGAGAGAGGGAGGGAGAATGACGGGCGGGGCCCACGGGGAGGGAAATTTTGGAAGAAAAAAGGGGAAGGGGGCGGCTGGGCCGCTTGGGCCCAAAGGGGGAGGGAGGCACGACTGGGCCGGCTGGGGCGGCCCACGGCGGGGGAGGGGGGGCGCGGCTGGGCCGCCGCGGGGCCCACGCGGGAAGGGGGGAAAGGCCGGTTGGGCCGGCCGGCTGGGCCGCGCGCGCCAGGGGGGGGCGGCTGGGCCGAAATGGGGAAGGAGGGGGGAGGGGAGAGAGGAAAAGGTTTTCCTTTTCTTCAATTTTAGATGAGTGATTTCCACAATCTCAACCAACCAAAATAAATGCATAGCTCGACATGGTGCGACAAACAAAATAAAGCATTTTAGGGTTTTTCCTTTACCCGAGATCTAAAGCCAAAACCCGCTATAACTTTGGAAAAGATCAAGGTTTAGCGAGGGGAAAAGGGAAAGGAAAGGGTAACGCCCGAATTTGGCGAGTGAAGAAAAGAAAAAATTCAACTCAAAAATTCGGGGCGTTACAGTGCAGTTGTATAAGGAGCACCGGGTACCTCGTTGTCGGGTCTGGCTGACTTTGGAGGCTCATCCCCTTCAGCCGGGTTGGCATTCTCTTGATTACGAGACAATTGGATTCAGGACGGACGACACCACTGAAGCGGCAGCCATGAAGACTCTGACGACTTTCTGTGGCTACCATCCCCTGGAGATGGTGATGCACCCCTTGGGACTCTTCCCTGCTGAGAAGAAGGATGACCCCATGTGGTGTAACCGCGTGAGCCATGTGAAGGATGTGTGGGCAATGTATCCTGACTTGGTTGGGAGGGTCACCGTTCAGTGCATGAGTGCGCTGTACCGCCTTGAAGCCCTTCAGAGCGACGCTATGGCACACCTTGCTAACATCGCTCAAACCGCCAAGCTCACTCTCGACAGTCGAGAAGATTTTGTGGTCGATTTATCCACTGAGTTGGTAGAGAAGGATCTGCAGGTGGAAAGGCTGAGCCAGCGCATTACCACCTTGGAGCAGTAGGTGGAGATCCGAGACAACACTATTGATGTCTTGGAGAACCAGCTCCACGATGTGCAAAGGGAACTCGAGGAAGCAAATGACCACCTGGACATGCACCACTTGGAGATGGAGGCCAATGAAGCCGGAAGCGAGGGAGAAGAGGCTCCTGAGGAACTAGGACCAGCCCCTAGTGCCAATGGGACTACCTCCGCGATGCCTCCTTCACCCGTATCCAGTGTCGCTTCCACCGCTCAGGGTTAATCAGTCACTTCGACACTTTTAGGCGGATAGAAACCTATGTGAGCTTAGTTAATGTCAGATTTTGGACTAGGCTTACGGGTACCTTTTCCCCTGATGTAACCCTGTGAACTTTTGGAATCTGTGGGATGTTTGTCACCATGTTATCTTCATTTCGAACCTAATATTATGATTATGGCATTTTTCCTTCCATATGAGATAATATCTTGTCGTCCGAAATTATGAGTTGGGATAACAATGGCGGCAATCTCTGTTTTCAGATGGCAGCTAGGCAGCGTCGCGGGCATAACGAGCAGGTTCCCCCACCACCTCCTCCAGCTCCCACAGTACAGGAGTTGATGGCCCAGCAGAATGAGATTCTGCGATAGCTCTTGCAGCGCCAGCCCCACCCTCAGCAGCATGGTGGAGGCTAGCATCAGCGACCTCCGGCAGCGGCAACCTACCAGGAGTTCCTGAGTACGCAACCACCCATGTTCACCAAGGCAGAGGATCCATTGGACACCAACATGTGGCTCCGCGTCGTTGAGCCAAGTTTCCCCTCCTCACGGGAGACTGCCCTGATGAAGCCAAGGCTCGCTTCACCGCGCAGCAGCTTTGCGGCCCCGCTCGGACTTGGTGGGACCACTTCCGTGCTATGCTCCCCGCTGATCATGAAGTGTCTTGGGAGGAATTCAAGACTGCTTTCAGAGGACACCACATCCCAGTTGGCATTCTTGATCGCAAGCTGAATGAGTTTCTGGCACTTAACCAAGGAACCCGCACGGTACTGCAGTATGCGCAAGCCTTCAACGACCTATGCCAGTATGCAGATTACCGTGCTGATTCTGATGAAAAGAAAAGAGACCGCTTCCGCAGGGGTCTTAACACCAAGCTGCGGGAACGACTCAACACTGTCCGGGCTGATAGCTTCAATGAGTTGGTCAACTTGGCCATCTCCCAGGAGGATTGCATTGTAGCTCACCGGGCAGAGAAGAAGAGAAAGGCACCAATGGCAGCACCATCCGCTCAGGCCTAGAGGTTCCGGATTGTTTCTCACAATCAGAGCAGGGGTTTCCAGCAGCAGGCAGGTGTAACACCCTGAATTTGGGGGGTATAAAATTTCTTTTCTAATATCCACCAAATTCAGGTGTTACCCTCTCTTTTCCAGGCCTTTCTTTCCTTTTGCCCAAACAGTGAGAAATTATTTTGTTTTGTATCTATGTGTAAACCTAATAAATCAAAACCCTAGAAGAGTTTTTGATTGTTGCATCATGCTGGAGCATATTCTTATTTTATTCGATGAGTGATTTTGTAGAGCGTGCATTTAATAAATAATTCGATTTGGAGCGGCAGAAAGAATAAAAAAGGGAAAGATAAAGGAAATATGAGAGAAAAGGAAAAGGCCCATCCCTTCTTTCCCTTCCCGGCTGGCCCACCTGGCTCAACCGCGCAGCCCACCCCGCGCGCGCTTCCGCAAGCCCACCCTGCAGGCCCAGCGCGCAGCTCGCGCATCCCGGCCCAACGCCCTAGCCTCGCTCGCGCTCCCCAACATGCCCGGCTTGCGCAACCTTCCGCGGCCCAGCGTGCTGCGCCCCTGTGTGGCCCAAGTCGCGCGCGTGCGCTCTCCCCAGAGTTGTTCCATGCCCCATGCCCTAGCGCGCCGCCCGCCCAGCGCCGCTCGCCCAGCCGCCAGGGCGCCGGCCCCACCTCTTCGCGTCGCGTCCCGCGCGCGCGTTGTGCGCCTAGCCTCGCGCAGCCGCACTCGTCCAACCGCCGCCACGTCCCTGCACCTGTCCCGCGGCCCAGCTCCCCTGCCTGCTCGCTCGCTAGCGCGCGGACGCATCGAGCCGCTTGTGTCGTTGGAGCCTAGGCCCCATGCGTCATCTTTGTTCTTCCAGCACCCATCTACAAGTTCACGTCGGGGGTCTCGCCCACGTCCCGTGTAGAGTGGAAACGGCTTCCCTAGCATCCTCCATTCAAAACCCACATCCCTCATCTACCCCCCATCTCCCTGAAACTGCATCCGCTCCTCTTCATGCCTCGTAGCATTGTGCCGCAGCCTCGCCCGCACAACCGTCATCTACACTTGCTCTCGCCTCGCCGCTGCTCGCCGTGTGTGCCTGGCAAGCTCGCCGCCAGCGCAGCCGCCGTCTCGCGCTTGCCGTGTGGAGCAATCGTCGCACACTCGGAGTCCCAGCCGCTGCGCCGAGCTGGAGTTCTCGCCCACACTCGCACCGCGTACAGCCAAGTGACGCACTCGTCGTGCTCTTGCTCCTGCGCCGTTCGTCATGCACATCATCATAGGTGAGAATCCTCTACCCTCCCCTCCATCCCTCTCCATTTTGTGACGTCACATGTTAGCTTCGCGCCGTTGGCCGCCGGCGCGCATCACCGGCCGGCGAGGTCGTGGCCCTGTGCAAGGCCCCTCCCCTCCGCCCACTCGGCCATGACGCAGCCGACTCCTTGCCTAGCCTCGGGTATGGCCGCCTAGGGCCGGCCAGCCGCCCCATCCCCTGTCGGTGAACCCCGCCCCTGCTGGTGCTGCGCGAGCGCCATGCGATGCGAGTTGAAGAAAACTACTGTTGCATGCGTGAGAAGATAAAATCGCATGGGCTCCACTGCATGTTGCATGACGCATGTAGTTCTCCAATCCCATGCTCTGCGTTGGAGAGAAACCGCTAGGGCCCCACCTTGCATGCAAGTGCTCCAAACCGGATACGTGAATCGCGCAGGGAAAAGGAACCCCTCCCCTCCACAACATATCCTGGGATCTTCTTTGGCCTGCCCCTGTGGCCTTGCATGTGGCAAATTCCCAGCCAACGAAATAGTAGCACATCGTTTAATCCACGATTTATTAAATGTGTTAACCTATATGTTAGATGTTCGATGTATTTCATTTAAGTCGCATTAGCTTCATAGTAATACCATGAACATGTTAAAAAATATTATTTTCTCATGACACATATTTTATTCATTCATTTATTTGTTTGTTTATTCAATGATTATTGAAATAACAATCTAAATAAAACTCGTTTGTAGTTATAATTTGAACTTCTATAAATAAATGTTAACATGATTAATGTCCATGTAAATGCTTTTTATTTAATACTCGCTTAATGTAAACACAACGTCAATCCAGTAATTCACGTATGTCGTGTCTTTTAAAACATGATTGTTTAAATTACAAGATCTACGCAATGTTTCTATAAATATAATTTGCATCGTAAACCTGTTTCGCCACATTAACTCTATAATAATGATGATTACATGTTGGTAACATTAATTTATCACGACGTGTGTTATAATTAGTTAATTAGTTATTTACCCGATGGTTATTAAAATGACTTTCTAATTAAAACTAGGCAATAGCACTAATTTACGCTTTATAAATACATGATCAATGTAATCATGCCAATTCAAATGTTTTTGATTTAATAATTATTTAGTATAAACATGATATCTGTTAGAGAGTCTCGTGAGTCGTGCACGTCATCACACTGCCTGCGCATTGTTCGCACATGTAAGACATTCGTCGTCGCACCATCGATGCGTTGTTCGCGCGTGTTGTTCTTGTGGCACGCGTGTTGTTCACGCAAGTCGTTGCGCGTCGTCGTCATTCCTTCGCGCGCCTCGCCGCGTGTTGCTCGCGCCTGTCGCGCGTATCTCGCGTGTCGATCACGTGTATCGTGCAGCGTCTGCGCGTAATAATAAATTGTTTTCGCTTATAAGCATTCACGTTAATAACGTTAATCTGTCAGGCCTCATATTTTAAATAACTTATTTAATGTTTGTTCAACTAATATTGATTGGATTAATACTCCCATTAGATTATGATTAGTTTCCAACTTGCACCTTGATAATAAACTAACATAGTTAATGTTAGCTTAACCACATTTTAGTTACTTAATATTTGTTTAGTAAAAATGTGTTACCTATTTAGTTTTTTTTGTCTGTCGCGCGTGCTGTTCCGCACGCGGTGGCATGCTGGTTCGCGCGTCGTTCGCGCTGGTCGCGCGTGCTGTTTTGTGTGTCGTCAGCATGCTATGTCTCGCATGTCCGTGCGTCGTTTGCATGCTGTCGTGTTGGGTTCACCGTCGTCACGTTGTCTGCGCGTGCCGCGCGTGGTGCGGGCTAGGTCGCGTGCGGTCGTGCTGTTTCACGCGTGTATTTTGTCTCGCTCCACTAATTCGCACCGCTTAGAGCCGCTGATATTTAAATTATTTATTTAACTAAGAACTGTTAGTGTGGCTAGCTAATTAAGACTGTACGATAGCTCTAGTTTCATTTTAAATAAATATCGATTAATATAATCAGGTTAAACTAAATGTTATGATTAATACTTGTTTGTTGTAGACGCGATAGCTTGTCGAGCGTAGCTCTAACTGGCGTGTTTCTTACCCTCGCGTAACCATAGAAACGTTCTCTATTTTATATTGCTCGTTTTTGTGACATGTTATCTTGTATGGTGTAATGTTATTATGCATGTATATGTTTGTTTGTCTGTGTTTGTTCGTATTCGCTGCGCGACGCCAATAGATCGTGATATGTTTCCGAGCTTCGAGGGATCAAAGATCAAGCGTTGGTCCAAGTGATCCAGTTCTTCGAGTTCCACGAGATTGAAGACCCTGAGCATCTGTTTGGTGAAGGCAAGTGTCCTCTGACCCATTATGTCCCATTCACTTTTAATGCACTGTCCCGCATTACTTAATTGAAACCTAAGGATTGACTAGCTTCCCATTTACCTTATCCTTGTTTACCTTTTGGGTTATCATGGTTAGCTTTATGCTATTGCTTTACTTTAATCAATGAACATGATGTGAATACTTATGATACTATGATGTTATCCCGATGATGTTCCTGTGATACTATAGGGGGCTCGGGCTGTTTCCTGAGTGCCTCTCCGTAAGCACCTGTTTGGGGAGTGACAACCCGGGATAACAGTGCAACCATGAGGGTGGAATGGGACACCCTTAGCTGATTAATTAGAGGAACCAGAGGAGTAGTTGGCTTCGCCGTAGGGCCGTCAATGGGGTCCGGGCACAGTACTTGCTCTGCCGAGGCTGGTTGCAGAGGTTCTTGATTTGGTTTTGTTAGTCACCCTTCCTTTGGGGAGATGTACTGTGTTTATCAAACTGGAGAAACCTAACGGGCGGCTATGACCTCTGGGAAATCTTTGTAAAGGCTACGTAGTGATACCCTGCCAGGCCACCTAGGTAGTGGTTAATGGGGATTAGCTCTCCCCGGGCAGAAAGGGAATCATGACTCGTGCGTAAAGTGTGCGACCTCTGCAGAGGGAATGAAACTGATATATCAGCCATGCTCACGGTTAAGAGCGGCCTTGGGATCCTCTTTGATTAGAGATACAGATGTTATGAGACACAATGGTTTTATTTATGGTTTTGGTTCAATGATGATAATGAGGTTTCCTCGATGAGGAAATGGTTCACGGGTTGGTTATATGATAAAACTTGGCTTCCACTAATAATAAATACCTGACCAACTAAAAGCAATCTGCTTTGACCTTAACCCCAGATAAAGCTAGTCCACTTCAGCCAAACAGGACATTTGCTGAGTACGTTGATGTGTACTCATCCTTGCTTTCACAAAACACCAGGTTGCCTTTGGTGCAATCTATGCTCAAGTAAAGAAGAAGGCGTCGAGGCAGATTTCCAGGAGTTCCAGGACTTCGACGAGTTCGAGGATTAGGCTAGCGACCACCCCCAGTCAGCTGCCTGTGGTGGGTTTATTTACGTTGGCTACGTTTCTATTCTGTGTACTTTGATTATATTATGTAAATGACTCTAGTCTTTATATTATTACTTACTCTTTATTGTTATTCGAAGCATTGTGCTATGATGAGTCATTTATGTAATCGCCGTGTACGTGAATTTCTGATCCTGGCACGTACATGGTTCGCATTCGGTTTACCTTCCAAAACCGAGTGTGACATAAGTGGTATCAAAGCCGTGTTGACTGTAGGACCGCTGACCTAGAGTAGCATTGGCCATTTTAAGGACTTATTGACTATTACTTCACCTCATCCTTGATTCTACTTCAAAATATTAGTCATACTGACTAATTCTATGTTGTCCTCCTATGTATCCCCTTGCCAAAAGTATTTTATTTGAGTATGGTCTATAATTTTCTCAATCCATTAGATCTGATCTCACTCTTGTGCTTGGGACATCTTTGTAGATGCCCCCTGACCATAACCTTCTTGTCTTTTGGGGGTTCTCCCCTCTTTCGTCATTAAGTTGCTACCGTTTAGCAATCTTTATTCCCTTGGTATTGACATGCTGCATCTTTTGGATTCTTCCATACCCTTACCCCTTAATTCAAACACTTAACCCTGAAAACTCGGTTGCCTATTTTTTACATTTCAGATTATGTTTTCATGACCTTCCTGTCTTTTGAGATCCCTTCCTATTTCATTGTTAAGTCATTACTTTTCAACAATTTCTATTCCCTTGGTCTTAGTATGCTCGTGTCCTAGGAGTCTTGCATACCCTCGTATTTTTATGTATGCTTATCTTTCATACCCAATGACTGTTCAAGACATTTTAGTTAACATATCCTTGACCACTCTTGTTTCCTAATGATCCATGAGCAGCCATTTTATTTTGCACACCCGTGGTAATCTCTTTGCTTCCTTATAACTTCCCTCGGTAATGAATTCTTACTTCAACCATTCTATTGAAACATCACCTATCTTACCTTGATTGTTTTCTCCACTTCGCCATTTCGCAAGTCTTGCCTTAACTCTATCCATTGTTATGCCTTTCGTTATTATCACCTTCGCCTTTGACACCTCTATATCTTACCTTGATGTCTATATTATACCTGTGCTCCAAAACCTTCTCTATTTCGTCTCAATTTTAAAAGTTGAAGGTTACCTATTTTCCCTTAGTTGTATCCTATTCCTCGTCGCTTGCGAGTTTTTAGCTCCACCCTTTATTGTCTGTTACTACCTTTACCTTCATCGTCTCTCCATCTTACATTGATGACTATCTTATGTCTGTTATTTAAAATTCCCTCTCTCATCTCAATTCGATGGAAGTGTTTTACTTATCCTGCCCTTGGTCGGAACCTCGTCTTTGCTAGGTGTGAGTCTTATCTTAACTCCATTCTTTGTTGTACTCATACCACTGGCTCTTCTATACCTTCATCTTTTCTCTTATACCCTTGACTGTTATCGCCTTTGACCCTTACGATATCTATGTCTTCTACTTAAATGCCCATCTTGAACTTATCCTTTAAAAGCCTCCCCTTTCTTTCAACCCAGCTTGAGAGTTGCGAGTTACCTACCTCTCCCTTGATTTCTCTTCACCTCTTTTCGTCTTACAAGTGTTGTCTTAATTCCATACTTTGCTGTGTTTTGATTTTCTATCACCATCACCTTGCCATCCCTCGATCTTTACCTTGATGCTCATCATACACCCATATTTTAAAGTTTTCCCTCCCACTTCAGTTCAAGAGTGTTTTCTTACCCCTCCCCGCTCTTGTTCGTACCCCATTCCTCTATCACGTTGCAAGTCTTGTCTTAACTCGATCTTTTGGTGTGCTTTTGTCTGTTACCTCCTTTACCTTTGTCATCACTAGATCATCCCATGATGATTATCCTATGCCTACCATTTGAAATATCATCTTTCCCATCTCGATTTGAGAATGGTGTTTTACCTATCCTGACCTTGGTTGCATTCTCTCCCTATCGGTTACAATCCTTGCTTTAGCTCCATCCTTTATTATGCTCATGCCCCTATCCTGCATGTCTTATTATTCCCCTTGCCTTTCGATGGCCTTAGAGTAGTTTCCCCTTTTGTAAGGAAAGATCGCCATCTAGTTAACATTAACGTGTAGCAACGAGATGTTTGTTGCTGGATGCTTGTGATGTTTGTCTTTGTGTTATGACTGATTTGCTTCTTGTGATGAGTGTTGATGTGTTGTGGCCCTTGGTCCGCAATGACATCAGTTTACTAACTGATTGCCATAGAGTAAGGTAGATGGGTGCTCTCCCTTTTCTCTCTTTAATCCATCTATGCTTACCTTTTTCTATCTATACCCTTCCCTCTTGCACCTATCCAGTTGGCATTAGTTAAGATCAGAGTCGGCAACAGCGTCATCAAGTGCATATCAATGCTCCTGTTAAAGGGGTTAGCCGCTAACCCCAATGAAGACCATGCGATCAACATCAACCAACAAGATCAGAGTGGCGCAGCGAAAGCGTGTGTGGGTCCTAACCCACTGGTTCAGGAGATCCTCAAGAATTGCATTAGTTGGTCTCGAGCATCTGAAGGTCAAAGCAACCAGTTCACAAGTTAAGCTTGCAGATTCAAAGTCAACTCAAGAAAGCCGTGAACAGCCTATGAACCAACATTGTTTTCTTGCTAGCTTCTTCTTGAATATCGGGGGTGAGATTCCTGTTAAGTGGGTTAGATCTGTAACACCCTGAATTTGGGGGTATAAAATTTCTTTTCTAATATCCACCAAATTCAGGTGTTACCCTCTCTTTTCCAGGCTTTTCTTTCCTTTTGCCCAAAGAGTGAGAAATTATTTTGTTTTGTATCTATGTGTAAACCTAATAAATCAAAACCCTAGAAGAGTTTTTGATTGTTGCATCATGCTGGAGCATATTCTTATTTTATTCGATGAGTGATTTTGTGGAGCGTGCATTTAATAAATAATTCGATTTGGAGCGGCAGAAAGAATAAAAAAGGGAAAGATAAAGGAAATATGAGAGAAAAGGAAAAGGCACATCCCTTCTTTCCCTTCCCGGCTGGCCCACCTGGCTCAACCGCGCAGCCCACCCCGCGCGCGCTTCCGTCAGCCCACCCTGCAGGCCCAGCGCGCAGCTCGCGCGTCCCGGCCCAACGCCCTAGCCTCGCTCGCGCTCCCCAACACGCCCGGCCTGCGCAACCTTCCGCGGCCCAGCGTGCTGCGCCCCTGCGTGGCCCAAGTCGAGCGCGTGCGCTCTCCCCAGAGTTGTTCCGTGCCCCTTGCCCTAGCGCGCCGCCCGCCCAGCGCCGCCGCCTGCGCGCGACCTCCCAGCGCCGCTCGCCCAGCCGCCAGGGCACCGGCCCCACCTCTTCGCGCCGCGTCCCGCGCGCGCGCGTTGTGCGCCCAGCCTCGCGCAGCCGCACTCGTCCAACCGCCGCCACGTCCCTGCACCTGTCCCGCGGCCCAGCTCCCCTGCCTGCTCGTTCGCTAGCGCGCGCGGACACATCGAGCTGCTTGTGCCGCTGGAGCCTAGGCCCCATGCGTCATCTTTGTTCTCCAGCACCCATCTACAAGTTCACGTCGGGGGTCTCGCCCACGTCCCGTGTAGAGTGGAAACGGCTTCCCTAGCATCCTCCATTCAAAACCCACATCCCTCATCTACCCCCATCTCCCTGAAACTGCATCCGCTCCTCTTCATGCCTCGTAGCATTGTGCCGCAGCCTCGCCCGCACAACCGTCGTCTACACTTGCTCTCGTCTCGCCGCTGCTCGCCGTGTGTGCCTGGCAAGCTCGCCGCCAGCGCAGCCGCCGTCTCGCGCTTGCCGTGTGGAGCAATCGTCGCACACTCGGAGTCCCAGCCGCTGCGCCGAGCTGGAGTTCTCGCCCACACTCGCGCCGCGTACAGCCAAGTGACGCACTCGTCGTGCTCTTGCTCCTGCGCCGTTCGTCATGCACATCATCATAGGTGAGAATCCTCTGCCCTCCCCTCCATCCCTCTCCATTTTGTGACGTCACATCTTAGCTTCGCGCCGTTGGCCGCCGGCGTGCATCACCGGCCGGCGAGGTCGTGGCCCAGTGCAAGGCCCCTCCCCTCCCCCCACTCGGCCATGACGCAGTCGGCTCCTTGCCTAGCCTCGGGTATGGCCGCCTAGGGCCGGTCAGCCGCCCCATCCCCTGTCGGTGAACCCCGCCCCTGCTGGTGCTGCGCGAGCGCCATGCGATGCGAGTTGAAGAAAACTACTGTTGCATGCGTGAGAAGATAAAATCGCATGGGCTCCACTGCATGTTGCATGTCGCATGTAGTTCTCCAATCCCATGCTCTGCGTTGGAGAGAAACCGCCAGGACCCCACCTTGCATGCAAGTGCTCGAAACCAGATATGTGAATCGTGCAGGGAAAAGTAACCCCTCCCCTCAACAACATATCCTGGGATCTTCTTTGGCCTGCCTGTGTGGCCTTGCATGTGGCAAATTCCCAGCCAACGAAATAGTAGCACATCGTTTAATCCACGATTTATTAAATGTGTTAACCTATATGTTAGATGTTCGATGTATTTCATTTAAGTCGCATTAGCTTCATAGTAATACCATGAACATGTTAAAAAATATTATTTTCTCATGACACATATTTTATTCATTCATTTATTTGTTTGTTTATTCAATGATTATTGAAATAACAATCTAAATAAAACTCGTTTGTAGTTATAATTTGAACTTCTATAAATAAATGTTAACATGATTAATGTCCATGTAAATGCTTTTTATTTAATATTCGCTTAATGTAAACACAACGTCAATCCAGTAATTCACGTATGTCGTGTCTTTTAAAACATGATTGTTTAAATTACAAGTTCTACGCAATGTTTCTATAAATATAATTTTCATCGTAAACCTGTTTCGCCACATTAACTCTATAATAATGATGATTACATGTTGGTAACATTAATTTATCACGACGTGTGTTATAATTAGTTAATTAGTTATTTACCCGATGGTTATTAAAATGACTTTCTAATTAAAACTAGGCAATAGCACTAATTTACGCTTTATACGCTTTATAAATACATGATCAATGTAATCATGCCAATTCAAATGTTTTTGAATTAATAATTATTTAGTATAAACATGATATCTGTTAGCGAGTCTCGTGAGTCATGCGCGTCATCACACTGCCTGCGCATTGTTCGCACATGTAAGACATTCGTCGTCGTCGCACCATCGATGCGTTGTTCGCGCGTGTTGTTCTTGTGGCACGCGTGTTGTTCACGCAAGTCGTTGCGCGTCGTCGTCATTCCTTCGCGCGCCTCGCCGCGTGTTGCTCGCGCCTATCGCGCGTATCTCGCTTGTCGATCACGTGTATCGCGCAGCGTCTGCGCGTAATAATAAATTGTTTTCGCTTATAAGCATTCACGTTAATAACGTTAATCTGTCAGGCCTCATATTTTAAATAACTTATTTAATGTTTGTTCAACTAATATTGATTGGATTAATACTCCCATTAGATTATGATTAGTTTCCAACTTGCACCTTGATAATAAACTAACATGGTTAATGTTAGCTTAACCACATTTTAGTTATTTAATATTTGTTTAGTAAAAATGTGTTACCTATTTAGTTTTTCTTGTCTGTCGCGCGTGTTGTTCCGCACGCGGTGGCGTGCTGGTTCGCGCGTCGTTCACGCTGGTCGCGCGTGCTGTTTTATGTGTCGTCAGCATGCTATGTCACGCATGTGTGTGCGTCATTTGCACGCTGTCGTGTTGGGTTAGCCATCGTCACGTTGTCTGCGCGTGCCGCGCGTGGTGCGCGCTAGGTCGCGTGCGGTCGTGCTGTTTCACGCGTGTATTTTTTCTCGCTCCACTAATTCGCACCGCTTAGAGTCGCTGATATTTAAATTATTTATTTAACTAAGAACTGTTAGTGTGGCTAGCTAATTAAGACAGTACGATAGCTCTAGTTTCATTTTAAATAAATATCGATTAATATAATCAGATTAAACTAAATGTTATGATTAATACTCGTTTGTTGTAGACGCGATAGCTTGTCGAGCGTAGCTCTGACTGACGCATTTCTTATCCTCGCGTAACCGTAGAAACGTTCTCTATTTTATATTGCTCATTTTTATGACATGTTATCTTGTATGGTGTAATGTTATTATGCATGTATATGTTTGTTTGTCTGTGTTTGTTCGTATTCGCTGCGCGACGCCAATAGATCGTGATCTATTTCCGAGCTTCGAGGGATCAAAGATCAAGCGTTGGTCCAAGTGATCCATTTCTTCGAGTTCCATGAGATTGATGACCCTGAGCATCTGTTTGGTGAAGGCAAGTGTCCTCTGACCCATTATGTCCCATTCACTTTTAATGCACTGTCCCGCATTACTTAATTGAAACCTAAGGATTGACTAGCTTCCCATTTACCTTATCCTTGTTTACCTTTTGGGTTATCATGGTTAGCATTATGCTATTGCTTTACTTTAATCAATGAACATGATGTGAATACTTATGATACTATGATGTTACCCGATGATGTTCCTGTGATACTTTAGGGGGCTCAGGCTGTTTCCTGAGTGCCTCTCCGTAAGGACCTGTTTGGGGAGTGACAACCCGGGATAACAGTGCAACCATGAGGGTGGAATGGGACACCCTTAGCTGATTAATTAGAGGAACCAGAGGAGTAGTTGGCTTCGCCGTAGGGCCGTCAATAGGGTCCGGGCACAGTACTTGCTCTGCCGAGGCTGGTTGCAGAGGTTCTTGATTTGGTTTTGTTAGTCACCCTTCCTTTGGGGAGATATACTGTGTTTATCAAACTGGAGAAACCTAACGGGCGGCTATGACCTCTGGGAAATCTTTGTAAAGGCTACGTAGTGATACCCTGCCAGGCCACCTAGGTAGTGGTCAATGGGGATTAGCTCTCCCGGGCAGAAAGGGAATCATGACTCGTGGGTAAAGTGTGCGACCTCTACAGAGGGAATGAAACTGATATATCAGCCGTGCTCACGGTTAAGAGCGGCCTTGGGATCCTCTTTGATTAGAGATACAGATGTTATGAGACACAATGGTTTTATTTATGGTTTTGGTTCAATGATGATAATGAGGTTTCCTCGATGAGGAAATGGTTCACGAGTTGGTTATATGATAAAACTTGGCTTCCACTAATAATAAATACCTGACCAACCAAAAGCAATCTGCTTTGACCTTAACCCCACATAAAGCTAGTCCACTTCAGCCAAACAGGACATTTGCTGAGTATGTTGATGTGTACTCATCCTTGCTTTCACAAAACACCAGGTTGCCTTTGGTGCAATCTATGCTCAAGTAAAGAAGAAGGCGTCGAGGCAGATCTCCAGGAGTTCCAGGACTTCGACGAGTTCGAGGATTAGGCTAGCAACCACCCCCAGTCAGCTGCCTGTGGTGGGTTTATTTACGTTGGCTACATTTCTATTCTGTGTACTTTGATTATATTATGTAAATGACTCTAGTCTTTATATTATTACTTACTCTTTATTGTTATTCGAAGCATTGTGTTATGATGAGTCATTTATGTAATCGCCGTGTACGTGAATTTTTGATCCTGGCACGTACATGGTTCGCATTCGGTTTACCTTCCAAAACCGGGTGTGACAGCAGGCAGATGGGTGATCAGGCCACCTCAGTAGCAGCAGTCAGCACCCAACCGCTTTCCAGCTCCCGCTCCAAGGAACAATCAGTCTCCGCAGCAGCAGCAGTTCCGCCAGGGCAATGGGAACAAGTGTTTCACTTGTGGCAATGTGGGCCACTATGCCAAGAATTTTCCCAGGAACCAGCAAAGGCAGGTGTCAGCACCAAATCAAGACAAGGGAAGAAAGCAGAAGGTACAGGTCAGGCAAGGGAAGCTCAACTTCACTACTCTGGAGGAAGTACCTGAGGGAGCTCCTATCATGACCGGTATCTTTTCAGTTTATAATCAACCTGCTTTAATTCTGTTTGATTCTGGTGCATCTCATAGTTTCATTAGCCAAAAGTTCAGTGCTAAATGTGAACTGCCATTCTCTCACTCAAAAGGGTCATTTATGATAGTCACACCTAGGGGTAAAATTTCAACTAATCAATTAAACCAAAGTGTGCCTATTCAACTGGGAAGCCACGTTGTCAAAGCCACCCTTCTTGTTTTTGGTTTGGAAAATGTGGACATTATTCTGGGAGCTAATTGGATGACCTTGCACCAAGTTGTGCTTGATGTAGCTAGTCGTACCGTGGAAATTAATTCTCCGTTATGTGGGAACTTCACCTTAATTCTGCCCAGTCAGGGTTCTACTCAGTCATGTGCTTTCTCTATGACGGAGTTACCTCTAAAGAAGATCCCAGTGGTCTGTGAGTATGCAGATGTCTTTCCTGATGAATTGCTAGGAATGCCACCAGACCGAGATATTGAATTTGCCATCGAGTTGCAACCGGGAACGACACCAATTTCCAAGAGGCCCTACTGAATGCCACCCGCTGAGTTGGCAGAATTGAAGAAGCAATTGCAGGAGTTGCTGGATAAGGGATTTATTCGCCCAAGTACTTTGCCTTGGGGATGTCTAGCACTGTTTGTGAAGAAGAAGGATGAAAGCTTGAGGCTGTGTATAGATTACCGCCCTCTTAGTGCGGTAACTATCAAGAACAAGTATCCTTTCCCTCATATTGATGTTTTTTTTGACTAGTTGGTCAGGGCCAAGGTGTTTTCCAAGATAGACCTTCGCTCCAGCTACCATAAGATCAAGATACGAGCAAGCGATATTCCGAAGACAGCATTCTCAACCAGATGTGGGCTATATGAATTCTTGGTGATGTCATTCAGGCTGACAAATGCACCAGCATATTTCATGTATCTGACGAATTCTGTTTTCATGCCTGAATTGGATTCGTAGTGGTTTTCATCGATGATATCTTGGTGTACTCTAAGAACAAAGAAGAACATGTAGGGCATTTGCATGTAGTGCTTCAACGTCTGCGAGAGCACCAACTTTATGACAAGTTGTCCAAGTGTGATTTTTGGCTAAAGGAAATCAAATTCTTGGGTCACACTATCTCTCAGGCAGGAATAGTTGTTGATCCTGATAAGGTGCAAGAGGTGATGAACTGGAAGCCACCAACAACTGTCCGTCAGATTTGGAGTTTTATGGGATTAGTTGGTTATTACCGAAGATTTATTCCAGATTTCTCTCGAATTGCAAAGCCTATAACTGAGTTGCTGAAGGAAGAAGCCAAGTTTGTTTGGAGTCAGAAGTTCGAAGATGCCTTCCATGCATTAAGGCAGCATCTGACCACAGCACCAGTGTTAGCGCAACCCGACAACAACAAGCCTTTTGATGTATATTGTGATGCCTCTAGCACACAACCGAGTCATTGCTTATGCCTCAAGAGCACTCAGGCCTCATGAGCAAAATTATCCCACTCATGACCTCGAGTTGGCAGCAGTGGTTCATGCATTAAAAATGTGGAGGCACTATTTAATGGGAACCCACTGCAACATCTTCACTGATCATAAGAGCCTTAAGTACATCTTTACTCAGGCTGATCTCAACATGAGGCAGAGAAGATGGCTAGAGCTGATCAAGGATTATGACCTGGAGGTACATTATCACCCAGGAAAAGCCAATGTGGTAGCAGATGCCTTGAGTCAGAAGTTGCAATGCAATTGTATTCTGATGGATTCTCGCATCAACACCTTGTGTGATGAGTTGAGCAAGATGCAAATAGAAGTGATTCCTTCTGGTGCTCTGTCTCACATTTCTGTCGAGCCAGCTTTGCAAGACCAGATCATCATGGCCCAGCTCAGTGACAAAGGAGTGCAGATTATCAAGAAGAATCTCCATTAGAAGGTTGAGAAGTATAAATGTTTCCGCAAGATGAAAAGGGTGTATTATGGTTCAAAAGCAGATTGGTGATTCCTAAAAACAAGGACCTCAAGAGGAAAATCTTGGACAAGGCTCATCTCTCCAAATTCTCTATGCATCCGGGAAGCACCAAAATGTACCATGATATGAAGCCTTTGTATTGGTGGACCAGAATGAAGAGGGAAATAGCCCAGTATGTATCGGAATGTGACACTTGTCAGAGGGTAAAGGCAAGCCACTTGAAATCAGCTGGAGCTTTGCAACCCCTATCTATACCTTCGTGGAAATGGGATGACATCAGCATGGATTTCATCGTGGGTCTGCCCAACACCTCCCGTCATCATGATTCGATTTGGGTTATTGTGGATCAACTGACGAAAGTGGCACATTTTCTTCCTGTGCACACCACTGATAAGGCTCAAAAGTATGCAGAATTGTACCTTGACTGGATCGTGTGTTTGCACGGATTACCTCGGACCATTGTTTCTGACCGAGGAGCCCAATTTGTTGCCAGATTTTGGGAACAACTGCAGGAGTCTTTGGGAACCAAGCCAATCAGAAGTTCAGCTTACCACCCACACACTGATGGTCAGACGGAAAGGGTAAACCAAATTCTGGAGGATATGCTGAGAGCTTGTGCAATCGATTGTGGCAAGAACTGGGATAAGCACCTCTCCTTGGCAGAGTTTGCTTATAACAACAGTTATCAATCCAGCCTAAGGATGGCACCTTTCGAAGCTCTCTATGGAAGAAGGTGTAGGACACCACTCAATTGGTCTCAACCTGGAGAAAGAGGAGTTTTTGGACCTGACTTAGTGACTGAAGCCGAAAGGAAGGTCAAACTAATCAGGAAGAATCTAGAAGCTGCTCAGGCCAGGCAGAAGAGTTACCATGATAAAAGAAGGAAACCTCTCCAGTTCAAGGTGGGAGATTTCGTATACCTCAAGGTATCACCCACCAAGGGAGTGCAGAGGTTTGGAATCAAAGGCAAGCTAGCCCCTCGTTACATTGGACCTTATGAGATCATAGAAGCATGTGGACCCGTGGCATATAAGCTGAAGCTACCTTCAAAAATGTCTGCCATTCACAGTGTGTTCCATGTATCTCAGCTAAAGAAGTGTGTTCGATTGCTGACCGAGATCATAGCAGAGCCAGAATTAGAGATAGAACCAGATCTATCGTACCAAGAGTACCCCTCCAAGATTTTGGATTGCAAAGAAAGATCAACTCGGGCTAAATCGATCAAGATGTACAAGGTCCAGTGGAGTAATCACTCAGAGGAAGAAGCTACTTGGGAGACTGAGGAATTCTTGAAATCCAACTTCCCCGATTGCCTACCTAAGGAAGTCGGTACGTAATCACACCCAACCCCTCCTCCTGCCCTTCAAATCTAAATTTCAAAAATATGATCTTAAATCAGAATGAAGTAAGCATGAAACAAAATTTAAAAAGGACTTCCTTCTGAAGTTGCAAAGAGAATGACATTCGAAGAGCAGTTTGCCCTAATAATAACAATAATCACCCACTTCCTATAAGTCTCACCCTTCGCTTCACCCCGGGAGGACTCTGGCCCGAATCTCGGGACGAGATTCCTTTGAGGGGGGAAGGCTGTGACACCCCAGTGTCAACTAGGGTTTCTCTCAAGTGCTAACCCAAGAACCATCATCTTATGTGAACCAAAATTGAGCATGAACATCAAGTTGATTTAAGAATAAAGAACCCACTAAGCTTATACTTAAAAGCATCATGTTCAAAATAAATGGGTTTTTCAAAAAGGCAAAATGTGCAACCCCAATAAAAACCCTAATTGAGCCCTATCAATAAAATTAAAGAAAATGGGGAAAAGAGTATGAAAAATTTAGAATCATGGCTTGGGCCAATTATAAACATTAAAGTATACTAAATAAGCAACAACAAAGATTATGGAAGCTTGGCCAAAACAATTTAAATAAAACACTAAACAAGCCTCTCAAGTGGGATTTCATTAGGGAATTCTGAAATTCAGAATTCTGAATTTCAGACCTTGAGCCAAAGATCAAGCGTGTTCACCTTGATCCATAGCTCAAATCCTAATGGCCCCATTGACAAAAACGTGCATAACTAACCTCTCTGTCTTGTGCCAGAAGATGGCATTGGGACGCGTGCCTTGGACACGTCAAACCAGAAATCTTCTCCCTGTGTGCGGCAGTGAGACAGACAGGATTTCTCCCCTATCTATCTCTTAATCTAGTCAGCAAAACCTGCTAGCCTCCACACACAAACGACAAAGGAACCTGAGAGGAAGAGACCTCTCAACGGGATCATGGCCATAATCTCAAAGATTTGGGGCCAATCCGCGCTTGAACTCGACCTCTCTCTGCGCTGCCTCGTGCTCGACGTTGTGCGAGACGCCAGAGCGCGCACTGGCGTTCGCCGCGCATGCCCCGAGCGCTTGTCAGAGCCCCGCCCTCGGCCGTGCTCGCCCGCGCCTATAAAGCCTCCCTGGGCGCGCCTCACTTCACCCTGCGCTCACCACCGCCGGCCAGACAACCCTCCTTAGCTCCGGCAAGCTCCTTTCCGCCCGCCATTGCCGCCAGAGCTTCGTCCACCATGGCCAGCCCACTCCAGTCACCCCCAAGTCGCCCCAGCGCTTCGGTTAGCTCTGCCATAGGCCCGTGAAGCTTTCCAAGCCCTCGGACCTGGCAAAACTTCACCGGAAGGCGAAGATCGACCTCACCGGACTTCGGCCGCCCGCTTGCACATGTAGATTGGGCACTCCGGTGAGCCATTCTTCAATTCCTCGCGCGCACCCCTTCCTTGATCCCTGGTGAAGCTCTTTGACCCATTTGATTGGTCAATTTCACCCTGGATAGGCAGGACTCCTCGCCGCCGCCGAGCTCCCCCGCCAGCGCACGCGGACCGACCGACTCCAACCATCCCCGACGGCGACCCGCACATTGTCGTGACCCTCAAGACCTCCCCTACACCCTCGGCCACCTCACCAGAGCAATCTCGCCGCCGGTAAGCCCCTCTGCCCTTTCTTCCACCGCAGATACTGTTTAAATTAGGGGAAGGACCTCGGGTTAGGATTAGAAGAATCCAGGGGGTTTTCTGAGATGTCAGTGTCTCATTTGAATAGTAGCCCAGGGACTAGTCTGTAAGGAAAACATAAAACACCCGCCAGGGACCCCGTTGCAAAGTAGTTTTCCATTTAATCATTTCTGTGTAACATTTTTAATAAACAGAGAACTTAGAAAATTCATAACTTGATGAATTCTTAACCAAAAGTTGTCAAACCAATTTTGCTAAATTTTAAATATTATGAACTACCAATTAAAAATACTGAACCCTATGCTTTCTGTTCTAATTTTTAGAGTTTAAAATTAAAAACAGAAACTGACCAAACCTTGTTTAATTAAGGAAAATTAGTTATGTTTCTGTGCTGAACCTAAGAAAATTTGTAGATGTTCCAACCCCATTTAAGCACTGTTTAAAAATAGTGAGAACCCCAGTATTGAAAAATTTAGTGTAAATATCTATTAAAAGCCATTTCTGCTCAAACCTTAGGAAAATCAGAAAGGCCTTAGAACTTAATGACCAGTGGATGAAATTATTTTTCCTAGTTTGCTTAAGTAACAGAGAACCTAGGAAAAATAAAGGGACCTCTAGTTCAGATCAGTTTTAAAGTGAAATGTTTTATTTAACATTATTCCAACTAGAAATCAATTATTAGAATTACAAAACCAGACCCAAATTGATAATAAAAGTCCAGTGGACTTGTAACCACCAAAAACCCACTGCAAAAATAATAAACACCCCAGCCCATCATTTTAAGTAGGGTAAATAAATATAATATAATAATGAGTCATATTCCAAATAAATCATGAATAACCCATAATAATGCAATAATGGGCAAATAAAATGCAAACCCATTAGAAAGATGCAAAATAATACCTATTGCCAATATTTTATAAGAAAGGCCATTTAATCCAATTAATGCATACCACCCCTTCCCTTAAGCAAAAAGATGCCAAACTTCAGAATGATTTCTCTTGCGCAAAATAGAAGCTAGGAAAAATCAGAAATCTGTTGTTTCATATTTTTCAAATATAGTGGTAGTAGAAAGCACCCCTTTGGCTAGAAACTTTAGAAAATCCTAGTAAAATAACTAATAAGTATTAAGGGCTAGAATTTTGTACCAAGTCATGTTATAGCACCTAAATGCTAGAAAAAATAAGTCTTAGAGAATCACCTACTATTATATGATAGTTGTAGTTCAAATCACCCCTTCTGCCCTAAAATTTGGTAATTTTGTCCAGAGAGAACTATTCACTTTTTGAACCCCAACTTTTGAGACAAAGAATTACACATCAATAATAAGCCACTGTAATTTTTACAGAATTTTTGGAAATTTATTAAGGTAACTTGTAGTTCAAACCCACTCCAAAAACTTAAAGAGAATAAAGAAAAAGAAAGGAGAAATAAACCTCACCCCAATAAGTCCAACTTGAATTCTTGGCAAATCTCACTAAGACTTTAAAAAGAATTCAGAGGAACCCCCAAAAATTAACCTACCACTTAACTTAGCTAAGATTGATCCAATTTACCAAGTATACCACCCAAAAGCCTCGTATAAGCAAGACTTAGCTCTATCTAACTCAAGTAGATCATACACCATCAAAAGTTGAAGTTACTAAAGCACATATCATATCATGCATATATCTTATGCATTGCATTCATTAGATTGTAATCTCGCCAATGGAGAGTACGTGCTCATCCCCAAGCAAGGAACTGTCCAAGAGGAGGACCAGGAGCAAGCTCCTGAGGCTGCTATCGAGGATCTCCCTGCAGCCCCAGCTATTGAAGGCAAGTTCCGGTTTATATGCATAACCGTATTATTATATGCTACTTTACTACACTTAATGCTTGTAGGATTGTAATGTGCACTTAAGTGTAGGAGTTGCTTGAAACCTCTAGTTGCATGAACTTAGGAATCCTTTTTGAGATGAATACTAGTATGCTAGGTCGAGTAGATGCTTGCTAATCAGGATCTCGGTAGAAGTCGAGTGGTTTTTCTAGCACTCGCGCGAGGTCAGGAATTGATTGTATTCATCTTGATAACGGGATCTATGTCAGTCTATGGACTTGGATCCAGGGAGGATGCCTTGACCATGAGACGGGAAAAAGGAATTAAGGATTAATGTGTGGATACCTGAGTCAAGCTTTTGAACGTACTAAGCACATGCCGGGAAAAATGGTAACCGGTAAACCTAGTACCTGAGTGAAGCCGGGCGCGGACTTTATCCCTCACGCGACCTAAGATTGGGTCTCCCATGCTAGCTATGGTGGGTACAAGTGCGGTCACTGCACGGCGGCAGCCAGGGTCAGTGGAGCATTGTATGCCAAGGCGGTGAGGCCTGGACGTGAACGGGGAATCGATGGGGACGGTTGACATGTGTGGGGTCGGAGTACCCTGACATGTCATGTGTTTAGGTTTACCTTGCAAGGATAAAACTCGATTCGAATCGTCTGCTTCTCGCAGCTAATGAGACTGCTTGACCCCTTGTACTGCATCGAGTAAGAAGTGAAATGAGGTTACATGAGACAATTTGTTGATTGAACTAAATGCTTGTTAGCATGTATACTTAGAAAGAGCAAACCTAGCTAAGATAATGATGCTAGAATTTGAAAAGTTAAAAATTGATTTTAGAAACAGCTAGTGCTTTTGGCAAACCAAACCTCTCAGCCAAACAGCTGCATAGTCTAGAGGTAGAGGAGTAGACTCCTCACATCGGGTAAGTCTAGCTGAGTATTAGTATGCTCAGCCTTGCTTGTGGCATAATTTTTGCAGGTGCAATTCAGGATATGGTTGATAGTGTGACTTGGCCTACCACCCTGCCACCGGGTTGGACATTCGAGTGGGATGTTGCTCCGGTAGGAGAGGAGCATGAGGAGTAGTGGGCTAGACCTTGCCCAATTCCTCAATACCGACGACATCGATTATCCGCTGCATTTTATTTTGTGAACTCTTATTTGCTACTCAAAAACTCCGATTTATGTAATAATTCAGCACTTAATTTGAAGTTTTCTGTTTTATTGTATTTCTTCTGTGACTCACCTTCGAGTGAGATTGTGGAATTTGATCCTGGTTAAGTGGCTCTATCAGACTAGATCTGAGGGACTGATGGGTTATTCCGATTTAAGTGTGTTACGACCCCTGAGGCGTGACTTAGGCACTTAAGCTGGAATAATTCAGGTGGTTCTGCCACAGAAGCCGCCAACATTTGTCCGTCAGATTCGAAGTTTTCTGGGATTGGCCGGTTATTATCGAAGATTCATTCCAGACTTCTCTCGAATTGTGCCCATGACTGAACTGTTGAAGAAGGGAGCAAAATTTGAATGGGGTCAGAAGTGCGAAGATGCTTTCCACACCTTGAGGCAACATCTGACCATAGCACCCGTGTTAGTGCAACCTGACAACAACAAGCCATTTGATGTGTATTGTGATGCCTCTGGCACGGGACTGGGTTGTGTTTTGATGCAAGACAACCGACTCATTGCCTACGCATCAAGAGCACTCAGGCCTCATGAGCAGAATTACCCCACTCATGACTTAGAGTTGTCAGTCATGGTTCATGCATTGAAAATGTGGAGGCACTACTTGATGGAAACCCACTGCAACATCTATACAGATTATAAGAGCCTCAAGTACATCTTTACTCAGGCTGATCTCAACATGAGGCAGAGAAGATGGCTAGAACTGATCAAGGACTACAACTTGGAAGTACACTACCATCCAGGGAAAGCCAATGTGGTGGCTGATGCCTTGAGTCGGAAGTCACAATGCAATTGTATGATGATGGATTCTTGCATCAATACCCTATGTGACAAGTTGAGCAAGATGAAGATCGAAGTAATTCCTTCTAGTACCTTGTCTCACATCTCCATTGAGCCAACCATGCAAGACCAGATAATTATGGCCCAGCTCAGTGACAAGGGAATGCAAATCATCAAGAAGAATCTTTATCAGAAAGTGGAAAAGTATAAGTGTTTTCGCCAAAACGACAAGGGGATATTGTGGTTTGAAGACAGATTGGTGGTTCCTAAAAATAAAGACCTCAAGAAGAAAATCTTGGATGAGGCTGGTGCCTTGCAACCCCTATCAATACCTTCATGGAAATGGGATGACATCAGCATGGATTTCATTGTGGGTCTGTCCAACACCTCTAGGCATCATGATTCAATCTGGGTCATTGTGGACCAATTGACGAAAGTGGCACATTTTCTTCCAGTGCACACCACCGATAAGGCTCAGAAGTATGCAGAACTATATATTGACCAAATCGTGTCTTTGGACGGGTTACCCCAGACAATTATCTCTGACCGAGGAGCCCAATTCGTTGCCAGATTTTGGGAGCAATTACAAGAGTCCTTGGGAACCAAGCTAATAAGAAGTTCAGCTTACCACCCCCAAACTGATGGTCAGACCGAAAGGGTAAATCAAATTCTTAAAGATATGGTAAGGGCTTGTGCGATTGATTGCGGCAAGAACTGGGATAAGTACCTCTCTTTGGTAGACTTTGCTTATAACAACAGTTATCAATCCAGCCTAAAGATGGCACCCTTCAAAGCCCTATATGGAAGAAGGTGCCAAACACCCCTCAACTGGTCTTAGCCTGGAGAAAGAGAAATCTTTGGACCTGACCTAGTGACTGAAGTCGAAAGGAAAGTCAAATTGATCAGGAAAAATCTAGAAGCTGCTTCGGCCAGACAAAAGAGCTACCATGACAAGAGAAGAAAACCCCTCCATTTTGAAGTGGGAGATTTCATATATTTGAAAGTATCACCCACCAGAGGAGTGCAAAGGTTTGGGGTCAAATGCAGGTTAGCCCCTCGCTACATTGGACCTTATGAGATCGTGGAAGCATGTGGACCCGTGGCATACAAATTGAAGCTACCTCTGAAAATGTCTACCATCCACAATGTGTTCCATGTATCCCAATTGAAAGAAGTGTGTCCGGTTGCCAACCGAGGTTATAGCAGAACCAGAAGTGGAGATAGAGCCAGATCTATCATATCAAGAGTACCCTTCCAAGGTCCTAGATTTCAAAGAAAGATCAACGCGTGCGAAGTCGATCAAAATGTATAAGATCCAATGGAGTAATCACTCAGAGGAAGAAGCTACTTGGGAGACTGAGGAATTTCTGCGTTCGAACTAACCCGATTGTCTACCTAAGGGAATCGGTACGTAACCATGCCCCAGCCCCTCCACCTGCCCTTCAAATCAAAATATAAGAAGGATGGTCTTAACATGAACTGAGTAAGTTGTAAAACTAAATCAAAAAGGACTTCCATCTGAAGTTGCAAAGAGGATGACATTCGAATGTCAGTTTACTAAAGAACCTTAATAAATAAACCCACAACATACAAGCAAGCCATAACCTTCTCTTCGCCTCGGAGGACTCTGACCCAAATCTCGGGACGAGATTCCTTTAAGGGGGAAGGTTGTAACACCCCAGTGTTACTTAGGGTTTCCTAGTACCCCAACTTGTGACCATTATCACATGTGGCTCTAATGATGCAAGAAACACCAAACTTAAAGGATTAAAAGCCTAAGAAAAGTCTCTTTCAGCTCAAGAATCATACACTAAGTACATCATGCACCTTAAGAGAGAAAACATCCAAAACCCTAACACCATTCAAATTGGCCATTTGAGCACAAAAGGGAAATTGAGAAAAGACTTGGGAAAAATACAAAATCTTAATATGGACCAATTCACAAAGTTATAGTTCATAAAATAAACTACAAAACGTAGTAAGGAAGATTGGTCATTTGGATTTTCCAAAATTCCCAAAACAGCCCATGAAGTAAAGCCTCTAGGGAAAATTCAGAAATTCAGAAAACTGAATTTTAAACCCTTCCAAAAGTTCAGGTGTGTTCTCTATTTTCCAAAACTCGAATCCATAAAGTCCAAATATCAAAGTGGCGCCAAAATACACTAGGAATACCCTGGTGAAGTTTGAAATCAAACCAAAATCGTTTGACATGATTTGACATAGGTTTTGTCTCGGTTTGAACAGTGCTGACAGAGCTATATTCACGCCACAATATCTTCTCACCCAGGCCATATCTTCACTAGGGACTCACACACAACAGAAAGACCTTGGCACGGTGAAGAGACGCTACACAGGATCCTTGGAAAGATATGCACGTTTAGGTTGGCCAACAGGCGTTTGAACTCGGGCAGAATCACACTTCCACGTGTTCGATCGCGTACTCAAGCGCTCGACCGCGCACTAGCCGCCCTATGCGCGCGCGCCGCGCATGGTCAACTCCTGTCCCCGCGCCTACTCCCAGCCATGCTTGAGGGCGCCTATAAGTATCTCTGGTGCGCAACAGTCTGCTCTTCACTTCATCGCACGTCCTGAGCAGAAACTCCAACTCCGGCGAGCTCTCCACCGCCCGCCATCCCTGCCCGAGCACGGCTGTCGTGGCCAGCCCTTCTCGACGACCCCCAGCCTTGCCCTAGCCCCTGGACGACTTCCCCGAGAGGCGGTGAAGCTTTCACAAGCTTGAGCCGAGGCATTGCCTCACTGGAGAAGCGAGCGCGACATTGCCGCACTTCGGCCGACCGCCATCGTGCGTAGACCGGGTCACACGGTGAGCCATTCTCCAATTCCTTGCACCCACATCATCAGTGACCTTCCCTGAAGCTCCTCGAGCAGTTTAATGTGACCCTACCGCCGTGAGCAGGCCGGAGCACGCATCATCGGCGAGCCCGACCGCCTGCGCACGCGGCCAGCCCACCTCCGGTCACCACCGACGACGACCTGCACCTCGACGTGATCGCCAGAAACCCCCAGACCTCACCCGATCCTTTGCCGGACCTCTACAGTTGTCGGTAAGCCGTGCCACCGCTTTTTCCTCATCGGTTACTGTTCAGGCGAAGGAGGAGCGTGGGTTAGAGGGGGTTAAAAGCAAGTGGGTTATGTGCTAAGTCAGTGACTCTTGTGAATAGTTCTTCAGGGGCACGGTTTAAATGACTCAGATAGGAATAAGCCTAGGGACCTCGATGCAAAGTCTTTTTTCTTTAACCTTTTATGTTTATTCTTTTCAAAAGAGCAGAGAACTTGGAACATTCATAACTTGAGTTATATTCAACCAAATTTGGCCAAACAAATTTTGCTAGGACCTACATATTATAAACTATCAAGCAAAAATAGTAAACCCTATGGTTTCTGCAATATTTTTTAGAGTTTTGATTTAAATTAGAAAAATACCCAAAACCTATTAAACCAGAGAAAAATAGAAATACTTCTATACTAGACTGAAGAAAATTTGTAGAGATACATACCCAACATACACACTGTGTACAAATACCAAACACCCCAAGAATAACCCAAGAATGTCCTTTAAAATCTATTTCTACCCAAAACATAGAAAAGTAAAAAAGGTAATGGAAAATAATAACCAGAGGATGAACATATTTTTCCTAGAATACCTAAAGGATAAAGAACATAGGAAATATGCAGAGAACCCTAGTCCAGAGCTAATCCAAGGTTATTTAGTTTATTCGGCACTAAGAAATCAAGAAAAGCCATGATTAAAATTATAAGGACCATTGAAAAAATGGCGAGAGAAATTCAGTAGACTCCTAACTGATATAACACCACTACAAAAATGATAAACACCCCAACCCATCACAATAAGTGACTTGAACAATCAAAACTTGAATTTGGCCCATGTTTTAATTAAATCATGATAAAGCCTAAAATTGTGCAACAGTGGGCAAACAAATTTTTACCCAATTACTTATGAGATAAACCACCAGAGAAAAATCTAAAACTCAATTAAAAATGTAAGGTAACACACATTACCCCCTACCCCATGAAAAAAGCCATATATTACAAGAATTTCTACGCGCTTTCCCCTAAGCAAAAGTTGTCAAATTCTAGAATGATTGCTCTTGCACAAAGACTCTGTTGTTTGACATTTTTCAAATATAGTAGTAGTAGAAAGCACCACTATGGACAAAAGCTTTAGAAAATCACAATAAAATGACCAATAAGTATCAGTGGCTAAAATTTGGTACAAAATCATATTATTACGCCTAGATGCCAACAAAAATAAACCTTAGGGAAAATTCACTGTTAGAAGAGGGTTGGAGTTCAAAGCACCCCCTCTATCCTAAAACTTAATAATTTTGCACATAGTGGACCCTTAACATTTTGGGCCTCAATTTTTGAGACTGATAATTATACACCAGTGAGAAACTACTGTAAGTTTTGCAGAATTTTTGGAAATGTATAAATCTAGGTTGTAGTTCAAACCCACTTTAAAGAGCATAATAGAAAAAGGGAAAAAGAGAGGATTGGTAAGAATAATAATAAATCTCACCCCCAATGAATTCAGCAAGGATCATGATAAACTTTCACTAAGACACTAAAAGAAAACCAGTGGGATACCCAATAACCTGACCCCTTAAAACTTAACCATACTTGACCCTAAAATGGCTAAGTATACCACTAAAATTCCTGTAGTAAGATTAAACTTTACCTTATCAATTTAATCATTTTTATTACTACTACATTGCATATCATGGCATACATATATCTCACTCATTGCATTCATTAGAAGCAACCTCGCTGACGGAGAGTACGTGCTTATTCCCGAGCAAGGAGTTGTCCAAGAGGAAGTCTAGGAGCCAGCTCCCGAGCCTGCCACAGAGGATCTCCCCGCAGCCCCAGCATTTGAAGGCAAGCCTCGGTTTTATGCGTAACCAATATATATATGCTACTTTACTACACTTAATGTTTGTAGGCTTGTAATGTGCACTTAAGTGTAGGAGTTGCTTGAAACCCTTAGTTGCATGAACTCATGATTCCTTTTTGAGGTGGATACTAGTAAGCTAGGTCGAGTAGCTGCTTTGCTAATCAGGATCCCGGTAGAAGTTGAGTGATTTTTCTAGCACTCGCGCGAGGTCAGGCATTGATTGTATACATTTCGATAACGGGATCTATGATGGTCTATAGACTTGGATCTAGGGTGGATGCCTTGTCCATGAGATGGAAATGGAATTAAGGATTAATGTGTGGATACCTGAGTCAAGTGTTTGAAAGTACTAAACACATGTCGGGAAATATGGTAACCGGTAAACCTAGTACCTGAGTGAAGCCGGGCGCGAACTTTCCTCCTCACTTGTCCTGAGACTGGTTCTCTCATGCTAGCTATGGTGGGTACAAGTGCAGTCACTGCACGGCGGTAGCCGGGGTCAGTGGAGTATTGCATGCCAAGGCGGTGAGCCCTGGCTGCGAACGGGGAATCGATGGGGACGGTTGATGTGTGTGGGGACGGAGTGCCCCTACATGGCGTGTGTTTAGGTTTACCTTGCAAGGTTTAAAAACTCGATTCGAATCGTCTGCTTCTCGTAGCTAATGAGACTGCTTGACCCCTTGTACTACATTGAGTAAAAAGTGGAACGAGGTTTTACTTGAGATAACTTGTTGATTGTGCTAAATGATTGTTACCATGTATGCTTAGAAAGGAGCACACCTAGCTAAATTAATGATGCTAGAATTGGAAAAGCTAAAAATTGATTTTAGACTCAGCTAGTGCTTTTGGCAAACCAAACCCCTCAGCCAAACAACGGCATGGTCTAGAGGTAGAGGAGTAGACTCCTCACACCGGGTAAGTCTAGCTGAGTATTAGTATACTCATCCTTGCTTGTGGCACAATTTTTGCAGGTACACTACAAGACATGGTTGATGGTGTGACTTGGCCTTCCACCCTGCCATCGGGTTGAACGATCGAATGGGATGCTGCTCCGGCTGGAGAGGAGCAGGAGGAGGAGTGGGCTAGGCCTTGCCCTATTCCTCAGCATTCGACGTTATCGATCATCTGCTGCACTTTATTTATGAACTCATTCCCTTTCATTTAAAACTCTGATTTATGTAATAACTCTAGTACTTTAATTTGTGGTTTCATGCTTTATTGTTTTCTCTCTGTGACTCACCTTCGAGTGAGCTAGTGGTATTCGATCCTTGGGAATTGGCTTTATCAGACTAGATCTGAGGGACTGACGGGTTATTCCAATTTAAGTGTGTTACTGCCTCTAAGGCGTGACTTGGGCACTTAAGCTAGAATAATTCGGGCGGTTCTGCCACATTAAGATGTGTATAAGCTAGGCAATCAGAAAAATCTTCATTAGACATAGTTGAAAGCATGACCTCCAGTTTCGGAAAGCCAACATTGTACACCATATAATGACGTACTTCTATCTCCATCTTGTTAGGGCAGCAGTACAAATAATCATCTGGCCCACCCCCAGAAATGGTAGTCCCCGAAGGGTATCCAAGTTGTTCGGCGAGACCAACAGCTTCAGCCTACTGCTTCGCGCCCATCATCCTCCCAGCAGCATGGAGTACCCGATACCTTCAGCCACCCAGGTCTTGGTCGAAGGGCCCTTCACCAAGTGGTGTGTCATCATCAATTGCCTTCTTGGCCTCTTCGAATTCAATAGGCCCTTTTCCCTTCTCCTCCGCCAAGCAGGCTTGGAGGAACCCTTGTCTTCAGCTGCCATGATTACCGAAGGAGTCACTGCTGCAATAATTCGTTCAAATCTTGGACTACCTAGACTAGTTTTATCTCCAACAGGCGGCATAGAGACCTTCGACACTAATATTGTACCACCAGTGTATTTTTAGCCTCATCTTGGAAAGCATCAAAGAATGAACTCATTACTGGAGCTATTCGCTCCCCTTCATCTTCTTCTTCTTCCTCGCTCTATGGAAGCATCTCTAAAGGTTTAACCTTCTGTGCCATCAAGGCGATAGCTTCTCCAATTTTCACTTCTTTGGCTCCCATAGGAGGGAGTTCTTCAATCTCAACTCCTATGCTAGCTTCGAGTGCAACCTAAAATATTCAAAGTAGAAAACTAATAGAATAAATTCATAACAGGTATGCCAAAAAATCAAAAAGTCTATTTCCAGAATTTCCTCTAAGGCTTAAGCAGTTGATCTGGCTTGCACCTTCAAAACTTTGCTTCACCTCGCAGTTACTTTCTTCTTTCTCTTCTTCGAGTCCTAAACCATGATGGGATAGTCAGGATAAAAGAACCCAATGGCATCAAAGGCACGATTCAATCGACGTCTCTTTGGAGCAATTTGGGGATCGATGACCGACCGGGAAGTTTTCTCGGGTGCACATGAGTGAGGACAAAGTGCGCACAAAAGACTCATGTTGGTTTATGGGTATGGTCTATTATATAGTGGGATGCCAGGAGTAAGTACCATCGGTCCGGGAGAGAACGGGATGTTACAGTGCAGTGCTCTTCGACACTAGTGTTGTACCGGTAATATCTTTCTCCTTAGTTTCATCTTCGTCAACATCGAAGAATGAACTCATTAATGGAGCTATTCTCTCCTCTTCCTCTTCTTCCTCACTCTCTAGAAGTGACTCCAAAGGTGTAACCCTTTACGCTATCAAGGCAATAGCTTCTCCAATTTTTGCCTCTTCGGCTCCCATAGGAGGGAGTTCTTCAATCTCAGCTGCCACCTTAGCTTTGGGTGCAGCCTAAAATATATTCAAAATGGGAAATTAATATAATAAATTCATAACCACTACACCAAACATCAAAAAAAGCATATTTACCAAAATTTCCTCTGAGGCTTGAGGAGTTGATTCCACTTGCATCTTCGGAACTTTGCTCCGCCTTGTAGTTACCTTCTTCCTCTTCTTTGAATCCTAAACCATGATGGGATAGTCAGGAGAGAAGAAGCCGATAGCATCGAAGACACGGTTCAATGGACGCCTTTTTTGGGCCGTGAAAGCCTGTTGTAAAGCTTTGGCTTTAGGTTCGCTATAATTACCAAGTATCTTGTTACATTTCACTTCAATATAATCTAACAACCCGTCACTAGGTTCTCTAAATTCATCTTCAAATTTATACATATAACGAAGCCTAACCAGCACAGGCTCGGTGTCCAATGCGTCTTTTTCAGACATCTTTGGCATTTCCCACTTGACCGCTAGTGGCCAGGTCTTAAAAGCTAAAAATTTCTGAACAAGATGACTCATTCCAACATGCGTGCAAACAACATTGAAAGTAACAATGGTAGCATAGGTTTTGAAGTTGATGTAGCACGTCGGCTTTTTATAACCAAAGCTTGTAACCATAGGAGTCTGAATAATGCCTTTTATATCAACTCGCACATCAAATCATTCTTCATGTAAAACCACTCCTTCGCCCATTCATTCGGCCACTTGCTTCAGTATGCAAGAGTCAGAAACATTGAGCCCTTCTATAAGCAAAGTTATAGCAATCAAAGTTGTTGTGAAGGCCTCTAGTCGCCTTGATCTGAAAGTGCAGCTCATGAATCTGATTGAAGGCTTCGCCAAAAGCATCAGCATCAAGTTCAACCCCTTGACTCTGAACACCCCAAATAAAAAATTTCTAGATGCACTATAGTGTTTGGGGGGAGCTGATGAAGGTAAATGTCAAACCTTTTCAACATCGCGACTATCGCCTTATGTAGAGGAAATCTAAGGCCAACCTTCAGAAAGCTCCGAAACACGACAACTTCGTCTTCCTTTGTATTCGGCACTAAGTCGTCACCTCCTAACCGCGCCCAATCAACATTGTTAATATAGCCAAAATAGTTAAGTACCTCAATATGTCCTCCTTTGATCTTGGATTTTCCGAAGTCCACATGGCTTGGCGTTGTGGGGCGTATGATTGTGTTGTTGTCCTCAATGTTAATATCGTTGTTGTATTCATACGGATTCATAGAGCTGGCCTTAGCCTAGGAGGCAGTAGCTCTCGCTGTTAAAGCAAACTCTTCAACCCTCGCCTCAGGCACATCTGACGAAGGTGTCAGCGACATCTCAGCAACACGTTGCTCTCCGGCCATCTATATTGAAAAGCAAATGATTTCCAACTGGCCAAGGCTGGTTTGAAAGAGGCAAAGATGTTCGAAGCTACCTTCGAAGATGGAGCAAGCACTGGCAGTAATAAATGCAAACAACAAAAAACCATGCCAATGACATGCCACCCCTTTTATATGCGCAATCTTTTGGTTCTAACTGTTACACTCACTGACCATTGGGTCACACTATTCAGAGCTGTTGCTTCATAACGAGCTTCAGGAAAGTGTTTTTGGTCCTTCGGCACAAGGCCTCTCAGTTACAATTTTTGTGTTCTAAGCTCGTTATGTAAAACCGAACTCATCCCACAAGGGGCTATGTTGGGGGCCTACATTGCCGAAGGTCCTCAAAATATTTGTATTATATAATTGTGTTTCATATGTATAATGAAAGCCAGACGGACCAGGCCTTCGGATGTTTCAGGTGTACGATACTGATTGAACGAAGTTGTCTATCAGCTAAAGCTACGAGAAGAGAAGCTTCATCTATGCACACAAACAATGAAAATGCAGGTCGAAGTAACCAAATTCGGTAGAGAAGAAATCCCAGACGATGAGTGACGAAGGAACAATAAGTGTGAAGAAAGGGAAAAGGTAGTAGTATCCCTACGGCGTTTGTAAACAATGAGCATAAAGCTTTAGAGGCACAATTGTAATTTTGTACAAAGGCGGTTCATCTTCCCTATAAATAGATGAATAGTTCCCTGCATAAGGTATCTTTTCGAGGGTCATAGCTTCGTGTTGCTTAGCCTTCAAAGAACTTTCGAGGGTCAAGGAGCCGAAGGTATGCTTGTAAATTCATCTTGTATAATGGGAAATGGAATGAAAATGCTAAGGCAAAGAAGATGGGTTCTCCATACAATATTGTGTTGTGTTATTTCATCATGTACCATTTCTGTTTACATTTCCACCTAAAGACCTTCATCCTTCGTATTAACACTTTAAAGAAGTGTTAAGTTGAGGGCGAAGGTCTGCATTCTTAACTTGTGTTGCCTTGATTTTCAACGCCTTTAGAGGATGGAAATCAAGTATCCAATAGTGGCCGGCTCTAGGAGATAATGGCGGGCAGTGAAGCTCAATGTGCTCAGGCGATCACCGGTGGGCAAGGCTCTGTGGAAGAACCTCCCAAGTTATTGGGCCCACATGCACATGTCTTTGTCGCAAAGACATCAGACGACTATGCATGTGCACCAAACAACTTAACAGGATATGTCCGAGTGTCCCAGGGACCCCGGATAAACTACTTACCGCGAAGATCACATGATTAAGTAAACACAACTCACATTAAAACATTTGCAGCAGAAATTCTTTATTCAAACATGTTACGAGTTACAACAAGTTAACATTATATTTATCGGAGTGGTTACAAAAGTGATTCAAAGAAATGTACTTTGAAATGTTATAAATTATTTGTAAGTTTGAAATATATGCTAGCTCAATGACAATCCTCAATAAGCAGTATAGAAGAGCTACTTTAACCTATAAGAAGGCTGAGCCCACCGGCACTTAGCACCATCAACAGCAGCACAAATCTAGTGCCTGCAACATGGGTTCGAAAACCCTTAGTACGAAGTGTACTATCGTAAGTCTTACCCGACTAAGGAAAAAGACTCTCAAGGATATGATGGATTTAGGAATCATGGTAAAGCTTGTCAAGATTAAAAGACTCTTTTTTGCATAAAAGCTTACTAGTAGTGGATCCTTATGCCAAAATTTTACTTCACAAGTACTTTTCCTAAATTTAGATTTGCCTAATATAGAGCATTCCCTTGTCCTAGTCTAGCTTTATTTTACCAAATTATTATTTTACTTATTAACTACGATGAGTGGTCGGAGGGTCAAGTCTCCATAACCAAGGAGCAACGACGATTCAAACCGATTATACCTAGCTCGGGATCCCTAACCACACGACATATGTAGCACTTAACCCTTGCATATGTCAACCATTCCCACAGATCCTCCACAATGTGAACCGGTCTGCGCTACCCGGGAGCACAATACTCCCCATCCAGCCTCTTGCTAGGGGGTACACGCTACTCCCACCATCTTCCACGCCTAGTGCGCGGTTGTCTTTTCACGTATGGAATAGCTGAGTCCAGGCTTACTGGAGCAAGTAGCTAGTTGCAATGTCTCCACCACAACAGGCCTACATCGAACGGTCCTTAATTGACACATACGGGCGAACTTTCCTTCTCAACGTTGTAATACCCAATTTGTAAGAGATAATATAAAAGGAGAAAAGTTATTCTTCCTTTATTTATATATGTGTGTTGTATCTACTTACCATCACATGTGAACACTATATTTAATAACTAATAAAAGATATGCTACTAAATCATGCATCATGCTGAGATTTCCTTTTGTGTGCATTTTGTGACAATATAAAAATAATGCAAAAAGAAATATATTAAAGTCCAAGTGGAATTTAAGATCTAAAAGAAATTCTAGAATTGAGAGAAGAGAATAAAACTACTACACAAAATAGAGAAATAAATTTATGAACACATGAAGCCCTTCCCATATTAGTATATTAAATTTGTATATCTAAAATGAGTATAAGCTCACAATTAGAATTGAATTCAAATTTGTATTCTAGAAATTAAAAGGAATAGAAAAGGAAAATATAAAAGAAAAACAAAACTGTATACTTGGGCCAGCTACCACCATTTCGGCCCAATTAGGCGACTCGGCCGCGCACCTTGCGTTGACATGCGGGCCCCATTGGCCATCCACTAGCAGCCGCTCACCGCGTGCGCACTCGCTTCCTTCCTCGCTGACGGATGGGACCCCTGCGTCGGATTGACCAGCGCTGGCGCGTTCTCGCTGTTCCGCGGGCCCGCGGCGTCAGCACCTGAACTACCTCGCCAACTATGGCGAGCGTGCCCTCAAGACCCGGCGCATCTCCATTGCTTGCATGGCGCTCCACCCTGCGGCCTTATAGGTCGGGCCATCGTGGCCCTCCTCCTTGTTTCCCCACCGAGCCCATGTTGGGGCGAAGGCAAAGACGCCACCCTTCGCTCGAGGCCTTCGCTGCAGTCGTTGGTCCGACGGAGACAAAACGGGCAGGGACACCCTTCGCTCGATACGACATCAGACGAAGGCCTGCGACGAGGTCATCCTACCGTGCGGCCTCGTCCAGCTCGGAGGCCCACGTACGATCCGGCCCATTGTAACGGGCCCCGCGTGGCCGCTGCGTGTTACGGGCCTAATTTGTAAAGGCATTCCTGTAATTACAGTCTGTAACCCTGCTTTATGGGAATATTCTGGGGATAACCTAGGTGTCTGAGGGCACATGCGTCCTTGACACAAGACGTTGGGCGCTCAGATACCAATAAATACCCCTGCACAGTGCCCATGAGAGGCCAGATTAACAGAGCTACTGCCATCTTGCGCGAGAACCCTGTTAACGTCATTGTTCACCCTTGTTGGATCCCCTTGCAACTGAGAGCAAGTTCCAACATTTGGCGCCCACCGTTCGTGCTACGAAAAAACCACCCGCGATGGCACCCAAAAGAGCTAACTCGAAGGCTGACGAGGCTGCGAAGGCAGCACTGCTTGCCGCAAGAAAGGGCAAGGCCCTCGCCCTCACCCAATCCACCCACCAAGAGGCCACTGAAGACGACGTTCCCCGCACCTGCGAAGATGACACTCTCCGCACCTGTGGCCCTGAAGGACAATCGCAGCCACCCCCAGGCTTCGCCCCACTGGAGGGCGCGGACCTCACCGAGGACGGTGAAGTCCTCGGCGTCTCAGCGGAAGAACAGCTATAGCTGCGCGCCCTACGCCTCAAGAACCGCAATCTCCAGAGGCAGAAAGAGATACTGGAGGCCAAGCGCCAGCGCGTGTCCGCACTAGCCAAAGTGCGGCAAATGATAGCGACGAAGAGCAGAAGGCCCAGGACCTCGAGCGGGAGATCGCGCTGATGCAGCGCGAAGGCCACCTTGGCCTGCAGCATGGGCCACCCGTGCAACACCGCGCACAACCGGAAGACCCGCATTTCCCCCAGCGCGACCACACCTTCCCGCACGCCGCGCCATTCCAAGGGGTCAACTATCTCGACGAGCGAAGTCCCCTGGCGCCACACCTGCAAGTGACGCCTTGGCCAGCTAACTTCCGGGCAGGGACCTATCCCAAGTACAACGGCAGCACCGACCCAGCACAATACATAATGAGTTATCAGGTCGCCGTTGCATCTTCTAGAGGGGACGACGCCACAATGGCGAAGTCTTTCATCATCGCCCTAGAGGGCCCAGCTCTCACCTGGTTCACCAGGTTGCCTCCGCTGTCCATTGATTCCTGGAGAAGCCTCCAGGACAAGTTCCTGCTCAACTTCCAAGGGTACCGCCCAGACACCGACGCCTTGGCCGAACTCTCGCTCTGCAAGCAGCTTGAAAAGGAGACTCTACGGGAGTATTACCGCAAATTTTTAACACTCAAGTCACAACTGCCCTCAGTCGATGACCAGATCGCTATCCACTACGCTATCAGTGGCCTTCGCGCCGGCGTCCTTTACAGCCACTGCATCAGAGATCCGCCCAAGAACCTCCAGGAATTATATCAGCTGTTTGAAAAATACGCCAAATCCGAAGAGCTCCACCAGCGCAAGGTTGAGTCCCAAAGGAAGCCAAAAGATGCTCCACAGTCCAGCCGCACGTGGACGAGGACTCTGCAGCCAGACTCCGGTCGAGACGACCACAATCAACAGCAAGTGCACAACATCGCCAACCAGCACCCCGCTGCTGACGCCCCTCGTCGCCAGGAGTATCCCCCCAGGGTCGCGGAAATGGAACTCGCGGTAGGGGTCGGGGGCGTGCGCAGCCGCCGCGCCGATTCTACCGCCTCTTCCACGGTGAAGACTGCGCCCACCAAACCAAAGACTGCCCAGAAACGAAGGCCACCAGAGACAGGATGGCACGGGCGCAACCAGCCGACAACCCCAGAGTTGACGCACACACTTACCAGCAACCCCCTCCACCATATATCCACGCCCCCGCCCCGCATCCACCACACCACGCTTACCAACACCATCAGGAAGTACAAATCGTACCTCCCCCACCCCCACCACCACACCAGCAACATCAAAACATCCCCCATGCTCCAAAGCAGGAAGACTTCGTCGATCAGCCATATCGCGGAGTCATTCACATGATAACTGGGGGGTCCAGCACTGACTTCGACACAAAGCGACAGAAGCGGGACCACTACCGCAGCATCAACCACGTCACCGTCACCGGCCCAGTCGTGCAGACAAAGTGGTCCCACATACCGCTAACCTTCGACGCACGAGACGTCGACCTGCGCAGCGCCCCCCACTGCGACGCCATGGTTATCAATTGCAGCGTGGCAGGCTGGGACCTGCACAAAGTCCTAGTTGACAATGGAAGTCAGGCGGACATCATCTTCCTCCACGCCTTCGATCGCATGGGCATAAGCCACAGCTTGCTCAAGCCTTCGGACAACCCTTTGTATGGCTTCGGCGGCAAGGGCACCTTTCCTGTCGGCAAAATAGAGCTGCCTCTCTCCTTCGGTGTAGCACCCAATGCCCAAAGTGAGCAAGTAACCTTTGATATCGTGGATATGGTATATCCATACAACGCCATCATGGGCCGGGGCTCCATCAATAAGTTCGAAGTAGCCATTTACGGATTGTACATATGTATGAAGATACCAGGTCCGTTAGGCGTTATTACGGTCTACGGCAATCAACAGACTGCGCGCAACATAGAGCGGGACTTCGTGCCCGGTCAGAGAAACGTGCACTGCCTCACGGCCCAGCGCGAGGTCCCTGCGCCCACCAGCCCAACCAATAAGCAGCACGACAAGGCACAGCTGCAGAGCAACGACGGAACCAAGACTGTCCCCCTCGACCAGGCCACGCCCAAGCAGACAGTCACTATCAGCGAAGACCTCACTTTGCATGAAGAGGAGAAGCTCCTCTGCTGCCTATCCAAGAACAAAGATGTCTTCGCCTGGTCAGCCCTCGATCTGGTCGGGGTCAGCCGTTCCATAATTGAGCACAGCTTGGGAATCGACCCTTCGGTAAGGCCGAAAAAACAGCGGCTTCGCAAGATGTCCGACGAGAAGACAGAGGCCGCCAAGGCAGAAGTGCACCGCCTCCTGGAAGCCAAATTCATCGAGCCAGTGGCTTACCCCACGTGGCTCTCCAATGTTGTGATGGTGCAGAAAAAGAGCGGGAAGTGGCGAATGTGCATCGACTTCACCAGTCTCAATAAGGCCTGCCTAAAGGACAATTTCCCGTTGCCGCAGATCGACAAAATAGTCGATAGCGCGGCCGGATGCGAAGTCATGTCACTCCTCGACTGCTTCTCCGGTTACCACCAGATATACATGAAGGAGGAAGACAAGGCTAGCACCAGCTTTATAACACCCTTCGGCACATATTGCTTCACCAGAATGCCGGAGGGACTCATGAACGCCGGGTCCACCTTCTCCAGGCTTACCAAGACAGTGCTCAACGGGCAGGTTGGTAGAAATATATTCACATATGTGGACGACATCGTCGTCGCTAGCAAGAGCAACGCGGACCATCTCGCTGACCTCGCCGAGACATTCGCGAACATGCGAGACGCACGACTCCGCCTAAACCCGGAAAAGTGCGTCTTCGGCATTCGCCAAGGCAAAATATTGGGCTACTTGGTATCGCACCGCGGCATCGAGGCAAACCCAACCAAAATTGAAGCCATCATAAACATGAGGCCTCCACAGTCCGCCAGAGACGTCCAGCGCTTGACGGGGAGATTGGCCGCCCTCAACATATTCATCTCCAGATCCGCTGAGCGAAGTCTCCCTTTCCTCAAAACTCTCCGTGGCGCAAGAGACTTCGCTTGGGGACCAGAGCAAGCAGCGGCCTTCGCCTCGCTAAAACAGTACCTGTCGGAGTTGGCAGTCCTTACAAGCCCCGACTCTTCGCTACCTCTGTTACTCTATGTTGCGGCTTCGCCGCATGCGGTCAGCGCGGCACTGGTACAGGAGCAGACAGTTGAGGGCGCGATCAGGCAGTGCCCAATTTATTACGTCTCTGAAGTGCTGACGCCGTCCAAATGCAACATGACAGAGCTAGAGAAGATTGCCTACGCAGTCGTTATGTCTTCGCGCAAATTGCGCCATTATTTTGAAGCATTCAAGGTCCGGGTCACCTCAGACAGGGGACTCGGCGAATTGTTCAGAAACCCGGAGGCATCGGTGAGGATTGCCAAGTGGGCGGCCGAACTCTCCGGCTACCACATCAATTTCGAGCCCAGGACAGCCATCAAGTCACAAGTCCTGGCAGACTTCGTCGTCGACTAGACTGGGCCAATTACACAGCCGGAACCGCCCGCAGAAAAGGTTTGGACGATCCACTGCGACGGTGCATGGTGCCATGCGGGGGCAGGCGCCGCGGCAGTCATCACCTCGCCAACCGGAGTCAAGCATAGATATGCGGCTTGCCTCAGCTTCGCTCTGGAATCTGACAGATGCACAAATAACATAGCAGAATACGAAGCAGTCATCCTCGGCCTCCGCAAGCTAAGGGCCCTTGGGGTCACCACCTGCATCATCAGAACAGACTCCAAGGTAGTTGCTGGCCAGGTCGAGAAAGACTATGCAGCAAAGGACCCCGCACTCATGCAATACCTCGCGGCCATTCGAAGTCTCGAGAGACAGTTCAAGGGATTCACTTTGCAGCATGTGGACCGGGCCAAGAATGAAGAGGCCGACGCATTGGCCAAGGCTGCCGCCAGAGGCGAGCCCCTACCCTCCGACGTGTTCTACCACGTCATCGGCACACCAGCCGTCCGGAGCCCCGAAGGGCTCCAAATAACCAATGACAGCGAGGGCCACCGAATAGTCAACCTTATCATGACCGAAGACTGGCGGGCACCAATAACTCTGTTCCTACAGGGGTATTATCACCCAACCGACACCAACGAGGCCAAGCGCCTCAAACATCAAAGCCGGGACTTCGCACTGATTGAGGGCCAACTCTACAAGAAGGGGATCAGTCAGCCAATGCTCAAATGCGTCACTGAAACCGAAGGTGTCCAGATCCTACGCGAAGTCCACAGTGGTACCTGCGGCTCTCACGCAGGGCCAAGGGCCCTAGCTGCTAAGGTGATCCGCCAAGGTTTCTATTGGCCCGCAATGATTTGCGCCGCAAATCGGGTGACAAGGTCCTGCGAAGCCTGCCAGAAGTTTAGCCCTCGATCAGGCAGCCCTTCGCAATTTACAAAGCTGATCGCCCACACATGGCCTCTCCAGCGCTGGGGCCTAGACATCGTCGGGCCCCTACCCACGGCTCAGGGGAATCTTAAGTTCGCCTTCGTCGCTGTCGAATACTTCACCAAATGGATCGAGGCAAGGGCTGTCTCCACAATAACATCAAAGACTGCCCAAAAATTCTTCTGGCAAAACATTGTTTGCCGCTTCGGAGTACCGTCCGAACTAACAGTCGACAACAGCAAACATTTTGACAGCCAAGACTTCAAGGACTTTTGCTTCTCCATCGGCACCAAGCTTGCCTTCGCCTCAGTCTATCACCCGCAGTCCAACGGGGTTGTGGAACGCGCCAATGGAAAAATCTTCACAGCTGTCAAAAAGATGCTCCTCGACGAAAAAGGGCAAGTGGGCCGATTTGTTACCCGAGGCGGTCTGGGCACTAAACACGACTGAGTGCAGGGCGACCGGGTTCACTCTTTTCTGCCTTCTATACGGATCGGAGGCCATGACCCCACAAGAAATAAAACATGGGTCCCCGCGAACAGTTCCTTCAGCAGTCCCCGACGTGGACGAGCCCACTTCAAAGGATCTCATCGATGGGGACCGAGTCTTCGCCCTGCAAGCTCTAAACAAATACCAAGCCCAGACAAAAGCATGGCGCGACCATGCAGTCACCCCAAGGGAATTCAGCGAAGGGGACCTCGTACTCATCCGAACAACCCGGACAGAGTCCAGGGGCAAGCTAGAGCCCAAGTGGGAGGGCCCCTTCATAGTCAAGACGAAAGCTTCCCCCAGCGCCTACAGGCTCACAACGCCAAGCGGCGAAGACCTGGAGCACTCTTGGAACATTGACAACCTCCGCAAATTTTTTGTTTGACTCATCAGGGCTGATTCGCCCTTGTAATTAGCAAAAACAATTTTATTCTGGCCCGCACTCTTTTCCTCCCGGGGGGTGAGGTTTTTAACGAGGCGGAGCCATGTAATATACAAGTGAAAAATCCCTCGCAAAAACATGCCTTGAAAAAAGACCGTGACGCCGGTCTTCGACATTCGACCAATACGACGTCACCGCGAGGCTCAGCGCTAGCCACCCTCGCGTGCGACAACTCCATGCAGAAGTCGCCTAAGGGTGCAGCCGGATTAGCACAACAAGTGTGAAAAATCAAAGTCTACCGCAAAGACTTACCGTGCAGAAGTCGCCTAAGGGTGCAGCCGGATTAGCACAACAAGTGCGAAAAATCGAAGTCTACCGCGAAGACTTACCGTGCAGAAGTCGCCTAAGGGTGCAGCCGGATTAGCACAACAAGTGCGAAAAATCGAAGTCTACCGCGAAGACTTACCGTGCAGAAGTCGCCTAAGGGTGCAGCCAGATTAGCACAACAAGTGCGAAAAATCAAAGTCTACCGCGAAGACTTACCGTGCAGAAGTCACCTAAGGGTGCAGCCGGATTAGCACAACAAGTACGAAAAATCGAAGTCTATCGCGAAGACTTACCGTGCAGAAGTCGCCTAAGGGTGCAACCGGATTAGCACAGCAAGTGCGAAAAACCAAAGTCCACTGCAAAGACCATCCGCGCCTAAGTTGCCCGAGGGCACAGCCGGACAAAGCGTAACAAAAGCAAAAACGACCACACCAAACTGTCCGCGCCAAGACCTAATGTATACGCACCAGTCCAGCATAACAAATACACCTGACCAAGCACGTAACGCCTTCGCGAACATAGCCAAACGTGCGAGGGCACACAACTTCATCATACAAGCCTTTACACATGTACAAGCGAGGGCATCACACTCTACATCGGCTCAACCTTCGGAATAATTCCCATCTCCCTATAGTTAAATAACATTATCCTAAGCTCCTCACCCGCAAAAAGACTTCGCAATTCCCCTTCACCTGTACTCGCGGCGGCAGGCAAGGACAACAGTTCCTGCCGGCCAGCCCTACTCACACGAAGCCGACCGCCCTCCGCCCCGCCCACCCTACGCTTCGCAACCGCCCTTCGCCGCCTGCGCCCAGTACTTGGACCAGGCACATCTTCTGTGTCCGCAGCGTGCGATGAAGCCTCCGCCGCTGCCACATCCAAGGCCGCAAAGTAGTCCAAGTCCTCCGACGACGACTTCTCAGTCCACTCAACCGAGCTCCCAGAGTCAGCAAAATCAGAAAACTCAGATGTAGACCCATCATATTTATTACCACCATCCACGGTCAAAGCCGCCAAAAAATTAGTAGTGGCGGTTGCGTGCGCAGGCCCAAAATCTTGAACCTGCACAGCAACCAAAATTCAGCAACATATCCAAAATTCCCTAACTATCCACACCCACTACGCCACCTGCGAAGACCCAGCCGTCGCGGCAGCCTCCGCCGTTGCCTCCGCTGTCGCCTCCGCCGCCACCGTCGCAGGATCTTCAGCCCTCGACGCAGCGACTGCGGGGGCATCAGGAGCGCCTTCAGCGGTCTCTGGGGGCGGGTCTCCGCCGGCCGCAGCAGCTGTGGGGGCATCCGGAGCGCCTTCCGCAGTCTCCGGGGGTGGCTCTAGGGCGGCCCCGGACACGGCCTCCGCCGGGATCGGCTCTGGGTCAGGCAGCGCGCTGTTCAACGCCCCGAAGTCATCCACCCTCTCGCCACGCGCCGCCTAAGACACAACACACAAATTCAGGAAACCCGCACATAGCCCACATCCAGCAAACATCAAACAAAAGCCAAACGTTACCTGAGCCCTCGCCGTCTCGGCCCGCTCCCTGACCACCTCGCGACCGTGCGGACCCCACATCTGGTCGTAGATGGCTCCGGCGGATTCCTTCACTATGGGGTCCTCAACCTTGTAGATATCTCGCTCAAAATCTTCATCAGCTTGGTCGAAGACCTCAAAGTGCCGGCACCCTTCGCGAGAGAGCGCGTTCATCGCCCCCTCGCAGGTGACCAGGGAGGCATACGACATGAACCCCTCCACGATAGTGGGGAGTGCCTGCAACTCCTCCTATACCCACTCCAGGCAGCGAAGTCCGGGCTCTCGGTCCGGCACTTCGAAGTCACCGGTCCGCGCGCCCAGCTCATGGTATGAATCCATATGCTGTTTACGCGTCCGCTCAGCCTCCGCGCGCGTCGCGGCCTCGGCCCTCTCCACACGGCTCTCTAGGGCGCTGAGCCGCTCCTGCAACTGCTCGGCGCGCTCCCTGGCAAGATTGCCCTCCGCCCGCGCCAGATTGACCTCCGCCTGCGCAGCCTGCGCCTTGGCGAGGGCCTCGTTGGCCTCCCTCCTCTCCCCCGCCAGTTGGCGCCGGAGGTCAGTCTTCTCCCCCTCCAGTGCGGCCACCTTGTCCGCCAGCTTGCGGCACTTACTGTCGGCGGCCGATTTTTCCCGGACGGCGTCAGCATGTTGCGTCCGAAGTCTCTCGACTTCGGCAGACACAACTACCGTGAGGGCCCCTGACGCCGTGCGGTCTGCGAAGTCAGTCGCTTGCAAAACATACGTAAGACCGCGGCCCCAACAAAGCCGGTAAAAAAAACCCGAAGTCTAGCTCAACGGACCTGACTTAGCGCCTCCTTCATCTCCTTCAGCCGGCGGGACACAGCGCCCGCCTCGTCCCTAACAGCCGCGAGTGCCGGCATCTCGCCTCCGGCACTAAGAGCACCGCCCTTTGCCTTCGACACTCTGGCGGCTGCCGTGGTCGCCGCGGCAGGCGCAACAATAACAAGTTGGCCTTCGTCCGACCCTGCGACGCATCAACGAATTAAAAAAAAATAAACGACAAGCCAACGGCTTACCACCAAGATAGTCGTCCACGCTAATATCAGTGGCGAAGTCGGCGACGGCCTTGCCCAGCGACGGCAACCCTCGGGCCGCCTTCGCGACCTCCGGCAGCCTGCTGGATGCCGGCAAATCCTTCGCGGGCCTGGAACCACCGGCGCCAGCCGCAGCCCCCGACGCCTTGCTGGATGCAGGAACGGCCGACTTCGTCGCCAGCGGCGGCTTGCCTCCACCTGGGGCAGTAGCCTTCGCAGCCCCTCGCTGCCTCTTCGGCCTGGCTTCGTGAAGCCTGACAACCGCCTAGCGCTTCTAAGCAGCTCCCTGGCGATCCTTGTCCATCACTGCCGACACAACAACAGCAATATTCTGCCCGTGAGGAAACACTTTCCACTCACGAACCATGCGAGATGTAAAAAAGTCTTCGCCGACCGCGCGGGGGATAGGAACATTCCTAGGCCACCAACCCCCGGTAATCCTCAGCATCCGCGCCGAAGACTCCCGGAGCTCGGGCGAAGACATCCTTCCCCCCGGGGCCACGCATGTCCTCATCAACTCTCTAGCAAAACCATCGGAAACCCCAAGTCCTCCCATAGCATTACCTAGTTTCCTCTTCTTAGAGGATGGGGCGGCTGCCGGCGCAGGGTCGTCTCCAGACTCTACCACCGGCTTCTTCCCGCGGCGGTCCACATCGTCTTGACCGGGATAGCCGTTATACGGCAGTCGATTCAATTCAAAAACCCTGTTCAAACGGTCATTCGACCCGCGGATATCCCAGCTACACTGGCCCTCTGTCCTCGGCACGTACCGGCCAACAATCTGCACCGCCCCATCCTCCACCTCACGCACAAAGGCGGCCGGATCGCGGCTTTGCTGATCCAGCGTGAAGGCAGGACTTCACACCATCTTCCCACCATGGGAAGGCATCTAGCGAGGGCACACTTCGCCCAACGCCCAGCCATGCGCCAAGGGCCATACCCCGTACGCCACAAATTCTTCAACCAAGTCGCGCCCACTGCTCAGGCCGGCGGCGCACCGAAGGGCCCCTTCGTCTGCATCCTCCTCCGCCACCTCAAAGGGCGGGTATGCTGAGTAAAAGTGCGAACACATCTCGGACACGGGGAGCCCCTCATGGCCTTCGACGGTACCCTCCGCGACGTAAAACCAAAACTCATTCCAATTGCCCCACTTGTTGCGGGCGCAAGGCACCAACTCGACTACGTCCATCGTGGTCTTGCCGGTCTTCGGCGTAAACGTACAGGACCCAAACTGGGCAACTTCGTCTCCAATCATCCTCTTCTGCCAGTGCAGGCAATAGTACTTCGCAAAGACCTCGACTGATGGCTTTCCGCCGTACGAAGTCGTCGCCCAGACATACTTCGACAGAGCCACCATGGCATTCGGCGTCAGCTGATGTATCTGAACGTTGAATCTGCGCAGGACTTCTCCAACAAATCGGTGCGCAGGCAGGCGGAGACCGGCGGTGAAGAACGCCTCGAACACAACCAACTCGCCTTCTGGCTCGGGGACTTCCTCCGTCCCCGGGACACGAGCAACTCCGCCGCCAAAGTAACCTAGCCGCTGCATATCTTGCACGCGGACCGACGACATCCGCGACACACCAAAATCCACTGTATCGCCGGCGCGCAACTCCTACGCCACAAAAGTACTCAGCGTCTCCTCAGACGAGGCGTCGGCCGGCGGCGAGGCGTCGGCCGGCGGCGTGGCGGCAGCAGAAGAAGAGGAGGTCGGCATCGCTACGTACCGTCGGCGGCGGCGGGCGGTTTGCTTCACTCGAGCCAGATCTCCGGCGAACAAGAGCAGGGAGGGCAGACGAGCAGCAAGACGGCGGAAAAGGCGGCTAGGGTTTTCACGGAGCGTGGAAAGTGGAGTTCAAAAAGCACCGACCCCCGCCCCCTTTTATACACAGGGCGCGGCGCTTCGGGAAACTCGCAGTCCAACAGTATGGTGTCAATCAACGGTCATGTCAAAAACCCCCGCGGAACCACTTCGAGCGAGGGCAGCGTCTCCGCCATCTAGCGACGTCTTCGGCACCAGATGACTTTGTCGAACTGGTCCATCGGAGGGAAAATGTTGGGGCAAAGGCAAAGACGCCACCCTTCGCTCGAGGCCTTCTCTGCAGTCGTTGGTCCGACGGAGACAAAACGGGCAGGGACACCCTTCGCTCGATACGACATCAGACGAAGGCCTGCGATGAGGTCATCCTACCGTGCGGCCTCGTCCAGCTCGGAGGCCCACGTACGATCCGGCCCATTGTAACGGGCCCCGCGTGGCCGCTGCGTGTTACGGGCCTAATTTGTAAAGGCATTCCTGTAATTACAGTCTGTAACCCTGCTTTATGGGAATATTCTGGGGATAACCTAGGTGTCTGAGGGCACATGCGTCCTTGACACAAGATGCTGGGCGCTCAGATACCTAAAAATACCCCCGCATAGTGCCCGTGAGAGGCCAGATTAACAGAGCTACTGCCATCTTGCGTGAGAACCCTGTTAACGTCATTGTTCACCCTTGTTGGATCCCCTTGCAACTGAGAGCAAGTTCCAACACCCAGCCGAAACCGCGCTGCCACTGTTGCCTCCGAAATTCCACCCGCCATTGTTGCCATGAGAGGGACCTCACCGGAATTGGTGTGCCGCTCGAATTGAGTAGGTCGAGGAGCTCCGCTACGCCTCGACGAGCGTGTCCACGACACCAACACTAGTATTGGAGCCCCTGTCGACAAGAAATTTCTCGACAGAGTTCCACGACCGCCGTGGATCCGCCTCGCGCCGCGAGCAGAGTGTTCGCCGCCTCTAATCCTGATAAGAAACCCATCCAAACGGTTCGCCTTCACCTCCTCGTTGCGTAGCACCATTCAATTTTATACTTGGGACGCTTGGGCGTTGAATCATGCGCGCACCGGCGAGCCTCCACCGTGGCACTGTGCAGTGCCGCCGCGCCTCAGGTTGGAATGGAGCGGACGGTTGTGCACCATCTGATCCACATCAATGGCTGCGATTAGAAGTCTAGATAACCCTTTGCACAGTGGATATGACCCGTTGGATCGTGATGGAGCTGATGTCGTGCGATCCGCGCTAGTTAAACGGTGACCATCGGATCTGGATCTGAGGTCCAGCGTAGCGTACCGGTTTGTGAAGTATAGAGATCTAATCAGGGGCACTCATTTCCAATCTTACGGTTGAGATCCTCCCGTACCCTTTCGGCCTCAAGTTTTGTAAAAGAGCCCCTCCATTTATAAGTTATCAACCTATCGTCCTCGTGGGATACTTCTGTGTCTCAGTACAATTTGCGCAGAGACCCTTGAGTTGTTTGGATATCGTACGCCCAGTACAGAGAAATAGAAACCTAAGAAAATCAATTAGAAAATGATTTTTAGTATTAAATTAATTGCAGAAACTTGCTAAATTCATAGAAAATTCATATGAACTCCAAATTGATCCATTCCATTTTCTAAAATTTTGTAATATTATTGTTCATCGCCTAGAGTCTCTGTTTTGACATGAAACTAATAATAAAATTAATTTCTCAATTAACCATATATCAATCACATAAAAACTTTGGAAATTCATAACTTAAAATCCATAACTCCAAAATTAATGATTCCTGTTCCTATGATCTTATTTTAATATAAATATAGATTATTAATATGTATTTTGTTTATATGTTTAGTGTGATGTTAATTTCTCCTTTATACTGTGCTTGTTTGTATTGTGGCGAGTAGAAGAGCCAGTGGCTAGGGATCCTGGTGCCCAGCAAATAGAAGTTGCTGAGCAGGAGCTCATTGATGGCAAGTTGTGCCCTTGACCACTTTTTACCAAATAATATTCTTTAATATCACTTATTCATACATAGGTTTAATTTTGATAGGACCCAATAGGTCACCCTAGTGTGTTTATCATTTTTAACTTGTTTACCCCTAAATCATTTGGGTAGTTATGCTATTGCTTTACATGGTTCTAGGTTAATATTTCATTATATCCATGTTCCAATTATCCTGTTATTTTATTTATGTTCATGTCAAGATCATCATTATCTTTAATTGGAACATGGAGCTTAACTTGAGAAACACGTGCCACCACAAGTCTGGAATGGGACGCCCTTGGCTGACTAATTAGGAAAGCTAGTTGAAGACTACCTTACCCGATAGGGGCAAGTGCAGTAGAGGAGTTGCATGCAGGGAGGTTCTCGGGTTGATTTTGCTGCGATGGCGGTCAGATGAGAGATTCTTACAAGTGCTCTTCCCATAAACTGTAGCGGGTTTTCAAAAGCTAGTGGAACTTTGTAAAGGCCTCGTAGTGGATTCCTAGCCATTCACCTCAGTAGTGTCTAAGGGCTTTGCAAACCCTGGCGACATGGAATACACGACTTGTGGGTACAGATTACAACCTCTGCAGAGTGTAAAACTGGTATACTAGCCGAGCTCACGGTCAAGAGCAGCTCAGGACTCTCGCATGATTAATTTATGGGACTAAATTTAATTTGTCATTTGCATTTCATGGGATTATTTATTAATTTTGTTCTATTATTTTTATTAAGGTTTGGTATTCACTTACACTTAGTAAATGCTAATAAAATTTCACCAACTTATTAAAGGCAATGCTCAGCTTTAACCCCTATTGTTGATCAGCTTTACACATCACATGAACTCCCACCTTTGGTGAGTTCATGCCACATTATTCCCCACAACTTGTTGAGCGATGAACATGTGTGAGCTCACCCTTGTTGTCTCACACCCCCCACAGGAGAAGAATAGGTGGTTCAAGAGGAGCCACACAACGAGGAGTTTGATATGATCTAGGTGGCGTCTCCCAGTTGACTTATGGCGCCAAGGATGGACCTTAGTTCGATTTATATTTATTTTTTATTTTGTAAGACGTCCGCTATGTAATAAGTACTATGATGTTATTTTGACATTTATCTCTATATGCTCTGTTATTATATGTGTTGTCTTCTTTGGCGCATATATGAGGTGCACCCGCTTTGTCCCTCAAATCCGGGTGTGATAGAAGTGGTATCAGAGGAAATGTTGACTGTAGAACGAAACCTAGATAGAAATGGACCAAAACCCTTACCTACTTACCTTACTCTGATTCATTCTATACTTATCTTATCTTGATCCTGTCTCACCTTTTGATGTCATACTCTGATTACTCTTATCTTTTCTACGCTAAGACAAGATGAATTTCACACCTTGGAATCCTACAGCTATGACCTTTTTAAGAGATAGGAGACCTAAGACAAAATTTTTAAAAATATTTTCTCTATTAAAAATGTTGGTTGATTGTTCTGATGATTAATGCCTGATTTGCTTCTTTGATTGATTGAAATATTATATAGGGGCATCTTAGCATGTACCACCCTAAGGTAATGTAATAGCTTTAGTAGGTAACACACTAATCTACTTAGCTAATAAATCCCCCAATGTAACATGATTCGTAATTACTTGCCTTGTCTACAATTCTTTCATACCATATATTTCTAACTCAGATGGTCAATACCAGGAAGGGTGGTGGAATTGATCTACCTCCCAATCGACACACTCCAAGAATATTTAGACAACCACAACAACAACAAGCTGAAATGGATCCTCCAAATCCTCCACCAGTCGAAGATGATCCCGTAGTTGCAGCTCAGATGCGGATAATGCAGCAGATGGCAGACACCATGGTGAATATGCGGCAGGAACGCCAAGAGATGCGCCAAGAGCGAGAGGAGATGCGCCAGGAGCGAAGGGTGCAACAGCAACAGCAACAAGCACCACGGCCTCCACCTCCACCACCAGTTCCACCCCGGGACAAGCACCGGGAGTTCATGAGCCATAAGCCACCAACGTTCGCCAGTTCTCCTGATCCACTGGACACTGATGATTGGCTGAAGTCTGTGTAGAATATGTTGATTATTGCCCAATTCTCTGACCGGAAGAAGGTTCTATATGCTTCTGGTCGTCTGACAGGTCCTGCTCCTGATTGGTGGGATTCATACACTACTGCCCACGATGCTGCTGATACTATCACATGGGCAGAGTTTGCTACTCAGTTCAGAAACTACCATATTCCTGCTGGACTGATGAAGATTAAGAAGAAGGAATTTTTGTCGCTGAAGTAGGGAAGCATGTCAGTCAGCGAGTACCACGATAAGTTCATTTAGCTCTCGAGACATGCACCGGATGAAGTTGTTGAGGATGAGAGGAAGCATGAGCACTTTATTGAAGGACTCAATGGACCTCTGCAATATGCTCTATTGGCACATACATTTCCATCATTCCAGAGGATGCTTGACAAGGCCCTAACTATTGAACACAAGCGTGTTCAACTGGGAGATCTGAAGAGGAAGGTTATATCCCAGGGTCAGGAAGGCAGCAGCGTTCGTCCTTGCTACGTTTCACCCCAGGGTACACCAGTTCGCACTGGAGGAGGCCAGCGTCTAGCTCAGCACACACCTCAGGGGACTCCACCGACTTGTCAGGCTACCCCCACTGGCACCCCGACGAAATTTTCAGGACAGAGTGCAGGCACTACTTGCTACAAGTGTGGGAAGACTGGTCATTATGCTAATGTTTGTCCACAGAGGAGTGCTACTACACCTGTGCAGAACAAGCAACAGACTCCAGGATCTGGCAAGGGATTCTCTATTGCTAGGGTTAATCAGGTCAGCGCTGATGCTACTGTTGAAGGAGCTGACATCGCACTTGGTATGTTTTTACATTAATGCAATTCCTGCAACAATATTATTTGATTCTGGTGCTACACATTCATTCATGTCTGCTCAATATGCCAACACAAATGAATTACCACTGCGAAATATGAAAACAACAATGATAGTAATTACACCTAAAGGGCATGTTGATGCAAATGATATGACACATAAATTGACATTGACAATTATGGGAAGAGAATTCTGGGCTACCGCTATAATATTAGAGGCAAGCAGTATAGATCTGATCCTTGGTAAGTCATGGCTAAGAAAGGCAAAGGCCATTATACAATTTGGTAGGGGTACTATAGAATTCACCAGCCCTAAAGAAGAAAGGTTTCAAATTAAAATTCCAGTAACTACTTCTACCCAACGTGCGGCATTCTTTATAGATGAGGAGTTTTTTGGTGACAACATCCATGTGGTTAGGGATTTTCTAGATGTCTTTCCAGAGGAGTTACCAGGGATGCCACCAGATAGGGAAGTTGAGTTTGTCATTGATCTCTTACCTGGGACTGCTCCTATTTCTAAACGGCCATACAGGATATTCGTAGAAGAGCTAAAGGAACTTAAGAAGCAGTTAACGGAATTACAGGAGGCTGGGTACATTCGTCCGAGTACCTCATCTTAGGGAGCGTCGGTTCTGTTTGTACAGAAGAAGGATGGATCACATCGAATGTGTGTGGATTATAGATCCCTTAATGATGTTACTGTGAAGAACAAGTATCTATTACCCCGCATTGAGGATTTATTTGATCAAATGAGAGGTGCTAGGGTATTCTCGAAGATTGATGTCCGATCGGGTTACCATCAAATGAAGATTAGGCCATCCGATATTCCCAAGATGGCTTTCTCGACCCGATATGGTTTATATGAGTTCACAGTTATGTCATTTGGAATAACTAATGCACCAGCTTATTTTATGAATATGATGAATAAGGTGTTCATGGAGTATCTTGATAGATTCGTCGTGGTATTCATCGACGATATTCTTATTTATTGCAAGAGTGATAGTGATCATGAGGAACATCTAAGATTGGTGCTATAGAAGCTACGTGATAATCAACTCTACGCCAAGTACAGCAAATGCGAGTTCTGGATTGATGAAGTGTCATTCCTTGGACATATCATTTCTAATGGTGGGATATCAATGGATCCTACTAAAGTCAAGGATATAATGACGTGGGCATACCCACTACCGTTACGGAGATCCAGAGTTTCTTGGGACTTGCTGGCTACTATCGGAGATTTATTGAAGGATTCTCTAAGATTGCTAAGCCCATGACCTCACTTCTGGAGAAGGGAAGAGAGTTCAAGTGGGACTCGAAGTGCCAAGATATCTTTGATCAGCTGAAGATGAGATTTATGTCACCCCCAGTGTTGGTTATGCCAGATCTACAGAAGGGATTTGACATTTATTGTGATGCATGTGGCCAAGGCTTGGGATGCGTGCTTATGCAAGACGGACACATGATTGCCTACACGTCTCGTCAGTTGCGAAAACATGAGTTGAACTATTGAAAGGGAAATGTGCCCTTGGGCCATTTCTAAGTATTTTGGTGATTGAGTGTCAACACAAGTGCTTAAGTGTGAATCAATGCCCATGGATGAACAAAGTGCAAATCTAGAGCAAAGGAAGAAAAAGAAAAGAAAGAAGTTGGCTGTGTACAGCCAGAAGGCTGCTTCGGTCTGGAGCACCGGACTGTCCGGTGGTGCACCGGACAGTGTCCGGTGCGCCAGGCTGCCTCGACCGAAGAGGCCGCTCTCGGGAATTTGCTGATGGCGTTCGGCTAAAATTCACCGCACTGTCCGGTGTGCACCGGACTGTCCGGTGAGCCAACGGTCGGCCGGGCCAACGGTCGGCCGCGGATTCTGCGCGCGACACGTGGCCAAGCCAACGGTCGGAAGGGGGCACCGGACTGTCCGGTGTGCACCGGACATGTCCGGTGCGCCAACGGCTCCCAGATCTGCAACGGTCGGCTTCGCCATTTAAGGAAAGGAATCGGGCACCGGACAGTGTCCGGTGTGCACCGGACTGTCCGGTGCGCCCAACGACAGAAGGCAAGGATGACCTTCTGGATTTGTTCTCAACGGCTCCTAGCTGCCTTGGGGCTATAAAAGGGACCCCTAGGCGCATGGAGGATGACACCAAGCATTCCTACAACATCCCTAAGCACCAAGACATCGATTCCACGCATTTGGTTCATTGTGATAGCATCTAGAGCTCTTGTTGAGTTGTGAACTCATTGAGTTGTGTTGCGAGCTCTTGTTGCGACTTGTGTGCGTGGTGTTGCTCTGATTTTGAGTCTTGTGTGTGTTGCTAGTTCTCCCTTACTCCGTATTTCTTTGTGAATCTTAAGTGTAAGGGCGAGAGGCTCCAAGTTGTGGAGATTCCTCGCAAACGGGATATTGAAAGGCAAAGCAAAACACCGTGGTATTCAAGTTGGTCTTTTGACCACTTGAGAGGGGTTGATTGCAACCCTCGTCCGTTGGGACGCCACAACGTGGAGTAGGCAAGCGTTGGTCTTGGCCGAACCACGGGATAAACCACTGTGTCATCTCTGTGTTTGATCTCTTGTGGTATTGTGTTTTGTTGAGACTCCTCTCTAGCCACTTGGCAATTATTGTGCTAACACTTAACAAGTTTTTGTGGCTATAAGTTTAAGTTTTTCACAGGATCACCTATTCACCCCCCCTCTAGGTGCTCTCAATTGGTATCAGAGCCGTTCTCTTCAAGAAAGGGACTAACCGCCCGAAGAGATGGATCCTAAGGGGAAGGGAATCGTGATCAACGACAAGGAAAAGGAGTCCTTCGTCAACGAGCCAAAAGATGACAAATCCAACGACTCTGGCTCGGGCCACAGACGTAAAGATGGGAAGAAGAAGAAGACAAGACGTATCAAGGAGATCGTCTACTACGACAGCGACGAGTCTACTTCTTCCCACAAGGACGACGACTACGACAAACAAAAGACGGTTAACTCAAACTTTTCTTTTGATTATTCGCGCATTCCGCACAGCTCAAATGCTCATTTGCTCCCCATTCCACTTGGCAAGCCTCCTCACTTTGACGGAGAGGACTACGGATTTTGGAGTCACAAAATGCGTACACACCTATTTTCTCTCCATCCAAGCATTTGGGAGATTGTGGAAAGTGGAATGAAATTTGATAGCTCGGATAGTCCTTCGTTTATTAATGAACAGATCCATAAAAATGCACAAGCTACTACTGTGTTGCTAGCCTCTTTGTGCAGGGACGAGTATCACAAGGTGAGCGGCTTGGACAATGCCAAACAGATTTGGGACACCCTCAAGATCTCTCATGAGGGGAATGATGTCACCTTACTCACCAAGATGGAGTTGGTGGAGGGCGAGCTCGGACGATTCGTGATGATAAGGGGCGAGGAGCCGACGCAAACATACAACCGGCTCAAGATCCTTATCAACAAAATAAGGAGCTACGGAAGCACGCGATGGACGGATCACGACGTCGTCCGCCTAATGCTAAGGTCATTTACCGTTCTTGATCCTCATCTCGTGAACAATATTCGTGAGAATCCCAGGTACACGAAGATGACGCCCGAGGAGGTACTCGGAAAATTCGTAAGCGGGAGGATGATGATCAAGGAGGCAAGATACGTGGACGACGCCTTGAATGGACCAATCAACGAGCCTCAACCCCTTGCTCTCAAGGCAACAAGAAGCAAGGAGGCGCTACCTAGCAGGGTGGCACAAATTGAGGCGGCCGGACTTAATGATGAAGAGATGGCCCTCATCATCAAAAGATTCAAGACGGCGCTTAAAGGTCGCAAGGGACAGTCAAGCAATACCAAAGCCAAGGGTAAGCGTTCGTGCTTCAAATGCGGTAAGCTTGGTCATTTTATTGCTAACTGTCCCGACAATGATAGTGATCAGGACCAAGGGAACAAGAGGGAGAAGAAGAAGAATTATAAGAAGGCAAAGGGCGAGGCTCATCTTGGCAAGGAGTGGGATTCGGACTACTCCTCGTCTGACTCCGACAATGAGGGACTCGCCGCCACTGCATTCAACAAGTCATCCCTCTTCCCCAACGAGCGTCACACTTGCCTCATGGCAAGAGAGAAGAAGGTAATCACTCGTAATGATGCCACTTATGATTCGTCTAGTGACGATGAGTCTAGTGATGATGAAATAGATTACTCTAGTTTGTTCAAGGGATTGGATAGAAATAAAATTGATAAAATCAATGAATTGATTGATGCCTTGAATGAAAAGGATAGGCTTTTAGAAAAGCAAGAGGATTTGTTGTATGATGAACATGATAAGTTTGTAGAGGCACAAAAATCCTATGCTTTAGAAGTTAAAAGAAATGAAGTGCTTTCTAGTGAATTATCTTCTTGTCATGAAAACATTGCTACTTTAAAGAGGGTTAATGATGACTTAAATGCTAAACTAGAAGTAGCTAGTAAATCAACATCTTGTGTAGAAATTGTTAAAACGTGCACTAGGTGTAAAGATCTTAATGTTGATGCTTGTAGTAAACATCTAGTTTCAATTTCAAAATTGAATGATGAAGTGGCTAGTCTTAATGCTCAACTTAAGGCTAGCAAAAGCGAATTTGATAAGCTAAAATTTGCAAGGGATGCCTACACGATTGGTAGACACCCCTCAATTAAGGATGGACTTGGATTCAAAAGGGAAGCCAAGAACTTAACAAGCCATAAGGCTCCCATTCCCGCTAAGGAGAAAGGGAAGGCCCCTATGGCTACTAGTGCTAAAAAGAACCATGCCTTTTTGTATCACGATAGGAAAAATTCTAGAAATGCTTTTAGTTATGATGCTTTTAATTCACATGCTTATGATTCTTGTGCTATGACTGCTTCTAGTTCTCATATTATGCATGATAGAAAGGTTGGTAGAAGAAATGTTATTCACAATATGCCTAGGAGAAATGTTGTTAATGCTCATAGGAAAGTTCATGGACCTTCTACAATTTATCATGCCCTAAATGTTTCCTTTGCTATTTGTAGAAAGGATAGGAAGATAGTTGCTAGGAAGTTAGGGGCAAAATGCAAGGGAGACAAAACTTGCATTTGGGTCCCTAAGGATATTTGCACTAACCTTGTAGGACCCAACAAGAGTTGGGTACCTAAGTCCCAAGCCTAAATTTACCTTGCAGGTTTATGCATCCGGGGGTTCAAGCTGGATTATTGATAGCGGATGCACAAACCATATGACGGGGGAGAAGAAGATGTTCACCTCCTACGTCAAGAATAAAGATTCCCAAGATTCAATTATATTCGGTGATGGGAATCAAGGCAAGGTAAAAGGATTAGGTAAAATTGCAATTTCTAATGAGCACTCTATCTCTAATGTGTTTTTAGTAGAGTCTCTTGGATATAATTTGCTATCTGTTAGTCAATTATGCAACATGGGGTATAACTGTCTATTTACAAATGTAGATGTGTCTGTCTTTAGAAGAAGTGATGGTTCACTAGCATTTAAGGGTGTATTAGACGGCAAACTTTATTTAGTTGATTTTGCAAAAGAGGAGGCCGGTCTAGATGCATGCTTAATAGCTAAGACTAGCATGGGCTGGCTGTGGCATCGCCGCTTAGCACATGTGGGGATGAAGAACCTTCACAAGCTTCTAAAGGGAGAACACGTGATAGGTTTGACTAACGTACAATTCGAAAAAGATAGACCTTGTGCAGCTTGTCAAGCAGGTAAACAAGTGGGAGGAGCACATCACAGCAAGAATGTGATGACCACATCAAGACCCCTGGAGCTGCTACACATGGATCTCTTCGGACCCGTCGCCTATCTGAGCATAGGAGGAAGTAAGTATGGTCTAGTTATTGTTGATGACTTTTCCCGCTTCACTTGGGTGTTCTTTTTGCAGGATAAGTCTGAAACCCAAGGGACCCTCAAGCGCTTCCTCAGGAGAGCTCAAAATGAGTTTGAGCTCAAGGTGAAGAAGATAAGGAGCAACAACGGGTCGGAATTCAAGAACCTTCAAGTGGAGGAGTTCCTTGAGGAGGAAGGGATCAAGCACGAGTTCTCCGCTCCCTACACACCACAGCAAAATGGTGTGGTAGAGAGGAAGAACAGGACGCTAATCGACATGGCGAGGACTATGCTTGGAGAATTCAAGACCCCCGAGCGTTTTTGGTCGGAGGCCGTGAACACGGCTTGCCACGCCATCAACAGGGTCTACCTTCACCGCCTCCTCAAGAAGACGTCATATGAGCTTCTAACCGGTAACAAACCCAATGTATCGTATTTTCGTGTATTTGGGAGCAAGTGCTACATTCTAGTGAAGAAGGGTAGAAATTCTAAATTTGCTCCCAAAGCAGTAGAAGGGTTTTTGTTAGGTTATGACTCAAATACAAAGGCGTATAGAGTCTTCAACAAATCATCGGGTTTGGTTGAAGTCTCTAGCGATGTTGTATTTGATGAGACTAATGGCTCTCCAGGAGAGCAAGTTGTTGATCTTGATGATGTAGATGAAGAAGACGTTCCAACGGCCGCTATGCGCACCATGGCGATTGGTGATGTGCGACCACAGGAACAATTGGAGCAAGATCAACCTTCTTCCTCAACTATGGTGCAACCCCCAACTCAAGACGATGAACAGGTTCATCAACAGGAGGCGTGTGATCAAGGGGAGCACAAGATGATCATGTGATGGAGGAAGATGCGCAACCGGCACCTCCAACCCAAGTCCGAGCGGTGATTCAAAGGGATCATCCTGTCGACCAAATTCTGGGTGACATTAGCAAGGGTGTAACTACTCGATCTCGATTAGTTAATTTTTGTGAGCATTACTCCTTTGTCTCTTCTATTGAGCCTTTCAGGGTAGAGGAGGCCTTGCTAGATCCGGATTGGATATTGGCCATGCAGGAGGAACTCAACAACTTCAAGCGCAATGAAGTTTGGACACTGGTGCCTCGTCCCAAGCAAAATGTTGTGGGAACCAAGTGGGTGTTCCGCAACAAACAGGACGAGCACGGGGTGGTGACGAGGAACAAGGCTCGACTTGTGGCAAAAGGTTATGCCCAAGTCGCAGGTTTGGACTTTGAGGAGACATTTGCTCCTGTGGCTAGGCTAGAATCAATTCGTATCTTGCTAGCATATGCTGCTCACCATTCTTTCAGGTTATTCCAAATGGATGTGAAGAGCGCTTTCCTCAACGGGCCAATCAAGGAGGAGGTGTACGTAGAGCAACCCCCTGGCTTCGAGGATGAACGGTACCTCGACCACATGTGTAAGCTCTCTAAGGCGCTCTATGGACTTAAGCAAGCCCCAAGAGCATGGTATGAATGCCTTAGAGACTTTTTACTTGCTAATGCTTTCAAGGTTGGGAAAGCCGATCCAACTCTGTTCACTAAGACATGTGATGGTGATCTGTTTGTGTGCCAAATTTATGTCGATGACATAATATTTGGTTCTACTAACCAAAAGTCTTGTGAAGAGTTTAGCAGGGTGATGACGCATAAATTCGAGATGTCGATGATGGGCGAGTTGAACTACTTCCTTGGGTTCCAAGTGAAGCAACTCAAGGACGGCACCTTCATCTCCCAAACGAAGTACACGCAAGATCTGCTAAAGCGGTTTGGGATGAAGGACGCCAAGCCCGCAAAGACTCCGATGGGAACTGACGGACACATCGACCTCAACAAAGGAGGTAAGTCCGTTGATCAAAAAGCATACCGGTCAATGATAGGGTCTTTACTTTATTTATGTGCTAGTAGACCGGATATTATGCTTAGCGTATGCATGTGTGCTAGATTTCAATCCGATCCTAAGGAGTGTCACCTAGTGGCGGTGAAGCGAATTCTTAGATATTTGGTTGCTACGCCTTGCTTCGGGCTCTGGTATCCAAAGGGGTCTACCTTTGACTTAGTTGGATACTCAGATTCCGACTATGCTGGATGTAAGGTCGATAGGAAGAGTACATCAGGGACGTGCCAATTCTTAGGAAGGTCCCTGGTGTCGTGGAACTCTAAGAAACAAACCTCCGTTGCCCTATCCACCGCTGAGGCCGAGTACGTTGCCGCAGGACAGTGTTGCGCGCAACTGCTTTGGATGAGGCAAACCCTCCGGGACTTTGGCTACAATCTGAGCAAAGTCCCACTCCTATGTGATAATGAGAGTGCTATCCGCATGGCGGAGAATCCTGTTGAGCACAGCCGCACTAAGCACATAGACATCCGGCATCACTTTTTGAGAGACCACCAGCAAAAGGGAGATATCGAAGTGTTTCATGTTAGCACCGAGAACCAGCTAGCCGATATCTTTACCAAGCCTCTAGATGAGAAGACCTTTTGCAGGTTGCGTAGTGAGCTAAATGTCTTAGATTCGCGGAACTTGGATTGAATTGTAGCATACATGTATTTATGCTTTTGATCATGTTCCTTTTTGCATTTTGTTGCTTATTATGGTGCTCAAGTTGTACAAACACTCCCTGGACCTCACAAGTCCGTTGCAAAGTGTTGCACATGTTTAGGGGGAGATGTGTTACAACTTGACCCTTTGAGACTAACCATGTGTTCAAGTTTGATAAGTTAGTCTCGAAGGAGGATTGAAAGGGAAAAAGGTGGACTTGGACCATGAAAGACTTCCACTGCACTCCGATGAGAGGGTAACTTATTCCAAGTTCATCTTTAAACTCTTATTGCCTAATTGCTCTTATTTGAAGATTTTGGTGAGGCAATGGGGTTAAAGGGCCAAGATTGATCCCGCTTTGGTGCTTGATGCCAAAGGGGGAGAAAATAAAGGCCAAAAGCGATAAATGGATCAGCTGCCACTTGAGAGATTTTGAAAATAGTAGAATAGAGCTTTTTGTTTTGACAAAACTCTTTTATTGTCTCTCTTGTCAAAAGTTGGCTTTTTGTGGGGAGAAGTGTTGATTATGGGAAAAAGGGGGAGTTTTTGGATTCTTGAATCAAATTTCTTTGGAAAACCTCTCTTTATATCTCTACAAGTGGATTTGACTTAGAGATAGAATTTTGAGTTTGATTTGCAAAAACAAACCAAGTGGTGGCAAAGGATGATCCATATATGCCAAGTTGAATCAAAATAAATTTAAGTTTTTATCTGAAGTGATATTGCACTTGTTCTAGTTGTTTTATGTTGTGTTGGCATAAATCACCAAAAAGGGGGAGATTGAAAGGGAAATGTGCCCTTGGGCCATTTCTAAGTATTTTGGTGATTGAGTGTCAACACAAGTGCTTAAGTGTGAATCAATGCCCATGGATGAACAAAGTGCAAATCTAGAGCAAAGGAAGAAAAAGAAAAGAAAGAAGTTGGCTGTGTACAGCCAGAAGGCTGCTTCGGTCTGGAGCACCGGACTGTCCGGTGGTGCACCGGACAGTGTCCGGTGCGCCAGGCTGCCTCGACCGAAGAGGCCGCTCTCGGGAATTTGCTGATGGCGTTCGGCTAAAATTCACCGGACTGTCTGGTGTGCACCGGACTGTCCGGTGAGCCAACGGTCGGCCGGGCCAACGGTTGGCCGCGGATTCTGCGCGCGACACGTGGCCAAGCCAACGGTCGGAAGGGGGCACCGGACTGTCCGGTGTGCACCGGACATGTCCGGTGCGCCAACGGCTCCCAGATCTGCAACGGTCGGCTTCGCCATTTAAGGAAAGGAATCGAACACCGGACAGTGTCCGGTGTGCACCGGACTGTCCGGTGCGCCCGACGACAGAAGGCAAGGATGGCCTTCTGGATTTGTTCTCAACGGCTCCTAGCTGCCTTGGGGCTATAAAAGGGACCCCTAGGCGCATGGAGGATGACACCAAGCATTCCTACAACATCCCTAAGCACCAAGACATCGATTCCACGCATTTGGTTCATTGTGATAGCATCTAGAGCTCTTGTTGAGTTGTGAACTCATTGAGTTGTGTTGCGAGCTCTTGTTGCGACTTGTGTGCGTGGTGTTGCTCTGATTTTGAGTCTTGTGTGCGTTGCTAGTTCTCCCTTACTCCGTATTTCTTTGTGAATCTTAAGTGTAAGGGCGAGAGGCTCCAAGTTGTGGAGATTCCTCGCAAACGGGATATTGAAAGGCAAAGCAAAACACCGTGGTATTCAAGTTGGTCTTTTGACCACTTGAGAGGGGTTGATTGCAACCCTCGTCCGTTGGGACGCCACAACGTGGAGTAGGCAAGCGTTGGTCTTGGCCGAACCACGGGATAAACCACTGTGTCATCTCCGTGTTTGATCTCTTGTGGTATTGTGTTTTGTTGAGACTCCTCTCTAGCCACTTGGCAATTATTGTGCTAACACTTAACAAGTTTTTGTGGCTATAAGTTTAAGTTTTTCACAGGATCACCTATTCACCCCCCCTCTAGGTGCTCTCATATCCCACTCATGACTTAGAACTGGCAGCCGTAGTGCATGCGCTCAAAATATGGAGACATTACATCATGGGAACCAAGTGTCAAGTGTACACTGATCACAAGAGTTTGAAGTACATATTCACTTAGAAGGATGTCAACCTTAGACAACGCCGTTGGTTGGAGCTTAGTAAGGATTATGATTTGGAGATTCACTATCACCCGGGTAAGGCGAATCTGGTTGCAGATGCCTTGAGTCGGAAGGAACACGTCCATGCAGCTATTGTTTCCCAGATACCCGATGAGATTGTTGAGGATTTTAGGAGACTTAATCTGGGAATAGTTGCACATACTGAAGGAGTCACTATTGATGTGGAACCTACCTTGGAGCAAGAAATCTATAAAGGTCAGATTGGTGATGCCAAAATTCAAGAGATCAAGGATCTTATTACTGAAGGTAGAGGTCCAGAATTCACGGAGGATGAGCAAGGCACAGTATGGTTCAAGAACCGGATATGTGTTCCTGAGATTGATAGCCTTCGTGTGACTATATTGAAGGAAGCCCATGACTCTGATTATTATATTCATCCTGGTAGCACTAAGATGTATCAGGATTTGAAGCAGAAATACTGGTGGTATGGATTGAAGAGAGATGTGGCTGCACACGTAGCTATGTGTGATGTGTGTCAAAGAGTCAAGGCCGAACACCAAAGACCAGTTGGACTATTGCACCCATTGAAGATACCCGAATGGAAGTGGGAAGAAATTGGCATGGATTTCTTTACTGGATTGCCTCGCACCTCGAAAGGATATGATGCTATATGGGTGATTGTGCATAGACTGACCAAAGTGGCACAATTCATTCCGGTCAAGACTACTTATAAAGGCTCTCAGCTGGCAGAGTTCTACATGGCTCGGATTGTGTGTTTACACGGAGTACCAAAGACGTTCGTGTCTGATCGAGGTTCATAGTTTACCTCAAGATTCTAGAGAAGCTTTCATGAGAATATGAATACAAAGTTGAACTTTAGTACGGCCTATCACCCTCAGACTGATGGCTAGACCGAAAGGACTAATCAAGTATTGCAAGATATGTTGAGAGCTTGTGCCCTTCAGCATGGAGGAAGTTGGGACAAGAGTCTATCTTATGCTGAGTTCTCATATAATAATAGTTATCAGGTCAGTCTGAAGATGTCACCGTTCGAGGCTCTATATGGTAGGAAATGCAGGACTCCTCTATACTGGGATCGGACTAGAGAAAGATAGTTCTTTGGTCCTGAACTTATTAACGAGGCAGAAGAACAAGTCTGTATAATCAGGGTGAACTTGAGGGTAGCTCAGACCAGGCAAAAGAGCTACGCTGATAATAGAAGACCACTGGGATTTGAGGAAGGTGATCATGTGTACCTCAAGGTGTCACCACTTCGTGGAATGAGGAGATTCAAGGTTAAGGGCAAATTGTCCCCTCGCTTTATTGGACCCTTCAGAGTTTTTAGGTGAGTTAGGGAGATGGCATACCAACTTGAGGTACCTGATAATCTATCTGATGTGCATAATGTATTCCATGTATCTCAACTTAAGAAGTGTCTCTGTATCCCTGAGGAACAGTTACCAATGGAGGAGCTCAGTGTTCAGGGTGATTTGACCTATACAGAGTATCCTATCAAGATTCTTGATACTATGACCCGAGTTATAAGAAATAAAGTTATAAAGATGTGCAAAGTGCAATGGAGTCATCATGGAGAAGATGAAGCTACTTGGGAGAGAGAAGAAGAGCTTTGAATAGATTTTCCCCTTCTTTTCCCTAGTCCCTCCTAAATCTCGAGGATGAGATTCTTGTTAAGGGGGTAGGATTTGTAGTACCCAATTTGTAAAAGATAATATAAAAGGAGAAAAGTTATTCTTTCTTTATTTATATGTGTGTGTTGTATCTACTTACCATCACATGTGAACACTATATTTAATAATTAATAAAAGATATGCTACTAAATCATGCATCATGCTGAGGTTTCCTTTTGTGTGAATTTTGTGACAATATAAAAATCATGCAAAAAGAAATATATTAAAGTCCAAGTGGAATTTAAGATCTAAAAGAAATTCTAGAATTGAGAGAAGAGAATAAAACTACTACACAAAATAGAGTAATAAATTTATGAACACATGAAGCCCTTCCCATATTAGTATATTAAAATTGTACATTTAAAATGAGTATAAGCTCACAATTAAAATTGAATTCAAATTTGAATTCTAGAAATTAAAAGGAATAGAAAAGGAAAAGGAAAATATAAAAGAAAAACAAAACTCTATACTTAGGCCAGTTACCACCATTTCGACCCAATTAGGCGACTCGGCCGCACGCCTTGCACTGACATGTGGGCCCCATTGGCCATCCACTAGCAGCCGCTCACCGTGCGCGCACTCGCTTCCTTCCTCGCTGACGGATGGGACCCTTGCGTCGGATTGACCAGCGCTGGCGTGTTCTCGCTGTTCCGCGGGACCGAGGCGTCAGCACCTGAACTACCTCACCGACGATGCTGGGCGTGCCCTGAAGACCTGGCGCATCTTCGTTGCTTGCATGGCGCTCCACCCCACAGCCATATAGGTCGGCCCATCGTGGCCCTCCTCCTTGTTTCCCCACCAAGTCTAGCCGAAACCGCGCTGCCACTGTCGCCTCCGAAATTCCACCCGCCATTATTGTCGTGAGAGGGACCTCGCCGGAATCGGTGTGCCACTCGAATTGAGTAGGTCGAGGAGCTCCGCTATGCCTCGACGAGCGTGTCCACAACACCAACACTAGTATTGGAGCCCGTGTCAACAAGGAATTGCTCGACGGAGTTCCACGACCGTCGTGGATCTGCCTAGAGTCATGAACAGAGTGTTCGCCGCCTCTAATCCCGGTAAGAAACCCATCCAAACGGTTTGCCTTCACCTCCTCGTTGCGTAGCACCATGCAATTTTAGACTTGGGACGCTTAGGCGTTGAATCATGCGCGCGTCGGCGAGCCTCCGCCGTGGCACTTTGCAGCACCACCGCGCCTTGGGTTGGAATGGAGCAGACGATTGTGCACCGTCTGATCCACATCAACGACTACGATTAGAAGTCTAGATAACCCTTCGCACATTGGATATGACCCGTTGGATCGCGATCGAGCGGATGTCGTGCGATCCACGCTAGTTAAACGGTGACCGTCGGATTTGGATCTGAGGTCCAGCGCAGCGTACCGGTTCGTGAAGTATAGAGATCTAATCAGGGGCGCTCATTTCCAATCTTACGGCCGAGATCCTCCCATACCCTTTCGGCCGCAAGTTTTGTAAAAGAGACCCTCCATTTATAAGTTATCAACCCGCCATCCTCGCGGGATACTTCTGTGTCTCGGTACAATTTGCGCCCAGTCCAGCGAAATAGAAACCTAAGAAAAATCAATTAGAAAATGATTTTTAGTATTAAATTAATTGCAGAAACTTCCTAAATTCATAGAAAATTCATATGAACTCAAAATTGATCCATTCCAGTTTATAAAATTTTGTAATATTATTGTTCATCACCTAGAGTCTCTGTTTGGACATGAAAACAGTAATAAAATTAATTTCTCAATTAACCATATATCAAGCACATAAAACATTTGGAAATTCATAACTTAAAATCCATAACTCTAAAATTAATGATTCATGTTCCTATGATCTTATGTTAATATGTAGATTATTAATATGTATTTTGATTATATGTTTAGTGTGATGTTAATTTCTCCTTTATACTGTGCTTGTTTGTATTGTGGCGAGTAGAAGAGCCAGTGGCAAGGGATCCTGGTGCCCAGCAGATAGAAGTTGCTGAGCAGGAGCTCATTGAAGGAAGTTGTGCTCTTGACCAGTTTTTGCCCAATAATGTTCTTTAATATCTCTTATTCATGCATAGGTTTGATTTTGATGGGACCCAATAGGTCACCCTAGTCTGTTTATCCTTTTTACCTTGTTTACCCTTGAATCATTTGGGTAGTTATGCTATTGCTTTACATGGTTTTGGGTTAATATTTCATTATATCCACGTTCCAATTATCCTGTTGTTTTATTTATGTTCATGTCAAGATCATCATTATCTTTAATTGGAACATAGAGCTTAACTTGAGAAACACGTGCCACCACAAGGGTGGAATGGGACGCCCTTGGCTGACTAATTAGGAAAGCGAGTGTAAGACTACCTTACCCGAAAGGGGCAAGGGCAGTAGGGAAGTTGCATGCAGGGAGGTTCTTGGGTTGAATTTTCTGCGATGGCGGTCAGACGAGGGATTCTTGCAAATGCTCTTCCCATAAACTGTAGCGGGTTTTCGGAAGATAGTGGAATTTTGTAAAGGCTTCGTAGTGGATCCCTAGCCATTCACCTCGGTAGTGTCTAAGGGCCTTGCAAACCCTGGCGACATGGGATACACGACTTGTGGGTACAGGGTACAACCTCTGTAGAGTGTAAAAATGGCATACTAGCCGAGCTCACGGTCAAGAGCAACTCAGGACTCTCGCATGATTAATTTATGGAACTAAATTCAATTTGTCATTTGCATTTCATGGGATTATTTATTAATTTTTTTCTATTACTTTTATTATGGTTGGTATTCACTTACACTTAGTAACTGCTAATAAAATTTGACCAACTTATTAAAAGCAATGCTCAGCTTTAACCCCTATTGTTGATCAGCTTTACACATCACATGAACTCCCACCTTTTGTGAGTTCATGCCACATTATTCCCCACAACTTGTTGAGCGATGAACATGTGTGAGCTCACCTTTGCTGTCTCACACCCCCCACAGGAGAAGAACAGGTGGTTCAAGAGGAGCCACACAACGAGGAGTTTGATCTGATCTAGGTGGCATCTCCTAGTTGACTTATGACGCCAAGGATGGACCTTAGTTCGATTTATATTTATCTTTTATTTTGTAAGACTTCCGCTATGTAATAAGTATTCTGATGTTATTGTGACATTTATCTCTATACACTCTGTTATTATATGTGTTGTCTTCTTTGGCGCATATATGAGGTGCACCCGGCTTTGTCCCTTAAATCCGGGTGTGACAAACGTCTGGTCTACATTTCATATTATTTCCCAAAACTTGATACCTGAGAGAGGTACCCTACTTGAATGATGAAATCATCGCGGCCTCAATGGTTCATCATCACAAGTCCTTTTATTTCACAAAACTCCCATATCCCGTGTAACATATCATCTTTTAAAAACAGTCCTAAATTAATAAGCAGGGCTAAGCATCACTAAATTTTCATAAAACAGGTATTAGGGTTGTTTAATCAAGGAAGGAAATGCATCAACTGTTTGATCCGATCCACATCCTTCATTTCACATGATCATCTAACGTACCTATTTGAAATGCATGATGCATATGAATGAATATTTAGAGGAATGGCGTGATATAATATACAGCTACATAATAGAGAATTAAACACTTAGCAGCTAGGCATATTACAACACTCATAAGCAAACACTAGATGCCGACCTATCAATAAGTACAACCAACACACTCTTCTAGCTTACTTAGAGCTAGCTCGAACATCAAGAAACAATAAACTAAACACACTAAAGGTACGATACTCGGGTTTTCCTACTTAATCGAATCTAACTAAGGCATCAGGCGACAACACACTAAGCATAAGTTCTATACCTTCCCTAAGCTAGAGCCTATACCAAACGATTAACGAAATTTAGACTCACATCTCTAAGACACTTAAACTCCAGACTACAGATAGAAACCATTTAAATAGCTTTCTAAACCACTACCCTAATTTTTGGGGGCCTTCCTCTTCCGAAGGTCCTCAAAAGTATAATTAACTAGTTGTTTTCAGCATAAGTTATTATAGGGAGCATCGTCTTCAGGATGCAAGTCTTTTCCTTATGATGAAGGCATATGAGATGAAGATGTGATCCAAGGATGACAAGAATAAACACCGAAGTTATCGTCAGATTGACATCTTCGGCTCGTAATGGAGATGAAGTATGATGATGATGTTGACCGAAGGGGAGAAAGACTACTTAGTCCTTAATGATTTGTATTATGATCATAACCGAATATTGGGGACATAAATATACTTTTACCCGGGCTGCGTCCCATGCCTATAAATAGATGAACAGTAGCACCGTATTGTTCATGCTGATTTGTAATCTCCCTCGCATCAACACCTTCAAGCAAGTCGAAGGTATCATTGTAATATAAATCTTGTTAATATTCATGCATGATTCTGTGAAATGCAAATACGAAGGAATTAATGAGATATACTTGATGTTTTTGTCTCTTTGCATTCTCGCTTATCTATAAAATGATCAAGTCATGTCCTTCATGACCTTGGTCTGATGATCATTATGTTCGTGAGGAGGTGATGATTCGGAAGAAGAAGGTCCTTAATACTTAATAATTGTGTTGCCTTGTTCTTGATTCACAACATTTGAGAACAAGTGACCAACATTGGCGCCCACCTCCGGTGAACTCACTTCCACAACCTTCGGCAAACGTTAACCTTTGTCATGCCGCTGAAGAAGACAATAGTACCAGGGGCTGCCCTGTAGCCCCTCAACACCAATTAGGAGACGCTCTCACTAAGAGAAGCTAGGAGCCAGAAGAGAAAGGCTACCAGCCCAACACCTCAGGTGGAAGAGTTGGACCAGGAGATTAGGGATTTAGAAGCTATACATCACCAGGTGCAGAGGAAAAGGGACAAGATGTTTTGGTTAGCCGAACTTCAAAGGAAGATCGACGAAGCAGCTCAAGAAATGTGCCATATCGCGCAGGACCATCAAGGACGAGGGCCTCAACATAGAGAGCTTCGTCAAGAAACTCCAATCGACGTTGATAGATGGTATGATGATCTGTAGCATGGTAATTTTGCTTTTGATTATGCTTCTCCCCTAGCAGTAGAGTTGCAGGCTACCCCATGGCCACCTTCATATAAGACGCCACAGAACCCCATGTATGATGGTTACTCCGACCCGAAGCAATTCCTCATGAGCTACGAAGCAACCATATCATCATATGGTGGCAACACTACTGTCATGGCAAAGTCTTTCGTCATGGCAGTCAGGAGTGTGACTCAGACTTGGTATTCTTCTTTTCGGCCGGGAACAATTACATCGTGGTAGAAGTTGAAGGATATGCTAGTCACAAGCTTCCAGGGCTTCCAAATGAAGCCAGTGACCGCTCAAGTTCTATTCTAGTGCACGCAAGACCATGAGGAGTACTTGCAGGCATATGTACGAAGGTTCTTGCGACTAAGAGCCCAAGCGCCAACGGTGCCTAATAAAATCGTCATCGAAGCCTTGATCAAGGGGCTCCGACAGGATCGACAGCACAATATTTTGCAAGGAAGCCACCACAAACCTTGGAGAAGCTTCTCTAGAAGATGGATGAATACATCTACGTTGACAATGATTTCCGTCAGAGAAGGGAGGAAGCCTACATGTATTCTGAGATGACTAGGGGCTTTGGAGGAAGACTCCACCCCAGGCATGTCAGAACGACCCACAATCCCAATACAAATGATGATAGGGCCAATCATACTCAGAGCAGCCAGCCAAGCTCATAGTCTTCGGGAATGCAGCAAACTTCCTACAGGCCTCCAGCCCGAAGAGACAGAAGGGGGAGGAAATTCGGAGGAAGGTATGCTAATCAACCCAAGAGACTGTTCTGCTTATTCTTTGGGGAGGATAAGGGACACACGACAAGGAAGTGCCAAGTCACGATCCAAAAGCAGAAGGAAATCGCTGAAGCTGAAGCACGACAGACCCAGCCAAAGTGTCAGTTGCTTATACTGCTTCGTGCTATTCTCCATATATCCCTGAGTATGTGGGCAATCAACAACCTATAACGTCTGTTGCTTCAGCGAGTCACTCCCAAGCCTCCTGGGCTCAGTTGCCATCACCACCACCACTGGCGCCTACCTTGGTCCATAACCAACAGCCAGAAGGGCATCGCCAGTCGCAGCAACAACGTGATACTCGGGAGGAGTCCGAAGCTCACACAGTGAATAGCACTGTGCTCGAGTCAAGGCAAATCTACTGAAGGTGGCATAACGCTTCGACCAAAGAGTGTCCTAATCCAATGTATTTTTTACCTTTTTGCCTTTATATTTTCTTCCCGAAAGACAATACAAGGAGGTTTAACCTTCAGCTTGATGTAATAAGTCTGTGGTTACACCATCGAGTGTAACAAAAAAGGATCAAGAAGCTCCAAAGTCGTTCCTAAGGGAATGCAAAGCTAAGTTACCACCTAAGTGAAAGGTGAAGAAGCTACAAAGTCGTTCCTAAGGGGATGTAGAGCTTAAATGCCACCTAAGTCAAAGGTGAAGAAGCTCCAAAGTCGTTCCTAAGGGGATGTAGAGCTTAGCTCCGAAGTCGTTCCTAAGGGAATGCAGAGCTGAAATACCACCTAAGAAAAAGGTGGAGGGACTTCCACTACAACATAAACACCCATATAGCAACGCATACATTGCAACAAAATGGTTTATGCGTTGCAAGAAATTAGGTAGCAACGGATGCTAGCAACACATATTTATATGTTGCAAGAAAATCAATTGGCAATGTTTACCATGCGTTGCAAGTGTCATTTGTAGAATATCCAAATTACCTGGCAATGTTTGTCATGTGTTGCAAGGGTCATTCATAGTATTTATGTCACCTAACAACATTTGTCATGTGTTGCAAGTGCGATCCATAGTATTTGTGTTACCTAGCAACGTTTATCACGCATTGCAAGCATTATATGCAACATTTATGCAAATTAGTATATTGGTTTGATACTTACAAAGTCCTAATTTTGACAACAAGTTGCACTTACTTATGTTATTAAAAATCATAATTAATATTTATTTTTATGGTGGTTTAATGTTTCCAATACTTTTGTAAATTTTTAATAGGACGAGTCGGTCAAAATTGGTGTGAAAAAGTCAAGCAGCCTATAAGTTGAGATTTGGGGAGTAATTTTATTGGTTCCCGTAATTCGAAAGTAAAACTAGCGCAGCCAAGTAAAAATTTACTAGTACTTCCTAAGTTTCTGCTTTTCTTTGTACCATTTTTATATACCCAATGTGATTTCCCTCTACTATTTTGCAGAGTCTAGTAAGAGCTTGTAATCCCACGGTACATTTTTCTATATATTAAGCAATGGCTCAAACTTCGCACCTTGTTTTTGCCACGTCATGCTTTTTTTTACCTACATTGGATCGTCATTTTCTATATAGTAAAGTTCTGCACACATACGCCTCAGCAGAGGGCCAGATCGTCATTTTTAACGTCAGACGTCGGATCTTTATTGGACGGTTGGCATTTGTTTGGATCCAAACGCTAAAGCCGGGAGCAAAACTTTGTGTCTGAGGTGTCCACGCCTTCCTCATTCTTCTCAGCCGTTCGATTTCGTTCCTACAGTTACCGAATGCACGCAGCACAAACGCGCACAGTGGTTCCTTTGGATAAGGCCCCGCACCGTCCTCGCGCGACTGGATTCTTCTAGATGGAAACGAATACCACATGATGGGGAAGGGAAAAGGGGAGCAGGCACCGTCGTCTCCGCTCAGCTGCGACATTGTTGACGTCGGCTACAGCGACCATGGTGGCAGCCATTCCTCTGTGTCCACACCTCCCCCGTTTGCTTTGTCGTCGTCTCTCCGATTGCCATACGTACGAACAATCTTTTTCACCGTAACTTCACAGATCTGCGTCCCCTCAGTGTTAGGGTTGTCTTCCAGCCTGCCGCAATGTGCGCTCCCATACCATTACTACACATCGAGTAGCAATCGCCTTCCTCACATTTTTCCATCGCTCGCTCCCCCTGTAATGCAGAGTTTGCTTAGGTATTGCCCAACACGCAGGACGGACAGGCCACACCATCATACTATGAATCTTCTCCTCGTCAAAAAACCTAAGTCACATCAGAGCAGATAGCAGCCACATATACGTTGTGGATCGGTCGCCTGCTCCATGTCCTCCCCCTTGCTTTTACGGAATTGAGGATAAGTTCTTGGTTTTGCTGCGCAGGAGTATTACTACAGTCTATGCCAGGAATGCAGGTCCTGATGAATCTGTGGAACCTGTGGTTCCTATTTTAGTGTGGGGTAGCAGAGTCTTGATTACTGGGTTCCAAGCTAAATTACTATGTTCGAAGCTTGATTACTGTGTTCGATGCTGAATCCTGTTGGATCTAGATTCGAAATTGCAGTCCCAGAGTCTCGATTACTTGGTTATCTACAATACTATTGATCCTTGGTTCCGTAGTCAGTTTTTGTTATTTAAAACTAAATATCCCGTGCAGCCTGATTAGATATTAGAATTACTCTTATTTATTCTGTTATATTCATGCCATTGTTCCATTATAAATGGTCTGATTTATTGGAAGTTGTTTCTGGCTGATTGCGCTACAGGCTGACCTTGCTTTGGTTAGCAAATTCACTTGCTTAGTTTGTACTATGTTCACTCTAATTACGTTATGGTGGTGTTGACCGGTCAGACAACTAAGGCAACACATATTGTTTACTTTGTTTCGTAGTTAATTTTTAAATTAAAACCAAGTATCCATTATAAATGGTCTGGTTTATAAATGCTATCTATTTTCCCAAAAAAAATATTTTTGGGTGACTACGCTACAGCTTGATCCTGCTTTGATTAGTAGATTCACTTGCTAAGTTTATTCTATGTTCACTCTCATTACGTTATGGTGAGATGTTGACATAATGACATGTGACCACAATTATGGCAGCACATATTGTTTCAGTTACTAAAGTACCAACTGCTGATACATAGGGATCTTAAATAGGAAAAAAACAATTACACATGGTTTCTTAGGCATGTCATCAAGTTATAAACTTTTCCCCAAAAAATGTTTGTGTACATTACTTTGCAATTGCTAACCTGTTGTGCATTTGATTTTGCAATCGTAACCATCGCGCTGTCCAAATATACCTCCAATCAACAGGTTAGCAAATCTCATTTGTTTCTTACTGTTTTCGCATGGTCACTTACTAACAAGCTGATTTGCACAACATATAACTTCTATCTGGAACACGTATGCTTTCTCCGGTAAGCAAAATATAACATGCCTATTCCATATTCACAACAAAAATACACAGGTTCATTTTTTTCCATCGTGTCCCCTAACTGGGAAAAAATAAGAAAAGGTACAAGCCATCGCCCATGTTTTATTGAACACCATGTATATGTCCACGCATATATGACCATGTTCTACAGGTTGGTTTACATAGTATATGACCATGTTATGTTGCATGGCAGATATGTGAACACCAAAAGGGGACGCAACTGCGAACTGTGAGAAATTTTCCACATACTACACTCACATTGTCTGGGACAATGGGTGAGTGATTTTGTTATGTTCTACAACTATTTATCTTAATGTTGTTCAACAAACCATTTAGTTAGTCACCACTGATTGTCACAATGATATAAAAGTTCATTGTCAGTTGGTTTCTATGTAAGTGTGGGCTTCAACTCGTTATGATAAAAATCTCAACCTTAACTGTTGTCATGGTTCATCTTTCTCCAAATTATGTTGGCTTTGAATGGAGTGCATGGGATCTGTCTGTTCTTAATTTGTGCAATGAGATGGATGTTGAATTGTGTAGTAACCTTTGTTTAATTCTAGTGCCCTGGCTAGCTTGAAATAAATTTATACTGTTATCTAGTTCGATTCCTTAAAGCTAGCAGTAGTGGTCACTAGCCCTTGAAAATAAATTTTGGACAACCAGAATTTCGTAGGAGCTTTGACTACTATTGACGTTGATCTTTTTACTATTGTAGATTGTCATTGATGTAAATGTTATTAGTGGCACTTTAAGATGACTAAGGATCGATATCTATCATAAGATTTGTCTTTTCTTTACAAGTGAGGAGATTGTGTGAAGTTCTAACCTATGATATATGGTCCAGATCTTTGATGAGTACCTTAACTTGCAGGATAGCATACTCATACAGTAATACTGCTGCCTGTCGATCTTAACAAATTTCATTCAAGAACTAGGGCATGCTAATGTTCAAAAGAGTTGTCAGCGATTCATGACACCTGGTATTTATTATATCTTCTTTTGTAGAGGGCTAGTGTGGTCTGCTTAGCAGTTGGTAATTTTGCTATTGAAAGATTAATCTATTACTGTAAACTTGGTGACTTAGGTAGACATCTGATTTATACTTAATCTAATTGTTTCTCTATGTGAATGGATACATATAATAACTCAGGTAGCACTATAACCAGCAATGTATGGATGAATTGAAGGAAGTAAAGAAGACACACAATCTTACAGAAACTTTACAGAAACTCTGCATCTTGAAACTGCCATGATTGACAAAGAAGCTGGATGCATCATGTGCATTGGTGTCTTCTTATCACCATGCATTAAAGTGAAGCAAGTTCATTTGTTGACTAAGAATGGATGAACACAAATCAGTGGAGTTCGTTGCACTAGAGATGGAGGTTGGAGAGGTGTGGTAGGTGTCAATATGGCTTTGATACAATTTTGCCCGTACAATCTTTGTACGGAAAAGAAAAATGACATTGTACGTGGATACTATATTGTAATTCAATAATTTTTTTCTAAATAATAAATATATTTGTTTATAGTTTGTGTATGGGATTAGTATAATATATAAATTTTCAGCTACATTGATTACATTTGTATTCAAATTAAGTTATTTAATAATAATATTTATTACCTAGTTCATTTCTTGCTACACATGGAAGCGTTACTATTGCCCTCAGATATCCGTTGTACCATGGCAACACTTAACTCTTGGTTTTACCAACGTATGTATAAGTGTTGTTATAGATCTTAGCAACGGCAGTATAGGCAACACATAGTTATGTGTTGGTATAGACCTTAGCAACACATATATGAACTTTTTGCAACACATATATGCATTGCTAAAGGGGTGGTTGTTTTGTAGTGTTCAAAGTCGTTCCTAAGGGGATGCAAAGTCTTATCTTTTATGTTTCGTACACCAACATCATTTGCATCACGCCATCACATCATATTGCATCATAACATTGCATCATATATCATTTTGCATCAACAAAAGCACTGAAAAAAACGAGGATTCCTCCTTCAGCTTTGGCAAAGATTCATGAAAGAGTATTAAAGATGCAGGGTCGTGTTTCCGACAATACTATTCCTACGCAACGTCTACAGCAAGAATCAAACATCATACAGTAGCTTCGGCAAAGAAGGGGGATTTCTTCCTGAAGCGTGAAAAGAAGTGAAGGTGTTTTTTTGCCGCCGGCTCAAAAACGGTATGTACGATGGTTCCATGCTTCATAAAGAAATATATTACATCAATATACATACAAATTGTTTACAAGTGTTTCTTACAAAACCACGGATCATGTTCAACAACATTAAACGAGCAAAAATACAAAGTTTTAGCCTTCCCTAAGGACTTCATTGAAAGCTTCATTCAGAAGCCTGTCGACAGCTTCGTCAATAGCGTCATTAGCAATTTTAATTATGTCGAGCGCCTCTTCGACGGATGGGTCATCTTCAGGGTCATATGGTTCTGGAGGTGGATAAAGCTCCGCTACATTGAGACACAAATATCTGTTAGTGTCAAAGGTGAAAAACTTACTAAAATGAGTTAAAAATTGTATACCTATAAGTCTAGCACGCTCGACACCTTCTTCGGCTCTTTTTGCTTCTTCTGAAGCATCATGAGATTCCTTCTCATATCTTTTGATGGCTTCATCAGCGATTTCTCGCCCACCCTTCAGCCATACTTTGGAATAAAATTTTCCACCTAGGGTAGTAGCTTCAGCTGAAGGGTTTCTAATATCATCAGTTGAAAAGGCAAAGTCTGGCTGAGCTACAGCCTTAGCATTATCGTAGCCAACCTTCTCCAGGATGGATGTAGCCCCACAGGCAACAGTGAAGGCACAAAAGTCTCCTCTGTCGCTAAGAACTTCCTCAAAAGCTTCGACTTTGTCGTTTATCCATTGAATGACTTCATGAGGATTTCCACGAATAAAGTTTTGTTTGGAAGAATATGCTCCAACTTTAGAAAAACTGCTCTTTAAATTTCTAGCGCATTCCATGGATATTTCATAAAATTTTTCCTTGGTGGCCCAATGCTCATCGACATTCTTTAGCGCTCTTGATCTTTCAATTTCACATATTTCATGCTTCACCATTTCAATATTGAAGTTCTCATTTGCTTTGGCAACTTTCTTCTTTAGCTCTTGCACTTCGGCTTCATGAGCTTCGGCTTGAGCAGTAAGCCTGGCTTTGCTAGATTTCAATTTTTTCACTAAGGAGAGTAGGATCTTATCCTTCTCAAGAGCTTCATTTCTTAATGTAATAACCTCTGAGCGAAGGTTTCCAAGCGCTATTCGGCAGCTCTCATCCTCTGCATCTTTTTGGGCTTTTAAAGCCTTGCTTAAAATCAAGCCCTGGAAAACAAAGAATGAACACGTAACGACGATAGGAATTACCACAAAAATAGTTTATTGTAACACAAATTGCAAAATGGCAAATCAAAGTATACACACCTTTAGGCTGTTGTAGGCTTGGCTATTTGCAAGTTGATCCTTGGTCATCACAGACAAGCCGAGTTCAAGCTTCGAATACCCCATGTTATCCATCATTTCTCGGCAAACATTGATTTCCTTACCGTCAGGAAGACAGTAGACGAAATCATCATCATTATCTCCTCCATATACCAAGGATCCCTAGGGGTACTTCAGCTCTTTAGCATAATGTTCCATTTCAGCAACTTGCTCTGCTGATAGTTGTTTTCTCGAAGCATGTCGAATAATAAAATTCAAATCACCCCTGGAAGGTGCTTCGGGAGCAGGTGCCGAGGGTTTCTCGGGAAGGCTCTCTTTCACAAGACTTTCTGGTGCAGTTTCCGAAGGTCCCGCCTCGGCATGAGCAGAAGTACTGGCAGTGATTACCTCTGTGACATCTTCAGTTTTGCTACCAAAAGCTTCGGCAGAAGAAGGAGGCGACATTTTCACAGATTCTAGAACAGCTTCCAAGACACTATCCATCCTCCTCTTCCTTGAGTTCCTGTTGGAGCTGGCAGCTTCGGCACTGCTATCACCATCATCTTAGGCTTCTCTGGTACTTTTCTGCTACGTTTTCTGGCTCTGGTTCTCTGGCCGGGTATGCAATGGCTTCAATAGGCATAGAAGGAATAGTCTCTCTGGCTAGGCGGGTTGTTTCCACCCTTTCAATTAACTTCGACACATCGGTCATCTCGATGCGCCTGGGTCTGCGTGTCAAAACCTTGATCTTCTTGGACTTTGACACACCAGTAGATGTTGAGGCAGCAACTTTCCTTTTCCTCCCTTGCTTATGCGTGGGATAGCAGTAGTCTGGGTAAACGAACCCAATAACATCAAATACTCTATTCAACCTCTTCTTGTCGTGAGCGCCGAAGGCAGCCGTCATAGCTTCGTCTTCTACCCTCGAGTACCCTCTAAGAAGTTCATCACTTGTTGCCTCAATAGCGTCCAACCAATCATTATTTGGCTCATTAAATTGGTTTTTGAACTGAAAAGTATACTTCAGATAAACCAGGCCACCCTGGCTAGAGCCAGCGGTGGTTTCCTTTGGCATTTCCCACTCATTTGCAAGAGGCCATAATTTGTAAGCGATATGCTATTGAACTAAGTCTCTTGTGCCAATATAGGTGCACACTGTGTTGAAAGCAGCTTGGCATACTTGCACGCCATTTCCAAGTGCGTTGGACGACCATATAGGACGCTGGATAATGCCCTTCACATCCTCCCTATGGTTCAGGTCATTTTTCACATAAAACCATTCCTTCATCCAAGAACCTAGCCACTTTTTTCAAAACGTGGGCATAGGGTAACTCGCCTCAGACCGAGGCAAGAAGCTGTAAAAACCAAAATTATTATGATACTGTTCCTTTCCAGTTGCCTTCGTCTGATAGGACAGCTCATGAATATTGCAGAAGCATCTCACATCTGGCTCCAGTCCTTGGCTCCTCATGGCTCATATAAAAACTCCTACTCTAATAAGAGCTTCGGGAGTAATCTGATGAAGGTATATTTCAAATGTCTTCAAGACTTCGACCAGCATCTTGTGGAGCGGAAAGCGAAGCCCAGTTTTCATGAAGCTCCTGAGACTACCACTTCATCCCCTTCAGGCAGAGGAACGGTGTCTTCTCCAGTCCTCACTATAGAAACGTCATGAAAATATTTACCTTTCATTTCTTCAATTTGACCTTGCCTGATCGTGGATTTTCCAAAAACAATGTGGCTTGGTCTCCACGTCCAATCTTCAGCATTTTCATTCTCACTCTCAACATCGAAGCTCTCACTGTCGCTTGAATCACCAGACAGACCAACTAACATTTCGTTGGTGATCTTCTCTACGTTGGTCCTTTCTATGGTTTCGTAAAAGCCAGTGAGTGTGGGATCAACGCTTTTATTGTCCTCAGATATTTCGGTGATGGTGTAACACCCTAAATCCATCACCTAAAAGTAATCTAGTTTTATGTACTAAACTCCAATAGATAAGAAAATATTTGTGTTTTAAAATAATGAAATGGTAACATAATTAAATCAAACAATTTTCTTTAATAGTAAAATTTTAAGAAGTGTTTGAATGCATTCATGCCGAGGCATAAATTTTGTTTGATATATCCAACTTTTGGATCTAAGTTGGTGTGAAAATCCTATTTGAGAAAATAATACTGAGTTGTTAAAATATTGTTTTTAAAGCATTTTGGTAGGTATTGTAACAACTTAAATCCATTAAATAAAAAACAATTCAATTTTAGTTGTTAAAAATATTAGATAGGAAAAAGTTATTTTCAAGACTTAAGAAAAATAGTGATAAATAAATAAGTAACTTTTGAATATAAATAATGTTCACAAATGATTAATGCATTTATTTTTTTGGAGCGTGATTTTATGTTTGCTAATGAAATATAAGGATTTTATTTAATTTATTTATAACCTCTTTTAATAGAAATTTGTCTAAAATTTATTTAATGAATATTTTATTATTATTGTACATATATTTATTATTATATATTCTGATAAAAAAATAAAAATGAATTTCGAAATTAAGAAAAATAAAAAACTTATCGCACTCACGCACTCATTAGAGAAAGAACAAATTTTGAAATTTGAAAAATACCTAATATACTACTGCTCGGACCCTGGCCAATTAGAAACATCCGAACGCCAGCCTCACGTCACGTATGCTCCCCTCTCATCTCTCTATCTTACACCAGGGACCCACTCGTCGGCATCTCCTTTCTTCCCCAACCGGCCACCTACTGGACACTCGAATGGACCGTGTCGCCTGCGCGCTGACCGCCAGGCTAGCTGCCAGTGCCTCGCCCAAAACTGTCCCAACCATTACCCTCGTTGTATTGATGGAGCATGCGTTTCCCGGTCTACCTTCATGCACCATTAATGGAATGTTTACAGCACCATTAATAGAATGTTTATAGCCACCGACAAATTCAATCGGTATCAATTCTATCACGATTTCCACTCCTCCACTGTGCCCATCTGTCCGTTCTCCCTCCCCCACTCACCGGTCGTTTCTTCTCCATTCGGCCACTACCATTGATATGCCAACCATCCTCTGCTTTCCCTCTCCTAAATCGTGTGTCTCTTATCCTTCTCTACCTATAAATAGAACAGATCCCATGCGCTCCTTTCCCTTCCCAGTTCAATTGTTCGCTCGTCCCCATCGCGCTCCCTCCCTCCGAGCTCATTAGCACTTGCTGCTACTGCTACTGCATGTCACTCGCTTTAGGCCATCGTCCAAGTTCTCTGCATGCGTGTTGCTGTGCCACGCCACGCCGCGCTGCATCTCCTCGCCTCTGCCTTGCGAGCTGTGCTGATGCTGCTACATCGCTCGCCATCGACCTAGTTCCTCGCCAAAGCTACACCCTCGCCGGTGCGCAGTCTGCGGTGCTCGCGCTGCTCTTCTCGCGCGGATTTCTTGTCGCACCATCGTCATCATACCTCGTCGCTGGTGCTGACGCCATGGAGCAGCACGTCCTACGCCAAGACTCTCTCATAGCCATAGCTCGCCTGTCACGGAACGTCGCTGCGTCGTCTTCCTCACGTGTTGCTGCTCGTGCCAGCTCGCCCTGGGATTTCACTCACCGATGTTATCTCGAGCCTGGAGTTCCGTGTGCCGCACGCGTTGCTCACCGAAGATCCTTGACGACAACCACATTGCTACGTCAATGTCTGTTACTTGATGTTGTGCCGAACCAAGGTAGAAGATGAGGTCACATTTATAGACTACTCTCTCATCTACGCATAATATTGTTTGGATCCTACGATGTTTATTACTTTTATAAACTGAATATTTAGAATGCAAGTTAATTAGAAATGATTATGCTAATTTTATAACTTTGTGATTATCATTTTAGTTAGTGTTTTCATCAATTTATATATATATATATATTAATTGAAATTATGTATGTTGAATATGAATATTGTTTTCAAATAAAACGCTAAAAGAAAAGTAGACCACACTTTCCTTAGTCAAAAATTGTAGAAATATATTTATTTAGTTATCTTCATCACAAAATATGATTTAGTTTTATAATCAAAGTTTTATATGATTATATAGGTATGAATATTGTTTAGTCACGTTAATAAATAATAGAGTTTTCTAATAATGTTAAAATGATTTAATTAGGTGCTCAAACTTTCATAAAAAATTATAGTTTATATTATTGAATATAGTTTTCCTATTAAAGAATTAGATCATTTGTTCCTAATATAAAATGAATTAATTAGTTTTCTAGGCACGATTAATCTTTTTTCATCAAATTGAGTCTATATTATTTATATATATCACTTAGTTTTTTTCTAAAAGGACAAAATAATGAAATTAGTGTTCATGTTCTTTTATAATTAAATGTTAGTTATGAATATAGCTTTTTTAATAAAGTATAGACCATGTGTTTTCTAATGAAATTAAAAGATGCTTATTTGTTCATTATCTTTTGTTTGAAAATCCACTTAAGACATATAACCTAGCTCTTCATAAATTGGTGATAAAAATATGTTTAAGATATTTATTAGCTTTTCATAAAATCAATGATTTATAACGAGTTTATAATCTTATGAACCCTTAATTTTGGAATACCACATATGACTTTTATAAACGATTAAAATGGTGAACCTAATATTTGTATCTTTATAATTAAGATATATTCAAGCTTTGGTCTTGTTTTATAAAATGCATCGCCAGGCTCAGCAACATCACGACACTCGGGAGGAGTCCGAAGCTCACACAGTCAACAACACTGTGTCCGAGTCAAGGTATATCTACTGAGTGTCTTAATCCAATGTATCTTTACCCATTTTGCCTTTATATTTTTTCTTCTAAAAAGACAATACAAGGAGGTTTAACCTTCAGCTTGATGTAATGAGTCTGTGGTTACACCATCGAGTGTAACAAAAAAGTACCACGAAGCTTCAAAGTCATTTCTAAGGGAATGCAGAGCTAAGTTACCACCTAATTGAAAGGTGAAGAAGCTCCAAAGTTGTTCCTAAGGGGATACAGAGCTTAAATGCCACCTAAGTCAAATATAAAGAAGCTCCAAAGTCATTCCTAAGTGGATGCAGAGCTTAGCTCCAAAGTCGTTCGTAAGGGAATGTAGAGCTGAAATACCACCTAAGAAAAAGGTGAAGAGACTCCAAAGTTGTTCCTAAGGGGATGCAGAGTCTTATCTTTTATGTTTTGCGCGCTAACATCATTTGCATCATGCCATCACATCATATTGCATCATGACATCGCATCATACATCATTTTGCATCACCAAAAGCAGTGGAAAAATGGGAATTTCTCCTTCAGCTTCGGCAAAGATTTGTGAAAGAGTATTCTAGGTGCACAGTTCATGCTTGAAACTACTACCATGTGAAATTTTTGCTTTCGACAATACTATTCCTACACAATGACTACACCAAGAATCAAGCATCATACAACAGCTTCGGCAAAGAAGGAGGATTTCTTTCTGAAGCATGAAAAGAAGGAAGGTGTTTTTTCGCCGCAGGCTCAAAACGGTATTAATGAAGGTTCCACGCTTCATAAAAGAAATATTTTGCATCAATATACATACAAATCGTTTACAAGTGTTTCTTACAAAACTAGGAATCATCTTCTAGGACATTAAGCTAGCAGAGATACAATGTTTTTAGTCTTCCCTAAGGACTTTATCAACAACTTCGTTCAGAAGTTTGTCGACAGCTTCGTCAATAGCGTCATTAGCAATTTTAATAATGTCCAACGCCTCTTTGACGGACAGGTCAGCTTCAGGATTGTATGGTTCGGGAGGTGGAGAGAGTTCAGCTGCATTGAGGTACAAATATCTGTCAACGTCGAAGCTGAAAAACTTACGAAATTAAGTTAAAAAATGCATACCTATAAGCCTAGCCCGCTTGGCAGCTTCTTCAGCTTCTTTTGCCTCTTTTGAAGCATCATGAGATTCATTTTCATTTCTTTTGATGGCTTCATCGGCGATTTCTCGTCCGCCCTTCAGCCATATTTCAGAATAAAATTTCTCACCTAGGGTAGTAGCTTCGGCTGAAGGGTTTCTGATATCATCAGCTGAGAAGGCGAACTCTGGCTGAGCTACAGCCTTAGGATGATCGCAACCAGCCTTCTCCAAGATGGATGTGGCCCCACGGGCGCCAGCAAAAGCACAAAAATCTCCTCGATCACTAAGAACTTCTTTGAAAGCTTCAACTTCGCTATTTATCCATTGAATGACTTCATTAGGATTTCCACGAATAAATTTTTGCTCGGAGGAATAGGCTCTAACCTTAGCAAAGTTGTTCCTTAAATTCTTAGCGCATTTCATGGATATTTCATAACATTTTTCTTTGGCGACACAAAGCTCATCGACATTTTTTTGTGCTCTTGATCTTTCAATTTCACATATATCATGCTTCACCACTTCAACTTCAAAGTTCTCAGTTGCTTCGACAACCTTCCCCTTTAGTTCTTGCACTTCGGCTTCATGAGCTTCGGCTTGAGCGGAAAGCCTGGCCACGCTAGATTTCAATCTTTCCATTAAAGAGAGTAATATTTTATCCTTCTCAAGAGCTTCATTTCTTAATGTAATAACCTCCAAACGAAGGTTTCCAAGCCCTATTCGGCAGCTCTCATCTTCTGCATCTTTCTGGGCTTTCAGAGTCTTGCTTAAAATCAAGCCCTGGATAACGAAGAGTGAACACATAACAACGATTAGAAAAACAACAAAAATAGTCTGCCATAACAAAAATGGCAGAATGACAAATCAAAATATACGCACCTTCAGGCTGTTGTAGGCGAGGCTATCTGCAAGCTGATCTTTGGTCATCGCAGACAAGCCGAATTCGAGCTTCGGATACCCCATATGATCCATCATTTCATGTCAAGCATTGATCTCCTTACCATTAGGTAGACAGTAAAGGAAATCATTATCATTATCCCCTCCATATACAAAGGATCCCTGGGGGCACTTCAACTCTTTAGCATAATATTCCATTTTGGCGGCTTGCTCTGTTGATAGTTGCTTTCCCAAAGAATGTCGCACAATGAAATTCAAATCACTGCTAGAAGGTGCTTTAGGAGCAGACACCGAAGGATTCTCTGGAATGCTCTCTTCCACAAGATTTTCGGGTACAATCTCCGAAGGTCCCGCCTCGGCATAGGCAGAAGTACTGGCAGTAATCATCTCTGAGACATCTTCAGTTTTACTGCCAGAAGCTTCGGCAGAAGAAGGAGGCGGTGTTTTCACAGATTCTAGAACAGCATCCAAGACACTAGCCATCCTCCTCTTCCTTGGAGTTCCTATGGTAGCTAGAAGCTTCGGCAGTGCTGTCACCTTCATCTTCGGCTGCTCTAGTACTTTTTCTGCTACCTTTTCTATATCTGGCTCTCTGGCTGGGTCTGCAATAGTTTCAATAGGCACAGTAGGAACAGTCTCTATGGCCAGGGGGTTGTTTCCACCCTTTCACTTAACTTCGGCACATCGCCTGTCTCGATGCGCCTAGGTGTACCAGTCAGAACCTTGATTGTCTTTGATCTCGACACGCTAGTAGATGCCGACGCAGCGGCCTTCCTTTTCCTCCCTTGCTTCTGGGAGGGGTAGCAGTAGTCTGGGTAAACGAACCCAATCACATCAAACACTCTATTCAACCTCTTCGTGTCGCGAGCGCCGAAGGCAACCGTCATAGCTTCCTCTTCTGCCTTTGAGTACACTCCAAGTATCTCATCACTTGTTGCTTCTATAGCATCCAACCAGTCATCATTTGGTTCATTAAACTAGTTTTTGAACCAAAAAGTATACTTCAGATAAACCAGGCCACCCTGGCTAGAGCCAGCGGCGGTCTCCTTCGGCATTTCCCATTCGTTCGCAAGAGGCCATACAATGTAAGAAATATGCTCTTGAACTAAGTCTCTTGTGCCAATATAGGTGCACACTGTGTTGAAAGCAGCCTGGCACATTTACACATCATTCCCATGTGCAGTGGATGGCCTTCTAATGCTGAAGCGAGACCATATAGGGCGTTGAATAATTCCTTTCACATCTTCCCTCTGACTCAGGTCATTCTTCACGTAAAACCATTCCTTCATCCAAAAACCTGGCCACCTCTTTCGAAACGTGGGCACAGGGTAATTCGCCTCAGATCGAGGCACGAAGTTGTAACAACCAAAATTGTTGTGATACTGTTCCTTTCTAGTTTCCTTCGTCTGATAAGACAACTCATGAATATTGCAAAAGCATCTTGCATCTGGTTCCAGTCCTTGGCTCCTCATGGCCCAGATAAAACCCCCCACTCTAATAAGAGCTTCGAGGGTAATCTGATGAAGGTATATCTCAAATGTTTTCAAAACATCGACCAACATCTTGTGGAGCGGGAAGCGAAGCCCAGCTTTCATGAAGCTCCTAAAGACTACCACTTCATCGCTTTCTGGCAGGGGAACAGTGTCCTCTCCCCCAACCCTCACTATAGATACATCATGAAAGTATTTCCCTTTCATCGCTTCAATTTGACCTTGCTTGATGGTGGATTTCCCAAAAACAACGTGGCTAGGTCTCCACGGCCGATCTTCAGCATTCTCATTCTCACTCTCAATATTGAAGCTTTCACTATCACTTGAATCACCAGATAGCCCAGCCAATATTTCGTTGGTGATCTTCACTACATTGGTCCTTTCCATGGCTTCGTAGAAGCGAGCGAGTGTGGGGTCAGTGCTTTTCTTGTCTTCGACCATTTCGGTGATGGTCGCGTCAGAAAGCCGAAGCTTGCAAACAATTAAACTCAGAGAACAGAAAAACTAAACAACATCTGCAGCACAAAAGCTAGATGGCACGAAAAATATTTGCGACACAACCTTCTATATATATACTCAGAGCCTCATAGCTCGGTGGGCCCCACGGATCAGAATGGTTCGCTATTCTAGTGAAGGGAAGGTGTTTTTTCGGATCTTCAGCTAAAGGCCTTTGTTCGTGTCGTAGTCTGAATTTGTTACAATAAAATAAATTAATACTGCGAGGGGCTACTGTTAGGGGCCTTCTCCTTCCGAAGGTCCTCAAAAACATAATTAACTATTTGTTTTCAGCATAAGCTATTACAGGAAGCTTCGTCTTCAGGATGCAAGCCTCTTCCTCATGACGAAGGTACACGAGATGAAGACAAATCTAAAGATGATAAGAGTAAACGCCGAAGCTATCGCCAGATGGACAGCTTCAGCTCATAATGGAGATGAAGTATAATGATGATGCTGACCGAAAGGGAAAAAGACTACTATGTCCTTAATGTCTTGTATTACGATCATACGTGAATATTGGGGACATAAATGTACTTTTACCCGGCTGCGTCTCGTGCCTATAAATAGATGAACAGTAGCATCGTACTGTTCACGCTGAATAGTAATCGTTCTCTCGCATCTTCACCTTTGAGTAAGCCAAAGGTATCAATGTAATATGAATTCTGTTGATATTCATACATGTTTTATTGAATGCGAATATGAAGGAATTAACGAGATGCAGTTATTTTCTTCGTCCCTTTGCATTCATGTTCACATATTAAATGATGAAGGCATGTCCTTCATGACCTTCGTCTGATGATCATTATACCTATGGGGAGATAATGCTTCGGAAGATGAATGTCCCTAATAATTAACAATTGTGTTGCCTTGTTCTTGATTCACAACATTTGAGAACAAGTGACCAATATTGGCGCCCACTGTGGTGATCGAACCCATGACCATGTGGTAACTTACCAACACCACGTATGACCAATCTTTCTCTAGTAAAGACATGACATAATATAGAATCTTCAATATTTAGATGCAGCATCCTCCTACTAACAATAAATAACTAAATGTGTAAGTGGACTAGGGTTCATATACTGAATGAATTAAAATTAAAAGTGAACCAAAAACTAGACTAAACATTGTAGGCATTCACAAGGCTAACACATTAAACCCTAAAGACCTAAAGCATTGAAACATCTTCCACACGGGGTTCTCGGATTTCAACTAAAATCGGCTTGCTGGCGTTACTCACTTTTAAAACATTCGGGACAACAATCAACAGCTATTGAGGATATTAAATCGATTCCTAGACACAAAATATAATGACCACTAGAGCAAATCATCGACTTCATCACATAAACAAAAATTGGCACAACATGGATAGGACCTATCAGTTGGTTGTTTAAAAAACTTAACCTACTTTCCGCATTATTAATCCAATCACACTATGCATACAAGTTTACTAACACATGATTCACATTATTTATACCTTAAACCTAAACTTCATCACACATCACGACTATTCTCCAATCATGACGACAACCATAACGCACATGTGCTACAAACAGGATAATCACCGCGACCAACATATTTATTAAACTCGTCTAACAATTCAATCAGCAGGAATAGCGAATTAGCTAACAGAAGTAGCGAAATAGCTCACCAATAACTAGAGTTGACTCAACTGCTGCGAGAACGATGATGACCTCCGAATCAGCCAATACTTCAAGCATCAGCTACAAACACGAAGATCAACACGACTAAGACATCTAACCATTCCGATCATCAAGCCCATTAATCGTGAATAATAGTTCAGCTTACCATGATCAAATCAATTCAATAATTGCAAGAACGACGGGATTTCCCCAATCCAGACATTTTGCTGAGCACCTGTCGATGCGAGCACGACGAGAGGGAGCTCGCGGCGTTGCAAAGCAGTCACGTAACGACGTGGACACCACTACTAGGCGTGAGGTGAGGCAAATTCGGAGGACGCAGGGACAGCGAGCGTAGACCGTCGACTGGAACCAGAATGTGGCATGGTGGAGCAGGGTCGGTGATGTTCGAGCGCTGCGAGGCAACGACGAAGTCGACGGTCGGCAGCGCAGACGAAACCGAGACCGACCGTGACAAAGGAGCTGCGACGACTAGATCGACGGCCGCCTGACGGCCATGACGAACAACAACGCTGTGAAGATCGAGCACGACTTGCAAAAGCTAGAGATAAGGACGTGCGTTTGGTAGACGTCGAGCAGGGACGACGGCAGACGCTGTCCAGCCTGGGAGCACGATGCAACAACCTCCGGTTCGGGAGGACGATGGTGTGTCGAACTGCAAGGGCGACGGTGGGGCGACCCTTGGGGTCGAGGTTGAAGAGAGAGGGATGACAGCGGCACGGAGCAGTAGAGAATGATGGCGTCGCGGAGTTGGAGTGGCCGAGGAATTCAAGCACGCGGGAGGAGATTACGTCACCACAAAGCAATTGGTGAGGGCGACGAGCCGACAACACATGCGCCATCAGCTGCTGGAGTTCTGTGATACTCTCGGCGTGCGAACACCAGGAAGAATCATGACCGTGGCTGTGAAGGGAATGGAGAAGCGATGGTAGATGAGCTCCTCCCACCTGCCTCCCAGACCGAGGCGAGCACGGTGACAAGAGGAAACAGAGATTACGAAGTCATGTGGCATTTGGGAACGAACACAACACATAGCAGTAGCTAGCATGCGAAATGAGACCTCCATGTTACCCAAGCAAAAGATGCGTGGCAGTGCATGGCGACCCAGCGCCGAGCACTCCTAGCGTGAGCCTGCATGCACGAGTGGCCATGCGGCCAGTACCAAGGAACGGAGGCCACTGGGATAAGAACGAGCACAACCCCTACTAAAAATCCAAGCTAGCCGAAAAGGTCAGTAACGGAGGTTAGGCAGTGGGGAAGATTAGGATGACGAGATATTTTTGGTTTTTTTGGTTGGCTTCTCCCCGTAACCTAACCTGGCTATATGACCCAGACCGGCGAGAGCCTCGCTCTAGAGATACGACCAATTTGCTCACGCCCGTAGAGCCTAGCCCAGGGCGCTTTAAGTATCGTGCGAGCCTGACTTCACGTCTCCACATAAGTAAGCAAACACACCTCGCACTATACATGTCCAAGCGGGTCGGGCCAGGCGGGCGGCCCGGAGCCCGGCACGAAAAAAGCCCGGCACGGACCCGGCCCGGCACGGTGGCTAACGGGCTCGGGCCGGCCCGGCACGGTAGCCGTGCCGTGCTTGGGCCGCAAGTGTGGCACGGCGTGCCTGGCCCGAGCACGGCCCGTGTAACCGCCGGCCCGTTTAAGGCCCGTCCGGGAGAGAAATATCCTCTCCTCTCTCACTCACTACTCTCATTCTCTCACTGTCTCACACACCGTCGCTCCTCGCTCGTCCCTCTCCAGCTCTCTCCTCTCTTCACCGTCGCTCTCTCTGGCGCCGTCGCTCGTCCCTCTCCTCTTGATCTGGTCGGTGTTCGAACGGCTCCGGCTCCGGCTCCGGCTCCGGCTCCGACTCCGGTGATCTCCCCTCTCGCTCTGTCGCTGAAACTGTAAGTCGAATCTGTCTTAACTCGTAACCCTAAATTGGTGTCCGTCGACGGCGACTTTTTTGGTGCTTGCTTGTGTGCTGCTCGGTGCTCCTGAGTCCTGATCCAGCTGTTCTCGTGAAGTTCTATTCGGTTATTCCCCTAGATCTAGCATTCTACCTTCACTCTGAAACCCTAACTACTTCGTTCCCCTCTGTCCCGGCCAAGATCCATATTCTGCTCCTATTTTCCTCTCTCAAGCTCAAGCGACGTCCCCTCTGGTGGCCCCTCGCTGGCGGATCCGGTGCTCCGGTCAGTCAGGTGAAACCCTAACTTGTGCTCCTACTTGTTTGGTGCTCCGTGCTCCTACTTGTTTTTATTGTAATTTGTTCTTCCATTTTCTATGTATTGAAGGCCGTTGAGGAGCCGGTGACGCCGTGAGGAGCCGATCAAAATCCCTAGATGGATGTTGATCCGGCCGCCGAGGCGGCCGCCGAGGCTGAGGAGCATGCACTTGAGGATTACAATGAGCACCTTGTTGAGATGGCGTTGTTTGGCCATAATGTGGATGCTGCTGTCAACATCGACGCGGTGGAGCCACAGCCAACACCGACCATGGCCGGGACAGTGACGGGGTCTTCGAGCCCCGCTGGCACTGGTAGTGGTAGCACTGTTCGTGACACCCGATCCAGGAAGAGGCTACCCACGTCCAGAGTATGGTCTGACTTTGATGAGGTAACTGGTGTAGACGACAAAGGTAAGAAGGTAAGGGTCTCTGCCATTTGCAAACACTGCAAAACTACCTTGTCTGCTAGATCTTCCTCTGGTACTGGACATTTGCTTAGGCACCAACAACATTGTAAAGCTAAGATTGAGCATGATCGAGCTGGCAGATTATGTGTGTAATCTTGATATTATCATATTGTGTGTAAGACTGTAAGTGTAATTGCTGGCAGATTATGTGTGTAATTGTGAATTTGTGATCTTGATACCAGATTATGTGTGTAAGTGTAATTGCTGTCATATTATGTATATTATGTGTGTAATTGTGATCTTCATATCAGATTGTGTGTTATGTCTAATTGCTGTCACATTATTTGTGTAATTGATTTTTACTGTTATTTGGACTAATGGGCGGCACGGCCCATTTAAGCCCACCGGGCTAGAAGCCCGGCACGGCCCGTTTAGAGGGTCCCCGTGCCGTGCTTGGGCTCTAAGTACGGCCCGTGGGCGGGCACGGCCCGGCCCGTTGAGGCCTGCGTGCCGGGCCTGACCGTGCCCGGGCCGGGTTAGCCCGGCACGCCCATTTGGACATGTATACCTTGCACGCGTAGAACATGATTGACAACAATCAAACACCATCTCATTGCATCATACGATGCAAGCACCAATAAATACAGGCAACCAAACACACAATTTCTGTTTTTCGTGTTGCTCTACATTCGCTCGCACAAACACGCAGTGACCGTGGAATGGCACGGCCCACGAACAAGCTGCGCTACTAACCCCCGATTACTAACCTGCTAATGCAGCATGCATCAGAGCAGCATCTATTATCGTGTGATTGGTTACATGCCTCGTTTCAGTCTGGCTTGCGCCAGCCTGGTTGCGCAGGAATGCACCTGTCTCACGTCTGCACGTACTAGTAAATGACAGAAAAATCACATAAACTGCATGTGAGCTTACAAGCTGAGCTCATGCTATGCAGATAACCGATCATAATTTAAACACGGTCAACAAGCTGTAAAAGACTCTGACAAAGCAGCTTTCTGTTGTCCGATTTAGGACTAAAGAAACTGAAAGTAACTAGCCAACTGAAACTAAAACGTAACTCATTCGTGCTTTGTTTTAGATGCAAAAATACATATACAAACAATCATTTTTACTAAACTTTCACCTTCACGTATATACGTCCATCAAACTACGTGCCCATACACCATAAATCAAATGCATTCCATCTAATTTTAACTTACCAAAAACTGCTCGTGTAAGAGACTAAATACCAAAATTTGTGGTTGCAACGCTCAGGCAGCCGAACAGGTATTTGGTTGGCCACGTAGCAGCTTTGCTAGCGGGATGTACCCAGGAGTGGCAAAGGCGAGTGCCCGTGGATAGGACCGGAGGCTGATTGAGCGGTGGTTGGGGATAAAGAAGAGGGGATCAGACTTGGGTACAATGGTTGGGATATTTTCAGAGAAATGCACGTACACAAGACAAGGGTTAAGGAATAAAGGAAAATGGACACGTAGAGGATAAAAGTTTCAGATTTTTCTTCTCTCTTTCCTTCAACAAAAGAACACAAAAACAAGATTTCCAAAATCTAGAGTCTGAATGGGGTATAACTAAACCGAACCACCACAATATTGGTCAACAATACTTGAGATAGGATTTAAGAGAGACGTCGACGGATCAAACCAAACATCATCGGAGTCGATATATTAAGACCGTGCTTAATTCGATTTGATTTGAATCCCGATAATTCATTCGCGGTCTGAACTTCATGAAACATTTTGGACAATTTAGATAGATGGAGATAGAGGTGATATGGAAATCATGATAGACGAAAATAATTAGGATATAAAGACCTTTATTCACACTGATAACTCGTGCTTATGTACATAGTCGCAGTCGAACGGGAGATAAACACACGGGGTGTTACAACGCTCCCCCCTTAAAAAAATCTCGTCCCAAGATTCGGAACGAAAGACTTCTAAGAGTAGAGAGGTGTGTAACTCTTGTCCATATCAATGACAACATAAGCCAGTTTCGGGCAAAGACGAGTATCTTAGGATGTTGTTGCTCTAGTGGATATAGCAAGTACACTTTCTAGCTAAGTAGAGATGTCAACAACAGAAACAGTATCTATCAGAAGAACGCAGAAGGTTCCATGTGTGCAGTTTCCTTTTTTCTGACAACTTGAGTCTATTAAGCGAGTAGTGGACAGGTGGATAGCAATTGACCAATCCGAGTTTGTTGCAACCTCTTGGGTAAAACACATAGAAAGAGGTTTGTTGATAAACCAGCATTAGAAATCCATGGCACACAGGACAAGTGTGGATGTCAAACAACATCAAGGTTACCCGTGGTTATCCAGGGATTTCAAGCTCAAGAAACATCATAGAGATTCAAAGAATACATTAGTGAACGTGATCAACAAATGTTGACTTCACAATGGACCAGCTTCATCAAGCACTAGCATGACTCGACTTGATCACACACGTTGGAAAATCACATGTGAGGTCATCGAGGCACGACTAGAGCGATGGTCATGTTGTTACCAATCGACTTAACTTAATTCTTGTAAGCGTTCTCTCAAGGCGTGTTGAACTAAAGTGAGTTTAGACAACTCGACAAAAACGGTAGACCTTCTAGGGTGCTTAGCTCTACTTAGGGCCTTAAACCATGAGTGTGGTGACTTCTGCCTTAAGCTACTCACATGTGATAATAGGTTTAGGAGTGTGTGTTGAGTTAACCTCTATAGCTAAATGCTAAAGTGTTATAGCTGCTTCCTTCCATCACACCCAACCCCTCCATAGCTCCATCACACCCGACCCCTCTGTAGCTCTGCCACGCCTGACCTAGGGCTCGGCACCTCGGGATTAATTTGGGGGTGGGTCTTTTTAGGATAGACGGTTCCCCTTCTCCCTCAGTGACGGCTGGCCCTGGCTGTCCGATGTTTTTTATTTCATGCGCACTCTACGAATGATAGGCCCCCAAGGACCCAAGCATCCTATCACACCGGATTTAGGGGGCCAAACCCGACCGCGAATCAAATGTGTGCTAGGATCAAGTCTCACACATATAATGACTCATGGTATAGAAATGATGTCACATCTTTAATATATAATGGAGTTCTGTACAAAATAGTTAAATAATTACATCATACGAAGACAACAATTCAGCAACCATAGTTGACTAGGAGACAACGACCTAGACCACTCACAAACTCATCACATCATACTTCATGCACCTCATCCTACGGTACCTGTTCTTGACCTAGGGAGATGTGAGTACAACAAGAGTGAGCTCACAAACGTTCATCGCTCAACAAGTTGTGGGGAATAATGTGCATGAACTCACCAAAGGTGGGAACTCATGTGAAGTGTAAGGGTTACCAAAGGAGATGGTTAAAGCTGAGCATTGCTTTTAGAGTTGGTCAAAATTTTATTAGCAGTTACTAAGTATAAGTAGATACCAACCCAAATAAATAAGAGATCAAAATTAATAACAACACCCACAATGCAATGCATATGACAGATTAAGTTTAGTTCCATAAATAAATCATATGAGTGTCAGAGCTGCTCATGACTGTGAGCACGACTGATATACCAGTTTTACACTGTGCAGAGGCTGCACATCTTTACCCGCTACGGTTACACATTTTCCCGCTACAGTTACACATTTACCCGTTAATTTTAGTTCCAAGGGATTGTGACTTCCCATTCATCTCTGCCGAGGAGACGAGTCAGGGTAGCACTACGAGGCCTTTACAAAGTTCCACTAGCTTCATAAAACCCGCTACGGTTTCTGAGAAGAGCAATATTGGAATCCCTCGTCTGAAAAGCCATCGCAGCAAGATCGACCCGAGAACCTCCCTATACGCAGCTCCTCTAGCGCCCTTGCCTCATTCGGGTAAGGTAGTCCTCCACTAGCTTTCCTAATTAGTCAGCCAAGGGCGTCACATACCACCCTTGTGGTAGTACTGTTTTCCCAGGTGGTTCTCCTTGTTCCAATTAACATAATGATCTTATCATGAACAATTATTAAAACAACAACATACTTGGAACATGATCATAATATAACATGAATTTCTCAAAACCAGGTAGAGCAATAGCAAATCTATCCAATAGTTCTTTTGTTTGCAAGGTGTGGGATAAACAATGCTAGGGAAACCTATTAGGCCTGATCAAATTAACCTGAGCATGTCACAGTGATTAACAGGAACATTATTAGGTAAAGAAAAGTGATCAAGTGTCACACCCGAATTTAAGGGACGAAGCCGGGTTCATCTCATATATGCGCCAAAGAAGGCCACACATATAATAACAGAGTGTATAGAGATAAATGTCACAATAACATCATAGTACTTATTACATTGTGGAAGTCTTACAAAATAAAAGATAAATATAAAAACGAACTAAAGTCCATCCTTGGCGCCATAAAGTCAATTGGGAGACGCCACCTAGATTAAGTCGAACTCCTCGTTGTGTGGCTCCTCTTGAACCATCTGTTCTTCTCCTGTGGGGGGTGTGAGACATCATGGGTGAGCTCACACATGTTCATCGCTCAACAAGTTGTGGGGAATAATGTGCATGAACTCACCAAAGGTGGGAGTTCATGTGATGTGTAAGGCTGATCAACAATGGAGGTAAAAGCTGAGCATTGCTTTTAATAATTTGGTCAAATTTTATTAGCAATTACTAAATGTAAGTGAATACAAAACCATAATAAGAATAATAGAACAAAATTAATAAATAATCCCATGTAATGCAAATGACAAATTGAATTTAGTTCCATAATTTAATCATGTGAGAGTCCTGAGCTGCTCATTACCGCGAGCACGACTAGTATACCAGTTTTACACACTACAGAGGTTGTACACTGTACCCACAAGTCATGTTACCCATCTGCCAAGGGATCGCGACCCCCATACACCTCTACCAAGGAAGCGAGGCAGGGCAACACTACGAGGCCTTTACAAAGTTCCACTAACTTCCCAAAACCCACTACAGTTTCTGGGAAGAGCAATTGTAGGAATCCCTCGTCTGACCGCCATCGCAACAAAATCAACCCGAGAACCTCCCTACATGCCTACTCCCCTACTGCCCTTGCCCCTTTCGGGTAAGGTAGTCTTCCACTAGCTTTCCTAATTAGTTAGCCAAGGGGTCCCATTCCACCCTTGTGGTGGCACGTGTTTCTCAAGTTAAGCTCTATGTTCCAATTAAAGATAATGATCTTGACATGAACATAAATAAAATAACAGAATAATTGGAACATGGGTATACTGAAATATTATCCCAAAACCATATAAAGCAATAGCAAAACTACCTAAATGATTGAGGGATAAACAAGGTAAAAGATAATCAGACTGGGGTGACCTATTGGGTCCCATCAAAATTAAACATATGCATAAATAAGTGGTATTAAAGAACATTATTAGGTAAAAAGTGGTCAAGGGCACAACTTGCCTTCAATGAGCTCCTGCTCAGCAATTCTATCTGCTCAACACCGGGATCCTCAGCCACTGGCTCTTCTACTTGCCATAATATAAACAAGCATAGTATAAGGAGAAATTAACATCACACCAAACATGTAAAAAATGCATAATAATAATCTACAAATTAAAATAAGATCCTAGGAATAGGAATCATTAATTTTGGAGTTATAGATTTTAAGTTATGAATTTCCAAAGGTTTTATGTATTTGATACAAGATTAATTAAGAAATAAATTTTAGTACTGTTTTCATGTCAAAATAGAGACACTAGATGATAAACAATAATATTATAGAATTATAGAAATTGGAATGGATTAATTTGGACTTTATATGAATTTTATATGAATTAAACAAGTTCTAGCATTTATTTTTACATTAAAAATTCATTTTCTAAATGATTTTATGAGTTTTATTCACTGTCTAGACTGTGCCTCAATTTCCATAGACAACAGGGGCTAATGTACAAAATTCCCGAGACTCAGAGCGCTGTTGCACTGGACGGCAGGTTGAATCTCAAAAAACCTAGGGGTTCTTTAGTAAAACTGCCGAGGCCGAAGGGGTATCTACGGATCTGGGCCGCACGATCGCAAGTGGATGACTCCGATTAGGTTCTACTCCCACGCGAACCGGTAAGCGCTAGGCACCGTCCGATCTGAATCCAACGCCCCAGATCTAAATACCCTAAATCTAATCTAAGTCGGTCGTCGACAGATCCACGGCCCACACCAGCAATGACGAAACGGTATTCCCCATCCAATCCGGGCCCGCCTCGAGTAAGATCGACGGCCCCGATCTACTCTCCCCATCTTTTAATCTACAACGTTCACCAACGAATGGACGTCGCAGATTCACTCACGCGAAGCGGCATGTCCCCGCCTAATCTAGACCGTTCAATCGAGGATCGACGACCCAGTGCCATCGCCTACATCTCCCCAGGTTGGGCCGCACGGCGGCGCAGTTTCCCCGCGGCGGCCGACCACGGGCAAGCGCCACACGGCGATACACTGCCCAAAAGTTGCACCTGAGACTACCTACGTGATCCTAATGACTTAGCGAATATCACAGTGGTGCTTGTACCTCGAATCGAAGCGTCGCAATCCCCAGCCACAGCCGCGCCCGAGCGCGGCGCCTTCACTGATTTTGATGAAGAATTCCCAAGAACCTGGTGCACCACTTCCCAATTGCTTCCTCGTGCGGCTTCTTCGCGAACTGCCCAAACCTCGGATGACCGGATTAGGGCCTGAGTTGCGCTACCGGCGGCAATCTACGGCGGCGGGTGATCTCCGTGCGGAGCACGATGGCACAGCTGTGAAAGGTGTAGTAGCGGCAGCGGAAAAATGGGGTGCAAGGGAGGCATGGTCAAGGGGGTTCTTATGGGCACGATCCTCGGCCGGTCCTGGACTCGCCAGCTCCGCGGCCTTCAGCGTGGTGGTTACGGTCGCCCGACATGCGCCTGGTGATGGGAGGTGGGCACTGCACGATGGGCCACGCGCGTCAGTGACACCGGAGCCGCGGAACCATGCACGCACGACGAGTCAGGAATTGGGCCCGCAGGTCAGCGTCTCGCAGCGCAATTCGTAGCTTCCCTCCTCTTTTCTTTTCTTTTCCTATTTTGTCTTCCTTTTATTTTGAATTCCAAATTTGAATTTGAATCTTTTTATGAGTTTCACCTTTGAGTCAAATGTACACATTCAAATCCCAGTATAAAAATGATATATTTTTTATATTTTTTATATTTTTTATACTTATGTTTATTCACATAATATTTTCTTTCTTCTCTTTTCTAAATTCTAAAATTTCTTTTAGATCTTAAATTCCACTTTGGACTTTAATATATTTCTTTTTACATTATTTTTTTATATTTCCACAAAATACACACAAAATGAAACCTTAGCATGATGCAAAATTTTGTGGTATGTCTTTTATTAATCCTTTGTTTTTAAATGAGGAGTTCACATGTGATGGTAAATAGAGATGGCACACATAAAGGAAATAATGTCTCCTTTAATATTGTCTTATAAATTGGGTATTACAAATCCTACCCCCCTTAACAAGAATCTCGTCCTCGAGATTTAGGAAGGACTAGGGAACAAATGAGGAAATTCTATCCGAAGCTCTTCTTCTCTCTCCCAAGTAGCTTCATCTTCTACATGGTGACTCGATTGCACTTTGCACATCTTGATTACTTTATTTCTTGTAACTTGAGTCAAAGTATCAAGAATCTTGATAGGATATTCTGTATAAGTCAAATCACCCTGAACACTGAGCTCTTCCATTGGTAACTGTTCCTCAGGTACACGGAGACACTTCTTAAGTTGAGACACATGGAAGACATTGTGTACATGAGATAGATTATCAGGTAGGTCTAGTTTATATGCCATCTCCCCAACTCGCCTAAAGATTGTGAATGGTTCAATAAAGCGAGGGGATAATTTGCCTTTGACTTTGAATCTCCTCATTCCACGAAGTGGTGACACCTTGAGGTACACATGATCACCTTCCTCAAATTCCAGTGGTCTTCTTCTATTATCAACATAACTCTTTTGCCTAGTTTGAGCTACCCTCATGTTCTCCCTGATTATACAGACTTGTTCTTCTGCCTCTTGAATAAGCTCAGGCCCAAGGAACTGTCTTTCTGTCATATAAAGCCTCAAATGGTGACATCTTCAGACTAGCCTGGTAACTATTATTATATGAGAATTCAGCATATGGTAGACTCTTGTCCCAACTACTACCATGCTAAAGGGCACAAGCTCTCAACATGTCTTCCAACACATGATTGGTCCTTTCAGTCTGGCCATCAGTCTGAGGGTGATAAGTCGTACTAAAGTTCAACTTTGTATTCATATTCTCGTGAAAGCTTCTCCAGAATCTTGAGGTAAACTGTGAACATCGATCTGACACGATCTTCTTTGGTACTCCGTGTAAACACACAATCCGAGCCATATACAACTCTGCCAACTGAGATCCCTTGTAAGTAGTCTTGACCGGAATGAAATGAGCCACTTTGGTCAATCTATCCACAATCACCCATATAGAGTCATATCCTTTCGGGGTGCGAGGCAATCCTGTAATGAAATCCTAACCAATCTCTTCCCACTTCCATTCGGGTATCTTTAATGGGTGCAATAGTCCAGCTGGTCTTTGATGTTCAGCCTTAAATCTTTGACACACATTGCACATAGCCACATGTGCAGCCACATCTCTTTGCAGTCCATACCACCAATACTTCTGCTTCAAATCCTGATACATCTTAGTGCTACCAGGATGAATAGAATAATCAGAGTCATGGGCTTCCTTCAATATAGTCTCACAAAGGCTGTTAGTTACAAGGACACATATCCGGTCCTTGAACCATACTGTGCCTTGCTCATCCTCCGTGAATTCTAGACCTCTACCTTCAGTAATAAGATCCTTGATCTCTTGAATTTTTGCATCACCAATCTAACCTTTACGGATTTCCTGCTCCAAGGTACGTTCCACATCAATAGTGACTCCTTCAATATGTGCAACTATTCCTAGGTTGAGTCTCCTGAAATCCTCAACAATCTCATCGGGAAGCTGGGCAACAATAGCTAAATGTACGTGCTCCTTCCGACTCAAGGCATCTGCAACTAGATTCACCTTGCTCGGGTGATAGTGAATCTCCAAATCATAATCCTTAATGAGCTCCAACCATCGGTGTTGCCTAAGGTTGAGATCCTTCTGAGTGAATATGTATTTCAAACTCTTGTGATCGATGTACACTTGACACTTAGTTCCCATAATATAATGTCTCCATATCTTTAACGCATGCACTACGGCTGCCAGTTCTAAGTCATGAGTGGGATAGTTCAACTCATGTTTCTGCAACTGATGAGACGCGTATGCGATTACGTGTCCTTCTTGCATAAGCACACATCCCAAGCCTTGGCCGCATGAATCACAATAAATGTCAAATCCCTTCTGTAGATCTGGCATAACCAACACCGGGGTTGACATCAATCTCATCTTTAATTGATTAAAGCTATCTTGGCACTTCTCGTCCCACTTAAACTCTCTTCCCTTCTCTAGAAGTGAGGTCATAGGCTTGGCAATCTTAGAAAACCCTTCAATAAATCGTCGATAATAGCCTGCAAGTCCCAAGAAACTTCGGACCTCAGTAACTTTAGTGGGTATGCTCCACGCCATTATCTCCTTGACTTTAGCAGGATCCACTGATATCCCACCATTAGAAATGATATGTCCAAGGAATGGCACTTTGTCGATCCAGAACTCGCATTTGCTATACTTGGCGTAGAGTTGATTATCCCGTAACTTTTGTAGCACCAATCTCAGATGTTCCTCATGATCACTATCACTCTTGGAATAAATGAGAATATCATCGATGAATACCACGACAAATCTGTCAAGATACTCCATGAACACCTTATTCATCAGATTCATAAAATAGGCTGGTGCATTAGTTAGTCCAAATAATATAACTGTGAATTCATATAAACCATATCGGGTTGAGAAAGTCATCTTGGGATTATTAGATGGCCTAATATTCATTTGGTGATAACCCGATCGGAGATCAATCTTCGAGAATACCCTAACACCTCTCATCAGATCAAATAAATCCTCAATGCGGGGTAATGGACTTGTTGTTCACAGTAACATCATTAAGGGATCTATAATCCACACACATCCTTTGCGATCCATCTTTCTTCTGAACAAATAGAACCGGTGCTCCCCAAGGTGAGGAACTCGGACGAATGTACCCAGCCTCCTATAATTCTGTTAACTGCTTCTTAAGTTCCTTTAGTTCTTCTACGGACATCCTATATGGCCATTTAGAAATAGAAGCAGTCCCAGGTAAGAGATCAATGACAAACTCAACTTCCCTATCAGGTGGCATCCCTGGTAACTCATCTAGAAAGACATCTAGAAAATCCCTAACCACATGGATGTTGTCACCAACAAAATTCTCATCTATTAAGAATGTCGCACGTCTTATAGAGGTAGTTACTGCAATTTCAACTTGAAATCTTTCTCCTTTAGGGCTGGTGAGTTCTACAGTACCCCTACCACATTGTATAACGGCCTTTGCCTTTCTTAACCATGACATAACAAGGATCAGATCTATACTGCTTTCCTCTAATATTATAGGGGTAGCCCAGAATTGTCTTTCCATAATTGTCAATGCCAATCTGTGTGTCATATAATTTGCCTCAACAGGTCCTTTAGGTGTAATTACTATCATTTGTGTTTTCATATTTCGTAGTGGTAACTCATTTGTGTTGGCATATCGAGCAGACATAAATGAATGTGTAGCACCAGAATCAAATAATATGGTTGCAGGAATTGCATTAATAAAAAACATACCAAGTGCGATGTCAGCTTCTTTAGCAGTAGCATCAGCGCTGACTTGATTAACCCTGGCAATAGAGAATCCCTTGTAAGATCTCGGAGTCTGCTGCTTGTTCTGCACGGGTGTAGTAACACTCCTCTATGGACAAACATTAGCATAATGACCAGTCTTACCACACTTATAGCATGTGGTACACGCACTCAGTCCTGAGAATTTCACCGGGATGCTAGTGGGGGCAGCTTGACGAGTCGGTGGAGTCCCCTGAGGTGTGAATAGAGCTGGGCGCTGGCCTCCTCCTGTGCGAACTGGTGTACCCTTGGGTGGAACCTAGTGAGGATGAACGCTGCTGCTTCCCTGACCCTGGGATATCGCCTTCCTCTTCAAATCTCCCAGCTGAACACACTTGTGTTCAATAGCTAGGGCCTTGTCAAGCAGCCTCTAGAATGATGGAAATGTATGAGCCACCAGAGCATACTGCAGAGGTTCATTAAGTTCTTCGATGAAGTGCTCCTGCTTTCTCTCATCTTCTGCCACTTCATCCGGTGCATATCTAGAAAGGTGAATGAATCTATCGCGGTATTCGCTGACTGACATGCTCCCCTGCTTCATCGATAGGAACTCCTTCTTCTTGATCTTCATCAGTCTAGCGGGTATGTGATAGTTCCTAAACTGTGTACCGAACTCTGCCCAAGTGATAGTATCAGTAGCATCGTGGGCAACAGTATAAGAATCCCACCAATCGGCAGCAGGACCAGTAAGACGACCAGAAGCATAGAGAACCTTCTCCCGATTAGAGCACTGTGCGATGTTCAACATCTTCTCCACAGACGTCAGCCAATCATCATCATGCAGAGGATCTGGAGAGCTGGCGAACATCGTTGGCTTGTGGCTCATCAACTCCCGGTGCTTGTCCCGGGGTGGAACTAGTGGTGGGGGTGGTGGTAGTGGTGCTTGCTGCTGTTGCGCCCTTCGCTCCTGGCACATCTCCTCCCTCTCTTGGCGCATCTCTTGGCGTTCCTGTCGCATCTGCGCGTGCATATCTGCCATAGTATCAGCCATTTGTTGCATTATCCGCATCTATGCTGCAACTGCTGGATCAGCTCCGGCTGGTTGAGGATTTGGAGGATTCATCTCGGCTTGCTGTTGTTGCTTTCTAAATACCCTCCGATTGTGTCGATTGGGGGTAGATCAATTCCACCACCCTTCCTGGTATTGACCATCTGAGTTAGAAACATGTGGTAAGAAAGAATTGTAGACAAGGCAAGTAATTACGAATCAGGTTACTTTGGAGGATTTATTAGCTAAGTAGATTAGTGAGTTACCTACTAGAGCTAATACATTACCTTATGGTGGTACATACTAAGATGCCCAACTTTAATGTTTCAATCAATCAAAGAAGCAAATTAGGCATTTATGATCAGAACAATCAACCAACATTTTTAATGGGGAAAATAATTCTAATTTTTGTCTTAGGTCTCCTATCTCTTAAGAAGGTCATAAATGTAGGATTCCAAGTTGTGAAATCCATCTTGCCTTAGCGTAGAAAAGGTAAGAATAATCAAAGTATGACAGCAAAAGGTGAGACAGGATCAAGATAAGGTAAGTATAGAATGAATCAGAGTAAGGTAAGTAGGTAAGAGTTTTGTCCATTTCTATCTAGGTTTCGTCCTACAGTCAACATTTCCTCTGATACCACTTCTGTCACACCTGGATATAAGGGACAAAGCTGGGTGCATCTCATATATGTGCCAAAGAAGACCACACATATAATAACAGAGTGTATAGAGATAAATGCACAATAACATCAGAGTACTTATTACATTGTGGAAGTCTTACAAAATAAAAGATAAATATAAAACAAACTAAAGTCCATCCTTGGCGACATAAAGTCAACTAGGAGATGCCACCTAGATTAAGTCGAAGTCCTCGTTGTGTGGCTCCTCCTGAACCACCTGTTCTTCTCCTGTGGGGGGGTGTGAGACAGCAAGGGTGAGCTCACACATATTCATCGCTCAACAAGTTGTGGGGAATAATGTGCATGACCTCACCAAAGGTGGGAGTTCATGTGATGTGTAAGACTGATCAACAATATAGGTTCACCTGAGCATTGCTTTTAATAAGTTGGTCAAATTTTATTAGCAATTACTAAATGTAAGTGAATACAAAACCATAATAAGAATAATAGAACAAAATTAATAAATAATCCCATGCAATGCAAATGACAAATTGAATTTAGTTCCATAATTTAATCATGTGAGAATCCTGAGCAGCTCATGACCGCGAGCACGACTAGTATACTAGTTTTACACTCTGCAGAGGTTGTACACTGTACCCACAAGTCATGTTACCCATCTACCAAGGGATAGCGACTCCCATACACCTCTACCAAGGAAGCGAGGCAGGGCAACACTATGAGGCCTTTACAATGTTCCACTAGCTTCCGAAAACCCGCTACAGTTTCTGGGAAGAGCAATTGGAGGAATCCCTCGTCTAACCGCCATCGCACCAAAATCAACCCGAGAACCTCCCTACATGCCTACTCCCCTATTACCCTTGCCCCTTTCGAGTAAGGTAGTCTTCCACAAGCTTTCCTAGTTAGTTAGCCAAGGGGTCCCATTCCACCCTTGTGGTGGCACGTGTTTCTCAAGTTAAGCTCCATGTTCCAATTAAAGATAATGATCTTGACATGAATATAAATAAAATAACAGAATAATTGGAACATGGGTATAATGAAAATTATCCCAAAACCATATAAAGTAATAGCAAAACTACCCAAATGATTCAGGGATAAACAAGGTAAAAGATACTCAGACTAGGGTGACCTATTGGGTCCTATCAAAAGTAAACCTATGCATGAATAAGTGGTATTAAAGAACATTATTAGGTAAAAGGTGGTCAGGGCACAACTTGCCTTCAATGAGCTCTTGCTCAGCAACTTCTATCTGCTGAACACTGGGATCCTCAGCCACTAGCTCTTATCGCCACAATACAAACAGGCACAGTATAAAGGAGAAATTAACATCACACCAAACATGTAAACAAAATACATAATAATAATCTACACATTTTAAAATAAGATCCTAGTAAAATGAATCATTAATTTTGGAGTTATAGATTTTAAGTTATAAATTTCTAAAGGTTTTATGTATTTGATACAAGATTAATTAAGAAATAAATTTTATTATTGTTTTCATGTCAAAACAGAGACACTAGATGATAAACAATAATATTACAGAATTATAGAAATTGGAATGGATTAATTTGGACTTCATATGAATTTTATATGAATTAAACAAGTTCTACCATTTATTTTTACATTAAAATTTTATTTTCTAAATGATTTTATGAGTTTTATTCACTGTCTGGACTGCGCCTCAATTTCCAGAGACAGCATGGGCTAATCTACAAAATTCCCTAGACTCAGAGCGCTGTTGTGGACATGTTCTATGTTGTCTACTTTATAAATATTTTCCCTTATGTCTAGGTGTATATGTAAATGCAATTGTGGACATTACTCCACAACCCATCACACTCAATCGAAGATCCAAATCAGACAAGTATCATAAGAACAAGCATTCAGGCACATAGATACTAAAAAAATAGTTTTGTTTTTGTTCCTAGGATTAGGTCTCCTATTCCTAAAGGTCACTTTAGGTACATGATTTCAAAGTGTGAAATCCACTTTTGTCTTTAGAAAAGAAAAGGTAAGAATAATCAGAGTAAAGCAGAAATAGATGAGAAGAGATTAAGAAAAGTTTAGAAAGAATCAGAGTGGCAAAGGTAAGTAGACAATGGTTGTCCAGTTCTATCTAGGTTTCGTCCTACAGTCAACATTCCTTTGATACCACTTCTGTCACACCCGGGTTTCGAGGCACCAAGACTCGGGCACGAACATAAACACCAGGTGTGCTGGGACCAAGTCTCACACATATGATGAATCATGGCACAGGATCGAATGTCACATATTTACTATATAATAGGAGTTCTGTACAAAATAAATAAATAATTACATTATAAGGAGATAACGGTGCAGCAACCCAAAGTTGACTGGGAGACGACGGCCTAGATCTCTCACGAACACAGCACAACATCCTCCATGCGCCTCATCCTGTGGTACCTGTTCTTGACCTGTGGGGGGTGTGAGACAGCAAGAGTGAGCTCACATACGATCATAGCTCAACAAGTTGTGGGGAATAATGTGTATGAACTCGCCAAAGGTGGGAGCTCACATGAAGTGTAAGGCTTACCAAAGAGGATGGTTAGAGCTGAGCATTGCTTTTAAGGTTGGTCAAAATTTTATTAGCAATTACTAAGTATAAGTAAATACCAACCCAATTAAGTAGTAGAATAAAAGTAACAACATCACTTGCGATGCAATGCATATGACAAATTGAGTTTAAGTTCAATAATTTAATCATGTGAGTGTCCGAGCTACTCATGACCGTGAGCACGACTAGTATACCAGTTTTACACTCTGCAGAGGTTGCACATCTTTACCCACAAGTCATGTGACCCATCTGCCAAGAGACGGTCAATCCCATACACCTCTACCGAGGAGGCGAGGCAGGGTAACACTACGAGGCCTTTACAAAGTTCCACTAGCTTCAGAAAACCCGCTAGGTTTATAGGAAGCTCCAATGCAGGAATCCCTCGCCTGACCGTCATCGCAGCAAAATCAACCCAAGGACCTCCCTACACTGACCACTCCCCTACTGCCCTTGCCCCTTTCGGGTAAGGTAGTCATCCACTAGCTTTCCTAGTTAATCAGCCAAGGGCGTCCCATTAAACCCTTGTGGTAGCACTGTTTTCCCGGGTGGTTGTCCATGTTCCCATTAACATAATGATCTTATCATGAACAGTAAATAATAAACAGATAATAAAAGTGTAATCATGAGTATTAAATATCTCTGTACCCAAAACCACATAAAGCAATAGCATGTACTACCCAAAAATTTAGTAGTAAAACCAGTGGTGAAACAAGGTGTAGAGATAGTCAAATCTAGGGTAACCTATTGGGTCCCATCAAAGTTAACCTATGCAGATCATTATGTTTAATAAGAACATGGCTGGGTAAAATAAGTGATCAAGGGCACAACTTGCCTGGGACTTGAGATTTCAGGTACCAACTTGCTCTTCAGGTGACTCGTGACCTCGCGCTAGTCGTAGCAACACACACAAACATGGTATAGGCAAAATTAACATCACACCAAACATATATGCAAAATACATATTAACAATCTACATATTAAAATAAGCTCACAGAAACAAGAATTATTAATTTTGGAGTTATAGATTTTAAGTTATGGATTTCCAAAGATTCTAGGTGTTTTGTACAAGATTAATTAGGGTATCAATTTTAATATGGCTTTCATGTCAAAACAGTGACACAAAATGATAAACAATAATATTACAAAATTATAGAAACTGGAATGGGTTAATTCGGTGTTAGAATGAATTAAATATGAATTAAACAAATTTATGAATTTATTTTTGTACTAAGAATGAATTTCCCTAATTATTTCTCTATTTTTCTCTCCCTCTGGACTGCGCGCCAAAATCCAGAAAGAGCAGGGGCAATTTAGCAAAAGTTCCCAAGACTTATATTTACCCAGTGCAGGATGGCGGGTTGGTTTGTGAAAAGGGCAAGGGCTCATTTGTGAAATTGACTCGGCGAAGGGGTATGATTAATTCTGAGCCGCTAGATTAGAACCCAAGGGTTAGGATTAGATCTCACATAAAATGAATCGGTATGCAACTAGGGCCATTGGATCTAACTTCAATAGTCTAGATTTTATTTGACCGAGATCGGCACGTATCCCTCCGATCTCACGTCAACGACTGGGATTCAAAACGTGAAAGGGGTAGCCTGAGCTCTAATCTCACCCATCCGCAAGCAGATCAATGGTTAGCGCAACCTTCTTCTTCCCCCAACCCGAGCCACAGCGGCATTCAGACTCCCCTGGCGGCGAGCGTCGTGAGCAGCGCGCCCAAAGCCCCTGGCGCATGATTCCTAGCACCAAAAGGAAATACACGATCTACAGAGCATATTGAATTGATCACGGTAGGGCTTATGGGATATGGTGGTGGTAGTGATGCTACCCACGCGGCACAGTGGGTCCGTCACGTTTGACAAAGCCCGACGACAAAATTCGGAGCGACCAAGGACCCCTGCGCCCGCCCAGATGTTGATGTGTGATCCATGAGCCCCAATGGACCTCCATGACCCAACACAGAGGCCGAAGCGATGGCGAGGATGCACATCAATGGTGACGACGGAGGTCGTGGTTCCATTCTGTCCTCACACCTTTTTTCTGCGTATCGCCCTGGCACACGACGCGGGTGTTCTCTTGTTGATCGATTGGGGGGAGCCCAGGGCATGGTACTTATTCACCGGGCAGGAGTCCGATCGGGTGAGGGCGGGGCCAGATTTTGTTTCCCCATGATTTCGACGGTCTGTTCCAAACGGAGTTGCGTTCGCCATGAAGGGGAGACGAATCCGACAGGCCAACCCCACGTTGTCAGCGGTACAAGGCAATGGACGCGTGATCTGGTCAAGACCGACCCGATGGGCCCACATGACAGCGCACGAGGTTTGGCCACTGGCTCGAGCTAGCCCACACGTCAGAGAGAACAACGGCGCGGCAAAGGGAGCGGCTGGCGGGGTGGGCCCGCCAGTCAGCACCCGCTGCTTTCCCCTTGGCTGGGCCGTGCGATGGGGTGTTAAATGGGCCGAAAGCGCCGGAAGTGGCCCATAGTGGTGTTGGGGACTTGTTCTCAAATGCTATGAATTAAGAACAAGGCAACATTAAATGTTAAATGTTAATGCCCTTCGTCCTTCGAAGTATTATTTCCCTTAGGATATAATGATCTTCAGACGAAGGTTATGAAGGACATACCTTCATCGTCACGGAATATGTTAATAAAAGAAGAAGCATACGAAATATAGAAGATAACATAAACAATCATATAACATTATTAATTCATTCTCATTATATTATTATGGAAAGACAGAAACAATATTGAATTACAAATGTACCTTCGGCTTGATAGAAGATAAAAGTACAAGCGTGACGCACAAATGAATACAAGTCAGCATGAACAGTACGGGGGTACTGTTCATCTATTTATAGGCATAGGACGCAGTATGTGAGAAATTATATTCATGCCCTTCAAATTTACTATTGACTTATAGACAACCTAATGGGGACTAGATAGCCTTTTCCCCTTTAAGTCGGTTCCTTTTTCCGCCATTTAGCCGAAGCTCTCTTATTCGTAGCTTCGGAGCAACACCAACCTTCGTCACGGCCATGCTCTTCACATTGTATATGCTTTTAACCCGAGTCCGAAGGTACCTGTTCATATGTCACACTTGGAAGACATTGTTAAATCATGTTTTTGAGGACCTTCAGAAGACGAAGGCCCCCCACAGTAGCCCCTCGCAGTATTAATTTGTTAAGATAACAAATTTAGACTGCAATATGGACGAAGGCCTTAAGCTGAAGGTCCGAAAAAACACCTTCCCTTTGCTAGAATAGCAATAAACAATGATAGGTGGGGCCATCCACTTTGCAGCGCGCTGAGCGTATAAATAAAAACTCACACCAGCTGCATTTGATACGCTGCTTGTGCCATTTGCTTTATTTTCTCAATTTTATAGCTCTTGGTCACTAGCGCTTGTTAATTTTTCAAGCTCCCTGAGCTTCGGTTTAAAACACACATTTTCATCATTTCTGAAGAAAAAATGTCTCAAGACAAGAAGATTGCTGCTGATACGAAGCTGACTGAAGAGGAGAAGCTTTTTGAGGAGAAGAAGACTGTGGACTCTTACATTGCTGGATTTGTCGAGTCGATGGCAAAAACAAATACTGTAGAAGATTACTAAAGAGATATTGGAAGGTGCTTTCGGGATATGTCTATTGTGAGGGCTGGCGGCGACAACAACGTCCTTGCTCCTGAGGAGAACGAAGTTGTGATTTTCTGAAGCTTCTTCAAGGCTAGGCTTTGGTTCCGTTTAAGTAAGTTTGTAGTTGATGTGCTGAAGACCTACCAAATCTACCTTCATCAGATCACCCCCGAAGCCATAGTAAGAATGGGGATTTTTGTCTGGGAAGTAAGGAGCCAAGGGGTAGAGCCAAGCGTGAAGTGCTTCTGCAATATGCACGAACTTCTGTATGAGACGAAGGCCATGGGTAAAGTACAATACCACAACAACTTCGGTTGTTATGCATTTATCGCTCGCCCGCAAGCCATCCAGTGCCAACATTTCGGAAGAGATGGCCCAGAGTGTGACACCCCAGTGTTACTTAGGGTTTTTCTTAGTGCTAACCCAAGAACCATCATTTCATGTAAGCAATTTGAGCAAGAAGCATCAAATTAACTTGAGAATAAAAGATCCACTAAGTTTATATCTAAAAGAATCATGTTCAAAACAATGGAGGTTTTCAAAAAGGGAAATGTTGAAACCATAATACCATCCCTAAATAAGCCATTTAAGTAGAGAAGAAGAAAAATGGGTGAAAGACCATGAAAAACATAAAATCATGGCTTAGGCCAATTATAAACATTGAAATACACTAAATAAGCTACAATAAAGATTATGAAAGCTTGGCCAAAATAGTTTATTAAAAACTCCAAACAAGCCATTCAAGTGGAGGTTCAATGGGGATTGCTGAAATTCAGATTTCTGAATTTTCAACCCTTGAACCAAAACCGAGCGTGTTCACCTTGATCCTTAGCTCTAATCCTAATGGGGAATTGACAAAAACGTGTCTAACTAACCCCTCTGTCACATGCTAGAAGATGGCATTGGGACGCGAGCCCTAGACACGACAAAACCAAGGATTTGCCTCGGGCTCGGGCAGGGAGACAGACCAAACTTCAGGGCTCCAAATCTTTGAAACCAGTACGCAAAATCCTATGACCACCACAAAAGATCGGTAGCTTATAGAGAGGAGAAGAGGTTTTGTGCACTGACCAAGGCGAGAGCAGGCTCGGATGAATGACCACACGCGTCAGAACTCGGGCAGAATGAACGCGCACACGTGTTCGACCCTGGTCGGCACGCCGGCGTTCGCCCAACCCGTGCGCGTGCTCGCCTCAGCGTTCGGTCAAGTCCATCGCACGCCCTCGCCTTCGGCCGTACCCCCCACGCCTTTAAAGCCTCCCCGAGCGCACCTCACCTCACCTTGTGCTCACCCTCGCTGGCCAGACGCCTCTCCTTAGCTCCGGTGAGCTCTCTTCCGCCTGCCATGACTGCCCAAGCCCCAGCCATCGTGGCCAGCCCGCTCCAGTCGCTTCCAAGCCGCGCCTGCCCTTCGGTTAGCTTCGACGGTGGCCCGTGAAGCTTTCCAAGCGCTCGGATCCGACAGAACTTCACCGGAGACCCAAGATTGTCCTTGCCGGACTTCGGTCGCTCGCCTGCGCGCATGGACTGAGCAATCGAGTAAGTCATTCTCCGATTCCTTGCACACACACCTTCCTTGATCTCTGGTGAAGCTCACTGACCCATTTGATTGACCAATCGTGCCCTAGTTAGGTCGGACTCCTCGCCGTCGATGTGCTCCCCCGCCTGCGCACGTGGACCGGCCGACTCCGACCATCCCCGACGGCGACCCGCACATCGTCGTGACCCTCAGGACCTCCCCTACACCCTCGACCACCTCACCGGAGCAGTCTCGCCGCCGGTAAGCCCCTCTGCCCCTTTCTTCCTCCGCGACCATTGTTCCATTAGGGAAGGAACACAGGTTCGATTTCCAGAAACCCTAGGGGGTTTTCTACAGAGCCGTAGACTCATGTGAATAGTGCACCGGGGACCTGTCTATAATTCACTTAAGAACTTTTGCCAGGGACCCCAACGCAAAATTGTATTTCCTTTATCCATTTCTTTTTAACCTTTTTAAATTCAGCAGAGAACATAGAAAAATTATATCTTGAGTTATATTCAACCAAATTTAACCAAACCAATTTTGCTGGATTCAAAATATTATGGACTATCAATTAAAAATACTGAACCCTATGCTTTTTGTTTTAAATTTTAGAGTTTGAAATTAATTAGAGAAACTGACCAAACCTTATTTAATTAAAGAAAATTTGTTATGCTTCTATGCTAGGCTTAAGAAAATTTGTAGATGTTCAAACCCCATTTAAACACTGTTTAAAAATAATAAGCACCCCAGTACTGAAGATGTAAGTAGGGATATCTATTAAAGGCCATTTTTGCCCAAAACTTAGGAAAATCATAAAGGCATTAGAAAATAGTGAACAGTGAATGCAATTATTTTTCCTAGCCGACTTAAGTAACAAAGAACCTAGGAAAAATAAAGAGACCCCTAGTCCAGAATAGATTCAAAGTGAAATGTTTTATTAGGCATTAATCAATCCAGAAAAACAATTATTAGAATTATGAAAACAATTTCAAAACTCTTAATAAAAATCTAGTGGACTTGTAACCTTAGAACCCCACTACAAAAATGATAACCACCCAGCCCATCATTTAAGTAGGGTAAACAAATAGAATTCGATATTGGGTCATATCTCAATTAAATCATGAGCAACCCAAAAATAGTGCAATAATGGACAAATAAAATTTTACTAGATCAATAATGAGATAGACCACCAGAGAAAAATGCAAAACCTAATTGAAAGCTACAAAATAATACCCATTGCCAATACTTCATGAAAAAGGCCTTTTAATCCAAATAATTTCTACCACCCTTCCCTTAAGCAAAAAGATGCCAAACTTCAGAATGATTGCTCTTGCATAAAGAAGAAGATAGGAAAAATTAGAAATCTGTTGTTTGATATTTTTCAAATATAGTGGTAGTAAAAAGCACCCCTTTGGCTAGAAACTTTGAAAAATCATAGCAAAATAACTGATAAGTATCAATGGCTAAAAACTTGTACAAGGTCATGTTATAACATCTAAATGCCAGCAAAAATATCTCTTAGAGAATAACTCACTGTTAAAATGGAGTGGTAGTTCAAAACACCCCTTCTGGCCTAATGTTTGGTAATTTCATCCAGAGAGAACTATCACTTTTTAAGCCCCATATTTTAAGACAAGGAATTATACACCAGTAAGAAGCCACGGTAATTTTTGCAGAATTTTTGGAAATTTATTAAGATAACTTGTAGTTCAAACCCACCTTAAAAGCATAAGAGAAATAGAAGGAAAGAAATCAAAGATAAACCTCGCTACAATAAGTTCAACTAGAAATCTTGATAAATTTTCACTAAGATATTAAAAAGAATTCAGTGGAACATCAAAATGGACTTACCACTTAGTTTAACTAACCTTGACCCTAAATTACTAAGTATACCCCAAGGATCTTCAAGTAGCAAGATTTAGCCCTAGCTTATTAGAATGATCATTCACCATCCAAATTTAATTGCTAAATTGCATATCATACCATGCATATATCTTACTCATTGCATTCATTAGATTGTAATCTCGTTGACGGAGAGTACGTGCTCATCCCCGAGCAAGGAGCTGTCCACGAGGAAGACCAGGAGCAAGCTCCCGAGACTACCGTCGAGGATCTCCCCACAGCTCCAGCTATTGAAAGCAAGCCCCGGTTTTATGCATAACCAATTATATATGCTACTTTACTAGACTTAATGTTTTTAGTCTTGTAATGTGCACTTAAGTGTAGGAGTTGCTTGAAACCTCTAGTTGCATGAACTTAGGATTCCTTTTTGAGATGGATACTAGTATGCTAGGTCGAGTAGCTGCTTTGCTAATCAGGATCTCGATAGAAGTCGAGTGATTTTCTAGCACTCGCACGAGGTCTGACATTGAGTGTATTCATTTTGATAACGGGATCTATGTTAGTCTATGGACTTGGATCCAGGGAGGATGCCTTGTCCATTAGACGAGAAAAAGGAATTAAGGATTAGTGTGTGGATACCTGAGTCAAGCTTTTGAACGTACTAAGCACATGTCGGGAAATATGGTAACCGGTAAACCTAGTACCTGAGCGAAGCCGGGCATGGACTTTATCCCTCACGCAACCTGAGACTGGGTCTCCCATGCTAGTTATGGTGGGTACAAGTGCGGTCACTGCATGGCGGCAGCCGGGGTCAGTGGAGCATTGTACGCCAAGGCGGTAAGGCCTAGACGCGAACGGGGAATCGATGGGGACGGTTGACATGTGTGGGGACAGAGTGCCCTGAATGTCGTGTGTTTAGGTTTACCTTTCAAGGATAAAACTCGATTCAAATTGTTTGCTTCTCGCAGCTAATGAGACTGCTTGACCCCTTGTACTACATCGAGTAAGAAGTGAAATGAGGTTACATGAGATAACTTGTCGTGTGTACTAAAATGCTTGCTACCATGTATGCTTAGAAGGAGCAAACTTAGTTAATCTAATGATGCCAGAAATTGAAAAGCTAAAACTTGATTTTAGATATAGCTAGTGCTTTTGGTAAACCAAACCCCTCAGCCAAACAACTGCATGGTCTAGAGGTAGAGGAGTAGTTTCCTCCACCGGGTAAGTCTAGCTGAGTATTAGTATACTCAGCCTTGCTTGTGGCATAATTTTTGAAGGTACGCTTCAGGATATGATTGATGGTGTGACTTGGCCTACCACCCTGCCACCGGGTTGGACGGTCGAGTGGGATGCTGCTCCGATAGGAGAGGAGCAAGAGGAGTAGTGGGCTAGGCCTTGCCCATTTCCTCGCTACCGACGACATCGATTATCCGCTGCATCTTATTTTATGAACTTATATCCGCTACTTGAAAAACTCCGATCTATGTAATTATTCAGTACTTTAATTTGAGGTCTTCCTATTTTATTGCATTTCTTCTGTGACTCACCTTCGAGTGATATTGTGGTATTTGATCCTGGTTAAGTGGCTTCATCCTGGTTAAGGGACTGACGGGTTATTCCGATTTAAGTGTGTTACGGCCCCTGGGGCGTAACATGGGCACTTATGCTGGAATAATTCGGGCGGTTCTGCCACAACTGTTACCGGAGCAAATACCACCATAGAGAAGGACAATAAACCATGAATACCAATTTTCAAAATCTAAAACTTGCTTAGAAACCGATAAGAATCGTCAGGACTAGACCGCTAGACCTAGGACGAAAGGCCTTAGTAATAGAGGGAGAAATAGGTGGCTAATTAAGTAGGCCCTGTGGGCTAGTACTTAGATTTTTATGGATGCCCTAGGAGCACCCTTTTATTCTGAGAGGAGACATTACTTTCAACATGCATGCATTATAAAATTTGAAGGATTAAAAATTAAAGAAGTAAAAGTTTGAGCTAACCCACTTCCTTTTAACCCATCCAGACTCTCTTATTTTTCCTTCCACCATAATCTTTACCATCTGATCCCCTTCCGCAGATGAATTCACCCACCCCTGCGAGTGGAGGAGACACTCGTTTCAGCTCTGACTTCCTTTCTCACGATGGCTTTCCTTCCATCTTGTGGGAAGTGCTTAACTCCGCCGGTTACCCTATGCCCCCTTTGTACACAATGCAGTGGTACGAGGAGCATCGGGTACCACGTTGCCGGGTCTGGCTGACTTTGGAGGCTCATCCCCTTCAGCCGGGTTGGCGTTCCCTTGACTCCAAGACGGTTGGATTCAGGACGGACGACACCACTAAGGCGGTAGCCATGAAGACTCTGACAACTTTCTGTGGCTACCATCCCCTGGAGATGGTGATGCACCCCTTGGGACTCTTCCCTGCTGAGAAGAAGGATGACCCCATGTGGTTTAACCATGTGAGCCATGTGAAAGATGTGTGGGCAATGTATCCTGACTTGGTTGGGAGGGTCACTATTCAGTGCATGAGTGCGCTGTACCACCTTCAGGACCTGCAGAGTGACGCTATGGCACATCTTGCTAACCTCGCTCAAACCACCAAGCTCACCCTCGACAGCCGAGAAGACTTTGTGGTCGACTTGTCCTCCGAGTTGGTGGAGAAGGACTTGCAGGTGGAAAGGCTGAGCCAGCGCATTACCACCTTGGAGCAGCAGGTGGAGATCCGAGACAACACTATTGATGTCTTGGAGAACCAGCTCCATGATGTGCAGCGAGAACTCGAAGAAGCTAATGACCACCTGGACATGCACCACTTAGAGATGGAGGCCAATGAGGCCGGAAGCGAGGGAGAAGAGGCTCCCGAGGAGTTAGGACCAGCCCCTGGTGCCAATGAGACTACCTCCGCGATGCCCCCTTCACCCGCATCCAGTGTCGCTTCCACCGCTCAGGGTTGATCAGTCATTTTGACTTCTTAGAGGATAGAAACCTATGCGAGCTTAGTTAATATCAGGTTTTGGACTAGGCTTACGGGTACTTTCCCCTAATGGATGTAACCCTTGAGAACTTTTGAGATCTGTGGGATGTTTGTAACCATGTTATCTTCTTTCGAACTTAATGTTATGATTATGGCAATTTTCTTTACATATGAGATAATAGCATGTCGTTCGAAATTGTGGATCAGGATAACAATGGCGACAATCTCTGTTTTCAGATGGCAGCTAGGTAGCGTCACGTGCATAACGAGCAAGTTTCCCCACCACCTCCTCCAGCTCCCATAGTGCAGGAGCTGATGACCTAGCAGAATGAGATTCTGTGACAGCTCTTGCAGCGCCAGCCCCACCCCCAGCAGTATGGTGGAGGCCAGCAACAGCGACCTCCGATACCGGCAACCTACCAATAGTTCCTGAGCACGCAGCCGCCCTTGTTCACCAAGGCAGAGGATCCATTGGATGCCAACGTGTGGCTCCACGTCGTTGAGTCCAAGTTTCCCCTCCTCACGGGAGACTGTCCTGATGATGCCAAGGCTCGCTTCGCCGCGCAGCAGCTTTTCGTGGCCCTGCTCGGACTTGGTGGGACCACTTCCGTGCTATGCTACCCGCTGATCGTGAAGTGTCTTGGGAGGAATTCAAGACGGCTTTCAGAGGGCACCATATTCCAGCAGGAATTCTTGATCGCAAGCTAAATGAATTCCTGTCACTCAATCAAGGAACCCGCACGGTATTGTAGTACGCTTAGGCCTTCAACGACCTGTGCTAGTATGCAGGTTATCATGCTAATTCTGATGAGAAGAAGAGAGACCGCTTCCGCAGGGGTCTCAACACCAAGCTACGGGAACGTCTCAACACTGTCCGTGCAGATAGCTTCAATGAGTTGGTCAACCTGGCCATCTCCCAGGAGGATTGTATTGTAGCTCATCGGCCAGAGAAGAAGAGAAAGGCACCAATGGCAGCACCATCTGCTCAGGCCTAGAGGTTCAGGATTGTTTCTCACAATCAGAGCAGGGAATTTCAGTAGCAGGCAGGAAGATGTGTGATCAGGCCACCTCAGCAGCAGCAGCCGGCACCTACCCGTTTTCCAGCTCCCGCTCCAAGGAACAATCAGCCTCCGCAGCAGCAGCAGTTCCGCCATGGCTACGGGAACAAGTGCTTCACTTGTGGCAATGTGGGCCACTATGCCAAGAATTGCCCAAGGAACCAGTAGAGGCAGATGCCAGGACCAAATCAAGACAAGGGAAGAAAGCAGAAGGTACAAGTCAGGCAAGGGAAGCTCAACTTCACTACTCTTGAGGAGTTACCTGAGGGAGCCCCATCAAGACTGGTATCTTTTCAGTTTACAATCAACCTGCTTTAATTCTATTTGATTCTGGTGCATCTCATAGTGTCATTAGCCAAAAGTTCAGTGCTAAATGTCAACTGCCTTTCTATCACACAAAAGGGTCATTTATGACAGCCACACCTGGGGGTAAAATTGCAACTAATCAGTTAAACCAAAGTGTGCCTATTCAACTGGGAAGCCACATTGTCAAAACCACCCTTCTTGTTTTGGGTTTGGAAAATGTGGATATTATTCTAGGAGCTAATTGGATGACCCTGCACCAAGTAGTGCTTGATGTAGCCAGCCGCATCGTGGAAATCAATTCCCCAATCTGTGGGAGTTTCACCTTGTTTTTGCCTAGTCAAGACTCTACTCAGTCATGTGCTTTTGCTATGACAGAGTTCCCTTGAAGAAGATTCGAGTGGTCCGTGAGTATGCAGATGTCTTTCCTAATGAATTGCCAGGAATGCCACCAGACCGGGATATTGAATTCGCCATCGAGTTGCAACCGGGAACAACACCTATTTCCAAGAAGCCTTACCGGATGCCACCCGCTGAGTTGGCAGAATTGAAGAAGCAATTGCAAGAATTGCTAGACAAAGGTTTTATCCGCCCAAGTAGTTCACCTTGGGGATGTCCAGCCTTGTTTGTAAAGAAGAAGGATGAAAGCTTGAGGCTGTGTATAGATTACCACCCTCTCAATGCGGTGACTATCAAGAACAAGTATCCTTTGCCTCGTATTGATGTTCTTTTTGACCAGTTGGTCGGAGCCAAAGTGTTTTCTAAGATAGACCTTCGCTCTGGCTACCATCAGATCAAGATACGGGCAAGCGATATTCCAAAGACTGCTTTCTCAACCAGATATGGGCTATATGAATTCTTGGTGATGTCTTTTGGGCTGACTAATGCACCAGCATATTTCATGTATTTGATGAATTCTATTTTCATGCCTGAATTGGACAAATTCATAGTGGTTTTCATAGATGATATCCTGGTGTACTCGAAGAATGAAAAAGAACATGTCGGGCATTTGCATGTAGTGCTTCAACGTCTGCGAGAGCACCACCTTTATGCCAAGTTGTCAAAATGTGATTTTTGGCTAAAGGAGATCAAATTCTTGGGTCACACTATCTCTCAGGTAGGTATAGCTGTCGATCCTGATAAGGTGCAGGAGGTGATGAACTGGAAGCCACCCACGACTGTCCGTCAGATTCAGAGTTTTCTGGGATTAGCTGGTTATTACCAAAGATTCATTCCGGATTTCTCTCGAATTGCGAAGCCCATAACTGAGCTATTGAAGAAAGAAGCCAAGTTTGTTTGGGGTCAGAAGTGCGAAGATGCCTTTCATGCATTAAGGCAACATCTGACCACAGCACCGGTGTTAGCGCAACCCGACAGCAGCAAGCCATTTGATGTGTATTGTGATGCCTCTGGCACTGGACTAGGTTGTGTCTTGATGCAAGACAACCGATTCATTGCTTATGCCTCAAGAGCACTCAGGCCTCATGAGCATAATTATCCCACTCATGACTTGGAGTTAGCAGCCGTGGTTCATGCACTGAAAATGTGGAGGCACTATTTGATGGGAACCCACTACAACATCTTCACTGATCATAAGAGCCTTAAGTATATCTTTACTCAGGCTGATCTTAACATGAGGCAGAGAAGATGGCTAGAGCTGATCAAGGACTATGACCTGGAGGTACATTATCACCCGGGAAAAGCCAATGTGGTAGCAGATGCCTTGAGTCGGAAGTTGCAATGCAACTGTGTTATGATGGATTCTCGCATTGACACCTTGTGTGATGAGTTGAGCAAGATGAAGGTTGAAGTGATTCCTTATGGTGCTTTGTCTCACATTTCTGTTGAGCCAACTTTGCAGGAGCAGATCATCATGGCCCAGCTCAGTGACAAGGGAGTGCAGATTATTAAGGAGAATCTCCATCAGAAGACCAAGAAGTATAAATGTTTCTGCCAAGATGGAAAGGGTAGATTGTGGTTTGAAAGCAGATTGGTAGTTCCTAAAAACAAGGATCTCAATAAGAAAATCTTGGATGAAGACCATCTCTCCAAATTTTCTATGCATTCAGGGAGCACCAAAATGTACCATGATCTGAAGCCCTTGTATTGGTGGACCAGAATGAAGAGGGAGATAGCCCAATATGTATCGGAATGTGACACCTGTCAGAGGATAAAGGCAAGCCACTTGAAATCAGCTGGAGCTTTGCAACCCCTTTCTATACCTTCGTGGAAATGGGATGACATCAGCATGGATTTCATTGTGGGTCTGCCCAACACCTCTCGTCATCATGATTCGATTTGGGTTATTGTGGACCGACTGACGAAAGTGGCACATTTTCTCCCAGTGCACAGCACTGATAAGGCTCAAAAGTATGCAGAGTTGTACATTGACCGGATCGTGTGTTTGCACGGATTGCCTCGGACCATTGTTTCTGACCGAGGAGCCCCTTTTGTTGCCAGATTTTGGGAACAACTGCAAGAGTCTTTGGGAACCAAGCTAATCAGGAGTTCAGCTTACCACCCATAGATTGATGGTCAGACCGAGAGGGCAAATCAAATTCTGGAAGATATGCTGAGGGCTTGTGCAATCAATTGTGGCAAGAACTGGGATAAGCACCTCTCCTTGGCGGAGTTTGCTTATAACAACAGTTATCAATCCAGCCTGAGGATGGCACCTTTTGAAGCTCTCTATGGGAGAAGGTGTAGAACACCTCTCAATTGGTCTCACCCTGGAGAAAGAGAAGTTTTTGGACCTGACTTAGTGACTGAAGCCGAAAGGAAGGTCAAACTAATCAGGAAGAATCTAGAAGCTGCTTAGGCCAGGCAGAAGAGTTACCATGATAAGAGGAGGAAACCTCTCCAGTTTGAGGTGGGAGATTTCGTGTATCTGAAGGTATCCCCCACCAAGGGAGTGTAGAGATTCAGGATCAAAGGCAAGTTAGCCCCTCGTTACATTGGACCTTATGAGATCATAAAGGCACGTGGACCCGTGGCATACAAATTGAAGTTACCTCCAAAAATGTCTACCATCCACAATGTGTTCCATGTATCCCAGCTGAAGAAGTGTGTTCGATTGCCGACTGAGATCATAGCAGAACCATAATTGGAGATAGAGCCAGATCTATCGTACCAAGAGTACCCTTCCAAGGTTCTGGATTGCAAAGAAAGATTAACTCGGGCTAAATCGATCAAGATGTATAAAGTCCAGTGGAGTAATCACTCATAGGAAGAGGCTACTTGGGAGACTAAGGAGTTCCTGCGTTCCAACTTCCCCGATTGCATACCTAAGGAAATTGGTACGTAATCATGCCCAACCCCTCCTTTTACCTTTCGATCTAAATTTAAGAAAAATGATCTTAAAATAGAGTGAGTTAATTATAAAACTAAAAGTTAAAAAGGACTTCCTTCTGAAGTTGCAAAGAGAATGACATTCGAAGAGCAGTTTGCCCTAATAAATAAAGCACCCACTTCATGAAAGTCTCACAATTTGCCTCACCCCGGGAGGACTCCGACCCGAATCTCGGGACGAGATTCTTTTAAGGGGGGAAGGCTGTGACACCCCAGTGTCACTTAGGGTTTTTCTCAGTGCTAACCCAAGAACCATCATTTCATGTAAGCAATTTGAGCAAGAAGCATCAAATTAACTTGAGAATAAAAGATCCACTAAGTTTATATCTAAAAGAATCATGTTCAAAACAATGGAGGTTTTCAAAAAGGGAAAATGTTGAAAGCATAATACCAACCCTAAATAAGCCATTTAAGTAGAGAAGAAGAAAAAGGGGTGAAAGACCATGAAAAACATAAAATCATGGCTTATGCCAATTATAAACATTGAAATACACTAAATAAGCTACAATAAAGATTATGAAAGCTTGGCCAAAATAGTTTATTAAAAACTCCAAACAAGCCATTCAAGTGGAGGTTCAATGGGGATTGCTGAAATTCAGATTTCTGAATTTTCAGCCCTTGAACCAAAACATGAGCGTGTTCACCTTGATCCTTAGCTCTAATCCTAATGCTCCCATTGACAAAAACGTGTCTAACTAACCCCTCTGTCACATGCCAGAAGATGGCATTGGGACGCGAGCCCTAGACACGACAAAACCAAGGATTTGCCTCGGGCTCGGGCAGGGAGACAACCCAGACTTCAAGGCTCCAAATCTTTGAAACCAGTAGGCAAAATCCTATGACCCCACACAAGATCAGTAGCTTATAGGGAGGAGAAGAGGTTTTGTGCACTGACCAAAGCGAGAGCAGGCTCGGATGAATGACCACACACGCCAGAACTCAGGCAGAATGAACGTGCACACGTGTTCGACCATGGTCGGCACACCGGCGTTCGCCCAACCCCCACGCGCGCTCGCCCTAGCGTTCGGTCAAGTCCGCCGCGCGCCCTCGCCCTCGGTCGTGCCCGCCCGCGCCTTTAAAGCCTCCCCGGGTGAGCCTCACCTCACCCCGTGCTCACCCTCGCTGGCCAGACGCCTCTCCTTAGCTCTCTTCCGCCCGCCATCACTGCCCAAGCCCCGACCATCATGGCCAGCCCACTCCAGTCGCTTCCAAGCTGCGCCTGCCCTTCGGTTAGCTTTGCCGGTGGTCCATGAAGCTTTCCAAGCGCTCGGACCCGGCAGAACTTCACTGGAGACCCAAGATCGTCCTCGCCGGACTTCGGTCGCCCGCCTGCGCGCGTGGACCGAGCAATCCAGTAAGTCATTCTCCGATCCTTGCACACACACCTTCCTTGATCTCTGGTGAAGCTCACTGACCCATTTGATTGACCAATCGTGCCTTGGTTAGGCCGGACTCCTCGCCGCCGACGAGCTCCCCCGCCTGCGCACGTTGACCGGCCGACTCCGACCATCCCCGACAGCGACCCGCACATCGCCGTGACCCTCAGGACCTCCCCTACACCCTCGACTACCTCACCGGAGCAGTCTCGCTGCTGGTAAGCCCCTCCGCCCCTTTCTTCCTCTGCGGCCACTGTTCCATTAGGGAAGGACCGCGGGTTCGATTTCCAGAAACCCTAGGGGGTTTTCTACAGAGCCTTAGACTCATGTGAATAGTGCACCGGGGACCTGTCTGTAATTCACTTAAGAACTTTCGCCAGGGACCCCAGCGCAAAACTGTATTTCCTTTATCCATTTCTTTTTAACCTTTATAAATTTAGCAGAGAACTTAGAAAAATTATATCTTGAGTTATATTCAACCAAATTTAACCAAACCAATTTTTCTGGATTCAAAATATTATGGACTATCAATTAAAAATACTGAACCCCATGCTTTCTGTTTTAAATTTTAGAGTTTGAAATTAATTAGAGAAACTGACCAAACCTTATTTAATTAAAGAAAATTTGTTATGCTTCTGTGCTAGGCTTAAGAACATTTGTAGATGTTCAAACCCCATTTAAACACTGTTTCAAAATAATAAGCACCCCAGTACTGAAGATGTAAGTAGGGATATCTATTAAAGGCCATTTTGCCCAAAATTTAGGAAAATCATAAAGGCATTAGAAAATAGTGAACAGTGAACGCAATTATTTTTCCGAGCCGACTTAAGTAACAAAAAACCTAGGAAAAATAAAGGGACCCCTAGTCCAGAACAGATTCAAAGTGAAATGTTTTATTAGGCATTAATCAAACCAGAAAACAATTATTAGAAATCTGTTGTTTGATATTTTTCAAATATAGTGGTAGTAGAAAGCACCCATTTGGCTAGAAACTTTGAAAAATCATAGCAAAATAACTGATAAGTATTAATGGCTAAACATTTGTACAAGGTCATGTTATAACATCTAGATGCTAGCAAAAATATGTCTTAGAGAATAACCCACTGTTAAAAAGGAGTTGTAGTTCAAAACACCCCTTCTGCCCTAATGTTTGGTAATTTCATCCAGAGAGAACTATTCACTTCTTAAGCCCCAAATTTTAAGACAGAATTTTACACCAGTAAGAAGCCACTGTAATTTTTGCAGAATGTTTGGAAATTTATTAAGATAACTTGTAGTTCAAACCCACCTTAAAAGCATAAGAGAAATAGAAGGAAAGAAATGAAAGATAAACCTCGCTCCAATAAGTTCAACTAGAAATCTTGATAAATTTTCACTAAGACATTAACAAGAATTCAGTGGAACACCAAAATGGACTTACCACTTAGTTTAACTAAGCTTGACCCTAAATTACTAAGTATACCCCAAGGATCTTCATGTAGCAAGATTTAGCCCTAGCTTATTAAAATGATCATTCACCATCCAAGTTTAATTGCTAAATTGCATATCATACCATGCATATATCTTACTCATTGCATTCATTAGATTGTAATCTCGCTGACGGAGAGTACGTGCTCTTCCCCGAGCAAGGAGCTGTCCACGAGGAAGACCAGGAGCAAGCTTTCGAGACTGCCATCGAGGATCTCCCCGTAGCCACAGCTATTGAAGGCAAGCCCTGGTTTTATGCATAACCAATTATATATGCTACTTTACTATACTTAATGTTTGTAGGCTTGTAATGTGCACTTATGTGTAGGAGTTGCTTGAAACCTCTAGTTGCATGAACTTAGGGTTCCTTTTTGAGATGGATACTAGTATGCCAGAAATTGAAAAGCTAAAACTTGATTTTAGATACAGCTAGTGCTTTTGGCAAACCAAACCCCTCAGCCAAACAGCTGCATGGTCTAGAGGTAGAGGAGTAGTTTCCTCACACCGGGTAAGTCTAGCTGAGTATTAGTATACTCAGCCTTGCTTGTGGCATAATTTTTGCAAGTTCGCTTCAGGATATGGTTGATGGTGTGACTTGGCCTACCACCCTGCCACCGGGTTGGACGGTCGAGTGGGATGTTGCTCCGACAGGAGAGGAGCAAGAGGAGTAGTGGGCTAGTCCTGGCCCATTTCCTCGCTACCAACGACATCGATTATTCGCTGCATCTTATTTTATGAACTTATATCTGCTACTTGAAAAACTTTGATCTATGTAATAATTCAGTACTTTAATTTGAGGTCTTCCTGTTTTATTGCATTTCTTCTGTGACTCACCTTCGAGCGAGATTGTGGTATTTGATCCTGGTTAAGTGGCTTCATCAGATCTTCATCAGACTAGATCTGAGGGACTGACGGGTTATTCCGATTTAAGTGTGTTACGGCCCCTAAGGCGTAACTTGTGCACTTAAGCTGGAATAATTCGGGCGGTTCTTCCACACGAAGCTTGGATGGAAGAATGGTTTTATGTGAAGAATGATTTGTCAGTGAGGGAAGACATTAAGGAAGCCATCATGCGCCCCATTTGGTCCCGCTTCGGCCTCCGAAGGCCGAAGGTCGAAATTGATGACGCCGCCGAAGCGTGTCAGAGGGCCTTCAGTATTGTCTGCTCCTTCATTGGTACAAGGGATTTAATTCAAGAACATATAGCATTCAGAGTATGGCCGCTCGTAGAAAACTGGGAGATACCAAAGGAGACCATCATTAACTCTAGCGAAGTTGATTTGGTCCGGCTGAAGTATACGTTCAGGTTTGGGGATAAATTTGATGAACCAAATGATGATTGGCTGAAGTGTATCGAAGCTACAAGTGATGAACTGCTCGGAGCATATTCCAAGGCAGAGGATAATGCACTGTCTACAGCCTTCAGCGGTCGGGGAAAGAAGAGACTGAACAGAGTTTTTGACGCGATTGGCTTTGTTTACCTCGACTACCGCTACCCGCTGCGGGGACAAGGGAAAAAGAGGAAAGCTGCTACTTCAGCCACCCTAGATGAGCCTATGCCGAAGGGAAAAAAGTTGAAAGTTCTGACTCAGGCCGCGTTACATCGAACCGGCTATGATACCTAAATTTGACGAAGGGGCCTCTTCAGCTGTCAAAACGAAGGAGACCGCTCCTCCTGCGCAGAAGACTGAAGAGCCAGCTATAATGCCGAAGTTACCTTCAGTTAAACTAGTTGAGACGACAACTGATAAATCTGAAGGATTGAAAATTGAAGAAATAACAAAAATGTCAGAGATTTTGAGCCCTTCGGCATCGATGCCAAAGATACAAAAAAGCCCCGTCGCAACTCCTAAGAGAAGAAGGATGGCGAATGTGCTAGATGTTGTGCTAGAGACAGCAAAGACCTTGAGTTCTACTCCAAGAAAAATTGTCGAAGCTTCGAAAGCGCAACCCGAAGCTGAAACGAAACAGGCAGAGGTCGAGGCTGTAATAATTCAAGCTGAAACCAAAGCTGGGCCTTCAGAGCCCGCCGAGGCAGAGCCTGCCGTAGTTGAAGAAAAAGCGGCAGAGCAAATTGCGTCTGAAAAGGTTGAAGCTACTGCTACTGAAGCTTTAAAAGAAAGCACTGATTTCATCATTCGTCATGCTTCGGGGAAGAGACTTTCCGAAGAAGAAAAGCTAGAAGCACTACACTATGCCCAAAAATTAAAATATCCGAAGGGGGCATTAGTGTTTAATGGCAGTGGGGAAGAAGATTTTTTGTACTGTCTCCCGGATAGTAAAGAAATATACGTCTGCCGGGAGATAGGTAGAAGCATCGGATTCCTGAAGCTGGAAGATGGCCTTTCAATATTATCAAAGGATGAGCTTGCTGACAGCTTGGCGTATAATAGCATGAAGGTATAAAATCTAATTTTCTATTTTGAATATGAAATATTTTATTTGCTTATACTTAATTCTGTCCTCCTCATGCAGGGCTTAATTCTTAGCAATGCGCTTCGAGCTCAGAAAAACATTGAAGACGAAGGATATCGGATGGCTCTGAACAACCTTCATTCAGAGGTAATTGAGTTAAGAAACGAAGGTCTTGAAAAAGACAAAATCTTGATTTCATTGGTAAACAAAGTGAAAGAAGATGAAGCTAGTTTCAATGCTCAAGCTGAAATCCAAAAGAATGAAATCGAAGACCTTCGGAAGCAGTTGGCAGAAGCCAAAGAAAAATGCGCTCTCGCAGAAGCTAACCGAGAGAACAACGAATATTGGAAAAATTATTTAGAGAAAACAGTTGGAGAACTTCGCGCATCCAAGGAAAGATGTTTTGAAAAATCTTTGGGCTGCGTGGAGAAAATAAAGGCTAGCTTCACCAACATGGGCGCCTATTCTAATGAAGATAACTTCATATCAGGCGACCCTAAAGGTGTTATCGAATGGATAAGTGGAGAGGCCGAAGCTTTTGAAGAAATCTTAAGTGATCGCGGGGATGTCTACGCGTTCTCCGGTGCAAGGGGAATTTCAGCCATCCTGGAGAAGGCAGGATGCGACCATGTCAAGACCCTGGCCCAGGCCGAAGCTGCCTTCGCCATGGATGATACAAAGGATCCCTCGGCTGAAGCAAGTTTAATGGGCGGGAAATTTTACAATGACATCTGGGTAAATGGTGGCCGAGAGATGGCTCATGAAATTATGAAGAAAAGTGAGAAAGACATCCATGACGCCTGAGTACAAGCAAAACAAGATGAAGAAGCTGCAGAGCGCGAAAGACGCATAGGTATTGTTTCGCGGCATGTAGCTTCGACATTCGTTTTTGTGGCTTTGGACTGACTAATTTTGTCCACTGTAGCTGAATTATCTCCGCCACCGGAACTGTTTGATCCCCTGGCCGATCCAGAAACGAAGGAAGCCTTGGAGATAATCAATATGGCCGAATCTATCGTTGATGAAGTTGTCAACAAATTGCTAAATGAAGTTGCGGAGAAGGTTCTAAAAGAAGACTAGTGTTTATTGTAAAAATATTTTTAGATTGACAATGTAGTTTTGTTGTAACAAAACTGTAATATTTGATGTGTATATTTTTGAATCTAATATGTAAATTATTTGTAACTCACTTCTTTGCGATGCAAGAAACTTTATATACGTACTGTTTTTGAGCCTTCGGCGAAAAAACACCTTCCCTTCTTTTCATGCTTCATAAAGAAAAAGATCTGTGCTTCATGAAAATATCCATGCTTCGTAAAAATATCCATACTTCGTAAAAACATCCATGCTTCGTAAACAGGCAATCCCTTCTTTTGCAATAGAGCTGACGAAGCTGTATTTCTCAGCTTACTTTGTGCCTTGGCACATTTTCATTTTTACAAAGCATTCTCCGAAGATAGACTTCGTATTCAATTCGTGTCATTGGTGTGATATGATGTATGATGTGATGCCATGTGGGATGATGTGATGATATGATGCAAAAAATGATGCTAATGCCGAAGACACACACCCACACGCCCACGCTGAAACACACAATCTCTGCGTCCCCTTAGGAACGATCGAAATCTCTTTGTTGTTTATTTTTCGGCTTCACCGTTTATTTTTCGGTGTAAGTTCTGCATCCCCTTAGGAACGTCTTTTGAACTTCTTCGCCTTCTATTTCAGCAGTATAAGTTCTGCATCCCCTTAGGAACGTCTTTTGAACTTCTTCGCCTTATATTTCGGCGGTATTTGGCTCTGCATTCACTTTGGAACGACTTTTGAGCAGAAAACTTACTCTACGCTCCCTTAGGAACGACTTTTTGTAGCTTCAACATAACTTACGCTACACTCCCTTAGGAACGACTTTTTGTGGTTTCAGCGATTTTTAGCTCTGCATTCCCTTAGGAACGACTTTTGAGCTTCGGCACTTTTTGAGCTTCGTAAGTCTGTGAAGAAGATATATTTCATTCTGATAAAAGCGAAACTATTACAGAGAATTAAAAATAGATTTACATTGCTTGTTCCTTGTTGAAAAACAAAATGACATAAAATATAAAAGTATTTTGGGGGTTGGATATCACTCAATAAATGTGCTTTGATTCTGGCACAATACTGTTGACTGTGCGAGCTTCGGATTCCTCCCTGAACTCTCGTTGCTGTTGGGTGTGTTGACGCCCTTCTGGCTGCTGGCTTAGAGAATAGGTTGGTTTGCAGTGGTGGTGGAAGAGGGAGTTGTGGCCAGGAAGCCTGGGAATGGCTAGCCGAAGCGGCAGAAGCTGCAGGATGATTGCCCACATATTCTAGTATGTAGGGAGAGTGGCACGAAGCAGTGTGCAAGACCTGCTTCGGCTGATTCTGTCGAGCTTCAGCTTCCGTGATCTCCTTCTGCTTCTGAATGGTGATTTGGCACATTCTTGTAGTATGGCCCTTATCCTCACCACAGAATAAGCGATAAATCTTCCTAGGCTGATCCCCATATTTTCCTCTGAAGCCCCTTGCGCCTCTACCCCATGGAGCTGGCGGCCTGAAAGAGCTTTGCTGTTGCCCCAAAGGTTGTGAGGTATACTGTGACCTCTGAGACTGACTTCCTTTGTCATCACTCTGACTAGAGCTGTGAATCGACCTGACATGCCTCGGGTGAATTTGTCCTCCGAAGCCCCTGGTCATCTCAGAGAATCTGTAAGCTTCCTCCCTTCTTTGGCGGAAGTCGTTGTCAGCCCGGATGTACTCATCCATCTTCTGAAGCAACTTCTCCAAAGTATGTGGGGGCTTTCTGGCGAAGTATTGAGCAGTAGGACCTGGCCGAAGACCCTTGATCATGGCATCAATGACAATTGCATTGGGCACTGTAGGCGCTTGTGCCCTCAGTCGCAAGAACCTTCGGACATATGCCTGAAGGTATTCTTCATGGTCTTGCGTGCATTGGAACAGGGCCTGAGCTGTGACTGTCTTCGTTTGAAAGCCTTGGAAACTGGTAACCAGCATGTCCTTGATCTTCTGCCACGACGTGATAGTCCCTGGCCGAAGAGAAGAGTACCATGTCTGGGCTACATTCCGGACTGCCATGACGAAGGACTTTGCCATGACTGCGGTGTTGCCCCCGTACGAAGATATAGTTGCTTCGTAACTCATCAAAAACTGATTTGGATCTGAATGCCCATCATACATGGGAAGCTAGGGTGGCTTGTATGATGGGGGCCATGGAGTAGCCTGCAGTTCTGCTGCCAAGGGAGAAGCATCATCAAAAGTAAAAGTATCATGACTGAAATCATCATACCATCCATCTTCGTTGAATAGGCCCTCTTGACGAAGCTCCCTGTGCTGGGGCCTTCGGTCTTGTTCATCTTGAACAAGATGACACACTTCTTCAGTAGCTTCGTCAATCTTCCTTTGAAGATCGGCCAGCCGGGCCATCTTCTCTTTCCTTTGCACTTGTTGATGGATGACTTCCATGTCCCTAATCTCTTGGTCCAACTCCTCCTCCTAGAGTGTTGGATTGGTGGCCTTTCTCTTCTGGCTTCGAGCCTCTCGAAGAGAGAGAATCTCCTGATTTGTGTCCAGTGGTTGCAGTGCAGCAGCCCCTGGCGCAGCTATCTTCTTCGGCGGCATGACGAAGGTTAGTGCTTGCCGAAGGTGGTCGAATGAGTTCACCGGAGGTGGGCGCCAATGTTGGGGACATGTTCTCAAATGCTATGAATTAAGAACATGGCAACACAAAATGTTAAATGTTAATGCCCTTCGTCCTTCGAAGCATTATTTCCCTTAGGATATAATGATCTTCAGACGAAGGTTATGAAGGACATACCTTCATCGTCACGGAATATGTTAATAAAAGAAGAAGCATACAAAATATAGAAGATAACATAAACAATCATATAACATTATTAATTCATTCTCATTATATTATTATGGAAAGACATAAAAAATATTGAATTACAAATGTACCTTCAGCTTGATAGAAGATAAAAGTACAAGCGTGACGCACAAATAAATACAAGTCAGCGTGAACAGTACGGGAGTACTGTTCATCTATTTATAGGCACAGGACGCAGCCTGTGAGAAATTACATTCATGCCCTTCATATTTACTATTGACTTATAGACAACCTAATGGGGACTAGATAGCCTTTTCCCCTTTACGGCTAGTTTGGAAACTTAAATCCTCTTCGGGATTAAAGGGTATTGGAGAGGAAATTAGTTCATTTCCACCTCAATCCCCTCCAATCCCGAAGGGGATTTGAGGTTCCCAAAGTAGCCCTTAAGTCGGTTCCTTTTTCCGCCATTTAGTCGAAGCTCTCTTATTCGTAGCTTCGGAGCAACACCAACCTTCGTCACGGCCATGCTCTTCACATCGTATATGCTTTTAACCCGAGTCCGAAGGTATCTGTTCATATGTCACACTTGGAAGACATTGTTAAATCATGTTTTTGAGGACCTTCGGAAGACGAAGGCCCCCAACAAGTGGCTTTTGTCTTTTGTTTTTTTCTATTTCAAATCCCAAATATTCAAAACCAAATTCTAATTCCTATTTTGAATTCAAATATATAATCCAAATGTGAGTATAAATCCCACTATTTTTAATATTGTTATTTATTCCCCTTCCTATTATATAATTATGGAAGCAAGAAATGACCTTATTACAATTTCCTTTCTCATTTCTGCTTTATATTTTCATTTATCATTTGAGGTCAAATTAAGTCATGATTCCTTTATTAAGATAAAATGCATCACAACGAAATCATCGGCATGAGGTGCACATTTCTTTCTTTCTTTATTTGTTATTCGAATAATTTAGTTCCATTAATTGAGTATGCAAAGAAAAGAAAAAAAATCAAGAAATCCCAAAAACACCCACTTATAAATTTATTTATTTGTTTATTTTATTTTGTTTTTTATATCAATTTTGGGCTTTACAGTCGTCGACAAATCAATGACGCACACCGGCTATGACGAAACGGTATCCCCATCCAATCTGGGCCGCCCCGAGTAAGATCGACATCCCCGATCTACTCTCCCCATCTTTTAATCTACAACGTTCACCAACGAATGGACGCCGCAGATGCACTCACGCGAAGCGGTACGTCCCCGCCTAATCTAGACCGTTCAATCGAAGATCGACGACCTAGTGTCATCGCCTACCTCTACCCCAGTAGGGCCGCGCGGCGGCACAGTTTCCCTGCGGCGGCCCGACCACCGGCGAGCGCCACTCGGCGATACACTGCCCAAAAGTCGCACCTGAGACTACCTACGTGTTGGGGACTTGTTCTCAAATGCTATGAATTAAGAACAAGGCAACATAAAATGTTAAATATTAATGTTCTTCATCCGCTGAAGCATTATTTCCCCAAGGATTTAATGAACTTCGGACGAAGATTATGATGACACAATTACGAAGGTTATATCTTCGTAATTGAACTCTCAGAGGTAATATAAAATAACACGAAACATAAAGCATTAAAGACAAGTAAATTAGAAATAAACAACATCATTTATACATTATATAAGCCTGATGTATTCAAATATAATGTTTAGATACATGTATACCTCTGCCTTGACAAGGAATAATTTCCGAGTGATGTGATTGCAATTACAGGAATGTGTGAACAGTAAAGGAATACTGTTCACTATTTATAGACATAGGACACAGCCTGTGAGAAATTACAATCATACCCCTCATAAAAGTTTACAACAACGACTCAAACTCTTATGGACTTAAAGGTCATTCTATCTTTAAGTCGGTTTGTAATTTCGAAGCTTCATGAACGGCACCCTTCGGCATCACATACAAACAGCTTCAGCCGAAGCTGTTTCTTCCTGCAGGACCTTCGGCGACGAAGCATGGTCCCAACAGTAGCCCCTTCGCGGTGCTAGATCGTTTTTCGTAACGAGCTTGATCCGTGAAAAAAGTATTTTAGGCTTCAGTAAGCCGAAGGTCCGAAAAACACCTTCCCTGAGCTCGTTGTCGAGAAACGATACAGTTTCCGAGCGCGTAGCGGTCCCACCATGCAGGTTCACTGTTTTGGTCTTTGCGGCCCACCGCGCAGCGGGTGCGAGCAGCTGTTTGCCTGGTGTAAAAATCCTGACGATTCACCTTTTTACCTGCAGCACTATATAAACAGACAGGTAGGTGTGAAGTTACCACAGCATTCATTGCTATTGCACTGTTTTGCTGCCAAAAATTTTAACCATAGCCGAAGCTTAACTCTCGCATTCAGACGAAGCTTCAGTTTGGTGCCTACTTCGTCAGAAAAAGCTTCGGGGAAAAAGGTTATTTAATTCCCAAGAAATCTTTCAAGAAATTCAAAATTAAATGGCCAGAGTGCGCTCTACTGCTAGAGTTGAGCGTGAGGGAGGCGAAGCCGAAGGAGCGGAGACTATTCCTATCTTCGAAGCAATGCAGCGATCCGGATTGGTGACCTCGGAAAGAATCCCCACTGCCGAAACAGAACAAACTGCTGCCGCAACAGAACAAGCTGCTGCCGAAACAGAACAAGGAGATATTGAGGAAGCTGATTCTAACGATGATTATCATATCGCAGTACCGAGCAAGCCTAGCCATTTGGACTTCGGAAAGTCGACTATCTCCAAGGCTGATTTCTCCAAAATGGTGAAGTCGGGCTATTTCAGTGAAAATGAGAAGAAGCTGCTTCGCTTCGGGGGAGAGGAAACTACCCCGAAGCCAGAAAAGGATGAAATAATTATTTTCAAGAGTTTTCTGAAAGCTGGGTTGAGATTTCCTTTGAATAGAATGATTTCTGATGTGCTGCAAAAGTTTGGGATCTATTTTCACCAACTGACTCCTAACGCCATTGTCAGACTTAGCGTTTATATCTAGGCTCTCCGAAGCTAGGCGGTGGAGCCGTTTGCCGACAGCTTCTGTTGAGTACATGAGCTGCATTACCAGACTAAGGCCAGAAAGGATGGGTTGCATGAAAATTTTGGTTGTTACAATTTTGCCTATCGGAAAACCACAAAATTTCTTGTGATTAGCTACCGAAGCAAATGGCCGGCAGGCTGGAAATCAGAATGGTTTTATGTCAAAGTTGACGAAGACAAAGAGAAGCTAGTACAGAGCCCTCTTGAACTGATCTTCGGAGAAACAAGACCCCGTTGTAGAATGACAGCTGAAGGTCCAACTTGGACCGCACTGGCTGAATTCAAAATTATTGCAGAACATATTGGCACTAGAGATTTAGTGCAGGAATTTCTGGCCTTCAGGGTATTTCCATCTATGAAGGAGTGGACTATGCCGAAGCTTAAAGGAGAAAAGAAAGAAGGGGAGCTTGTCCGACTACCCTATTATTATAAGTTTAAGAAATATTTTAAAGCACCCTGCCAAGATTGGCTCGATACAATTGAAATAATGAGTAATGAAATTCTTGGAAATTACTCCAAAAAAGAGGACCAGCTGATGACAGCAGCCTTCGGCACTCGGCCGAAGCGAAGGCTGAACAGGGTGCTTGATGCTATAGGATTTGAATATGCTGATTATGGTCGACTGGGCGGAGATGCTGGAGGCCCGAAGCGAAAAAGAATTGCCAGCGCTGCTGACGAAGAGGTCGCCAAGGTAGCGAAAAATAAAAGGGAAGATTCTGAAAAACTTAGACCTGAAGAGTTGAACCCTGAGCCGAAGGTGGCCACTGCAAGGAAGAGGAAAACTGCATCTCCAGAACCAAAAACGTTGGTTCGAGAAGAAGGTACCCCTGCAACGCCTTCTGCTGTTGAAGTAGAAGAGATTATGAAGGTAATGACTGAACCCTTGCCTGTCAAGCTAAGTCCGCTGGTGCTGGAACTGACGAAGTTTTTTCAGAAGGACAAGGCAGCTTCGGCAGAAGAAGGTCCTGCACTGCAAAAAAAACGAAGGATTATTCAAATAGCAGATGTAATTCATGGGACACCATCACCGACACCGGCATCAAGAATTGCTATTGACCAGACTGCCGAAGCTAAAGGCGCCTCAGCCGAAACCACCAGAGCGGAAACCTTCGAAGCTGAAATTGGCGCAGCCGAAGCTGCCGGGGCTGAAACCGGGGCCACAGAAGATCCGAACCTGGAAAAAACGCTTGAAGTTATTGATAACATACTCTTAAAAATGATTGAAGAAGAATCTGTTGTGGCCGTGACGAGCACAGCTACTAAAAAGGAGAAAGAGCAAGCTGAAGACATTTTGGAGGAAGAAGATTTTGAATTTCAAGATTTACTTGGGCAAGGACTGACAGACGCTGAAAAAGCAGAGCTTAAAAAATGTGCCATAGCCTGCGGATATAAGCCAGGGGCCACACTGTTCGGTGGGGTTAACGAAGGAAAGCCGAGGTGCCTTCAAAACCGCAGCGAAGCTAAAATTGTTAGAACTCTCTGCAAAAACATTGGATTGCCGAAGCTAGAAGCGGACCTTTGCCGCTACCAACGACACCATATCGCCGGAAGCTTGCTTTATGCTAACTTCAAGGTAACAAATATTTTTGTTATTTTATTACTATTATTATTATCTTTTAGGTCATTTTCTAACGAAGATCGTTTCGACAGAGCATATTATTAAGTAAGGTTCTAAAAATGCAACAAGATCTCGAAGAAGAGAAGAACAAGGCCGTCATCCAAGATTTAGCTGAAAAAGTTGAAAATTATGAAGCTAATCTGAAAAAGAAAGACTTCACCATCCAAGACCTTGAAATCATGGTTAAAGAGCACGGAGGTGCATTAGAGAAGAAATATTTTGTTATTCAGACCATGGAGGGTTCTTTGGCTGAAGTCCAAACTGAGAATAGCAACTTAAAGAATGAATTGCTCCAACAGTCAGAAAAATTTGAGCAAGAAAAGAAATATCTTGAAGCAAGGCTGAAAACTGAGGTGGATAAAAATTCAAATTTGCAGAAATCCTTTAAAGATCTTCAAGAGAAATGCTTAAGCTTCGGCAGCCGATGCGTGCAGCGTCTGAAGGATGTGTTTCATTCTGTCGGAGCCAGCTCTGCAAAATTTACACCTTCAGCTGAAAATCTGCCCAGCATATTAGAATATATTGAAGGGGAGGTTGATGCCCTTGACGAAGTCATTGGTGGGCATGCCGACTTCTGCGCCCTGGTAGCTTCTCGGGGCACAGCCACCGCTTTTCTGAAGGCTGGTTGCACGCATGGAAATACTGTGAACAGACCAAACTTCAGCTTGTCTGCATCAGATCTGATAGATATCCCAAGCCTATCCCGAAGCATTGGAAATAGATTCATGACCCAGATGTGGGTAAGTGGCGGGCGGAAAATGGCAGGTGACGAAGCTCGAAGTCATCTTAAGCCGGTAAGAAACTTATGTTTGTTACTTTTACCTTCTCCTTGAAATTTGCACCTTTCTTATTCTGCTGTTTGATATACGCAGGATGACGAAGCTGAAGAATGACGAAGCTGAGAATGACGAAGCTGAAGTTTGACGAAGCCTAGCCTGAAGCTGGATAGTTGTTTACAATATACTTTCCTGCAAAAATTCTGGAGAAACTTTTGTAATATAGTTACGGAACAACTTATGTAAATTTGTACATACCTTGTAATATATTTTGTTTCTGCTATCTGTGTACAATCTGCTTTGCTGTGGATGAAACTTCTCTTTTGAGCCGAAGGCGAAAAACACCTTCCCTTCTTTTCGTACACAACGAAGCATAAAAAATTTTCCTTCGAGTTTTTCCTCATTGCCGAAGTATCTGTGTTTTCTGTGTGATGTAATGATGATTCTATATATGTCTAAATGCATGTTTATGAATGCAAATGACATGATGAGATGTATTATGCAAATGAATATCAAAACACATATTCTAAAAACCATGAACATAGCCTTTCAGCGTTGACTTTTCGCTGTAAGCCTCCCTTAGGAGCTTCTTCGCCTTTTACTTTCAGCGGAATCAACGCTTATTTTTCGCTGTAAGCCTCCCTTAGGAGCTTCTTCGCCTTTTACTTTCAGCGGAATCAGCGCTTATTTTTCGCTGTAAGCCTCCCTTAGGAGCTTCTTCGCCTTTTACTTTCGGCGGAATCAGCGCTTATTTTTCGCTGTAAGCTCTGCATTCCCTTAGGAACGACTTTTGAGCTTCTCCCTGTTTCCTTTTCCTTTTTCCTTTGCATTTACATTTACATTTTTTGGGGGATATCACTCTCATAGAATTGAAATAAGGAAAATTACATGTTATGGCCCCATTAAAAACCTTTCTCCCCCTTTGGAAAGGAAAAGGGTGCCACAAAAAAGAATATAGAAAATTACATCAAGCTAAACATAGTATCGCCGAAGCTCATCCGCATTCCATGTTCTAGGAATGTCGTTGTCGTCCATGTCCTTCAATCTATAGGAACCGGGTCTTGACGAAGATACTACCAAAAAGGGGCCTCCCCACTTCAGCTGTAATTTGCCTACTATTTCAGGGTTGGCTACTCTTCGAAGTACCAAGTGTCCTGGGTTCAATGTTCTTGAGCTTGACCTTTCTGTCACACCATTTTATTGTTTCAGCTTGGTATTTATTGATGTTTTCCACTGCTTGAAGTCTGATCCCTTCAATAGCATCTTTTTCTATAGAGCAATCAGCTTCGTCTTAGCCTTCTGCCGAAGCTACTGTCCTTATTGATCCTGCTTTGGCCTCTTCTGGGGTTATTGCTTCGTCACCGAACAATAGCTTAAAGGGCGTAAAGCCTGTTGACCTTGACATGGTTGTATTGTGGCTCCACACCACTTTGATTAACTCGTCTGGCCACTTTCCCCTGGGTTGATTGAAGATTGACTTCATTATTCCTGTCATTATGATCCCATTAGCTCTTTCGACAAGTCCATTTGACTCTGGGTGTCGGACTGATGCAAAATGGATCTTCGTGCCAATTTGATCACAAAATTCTCTGAAGGCTTCAGAATCAAACTGTGTCCCATTATCCACAGTAATAGCCTTCGGCACTCCGAAGCGACAAACAATGTTTTGCCAAAAAAACTTTTGAATAGTAAATGAAGTTATTGTGGCTAAGGTCTTTGCCTCAATCCACTTGGAAAAATATTCCACTGCCACTACTACATATTTTAGGTTCCCCTGTGCTGGTGGTAATGGGCCTAGTAAATCGAGGCCCCACCTTTGCAACGGCCAAGTGGGTTGTATTAATTGGGTTAAAGACGAAGGTTGTTTTTGATCTCTTGCACATTTTTGACAACCTTCGCACTTTTGAACCAGATCTGCTGCATCCGAAGCTGCCTTTGGCCAATAAAATCCTTGACGAAAAACTTTTCCAAGCAAGGGCCTAGATCCAATGTGAGATCCGCACAAGCCTGCATGTATTTCCTTCATTAATTCTATACCTTCGGATCTGGATAAACACTTGAGCAATGGAGAACAGACCCCACACTTATATAACTCCCCTTCTATTATGACATATGGTCGAGCTCTTGCTTCTATTCTCCTGTTATAAGCTTCATCATCTGAAAGAAAATTACCCTAGAGGAAAGAGACGATCTCAGTTCTCCAATCTTCGCTATAAACAGGGGATATGTTAAGGATTTCTCTTTCAAGAAGCTCGACCGAAGGTGCTTTTATTGTTTCAAAAAATACTTCTGAAGGTATAGGCAGCCCCTGGGCTGCTGACTTGGCCAATAGATCAGCGTATTCATTTTCTCCACGAGGAATATTTTTGACGGAGAAACCTTCGAAGGAAGCCTCAATCCTTCGGACTGTATCTAGATACTTTTCAAGCTTCGGGTCTCTTGCTTTATAGCTCTTGTCAACATGACCAGAAATAACTTGAGAATCAGTTTTAAGAATGGCCCTTCTGATTCCCATTGTCTTTAACTTCCGAAGACCCAAGAGCAGAGCTTCATACTCAGCGATGTTATTTGTGCAACTAAAATCAAGTCTTGCCGCATAACAAGTTTTAACTTTGGAGGGTGAAACCAACACAGCAGCTGCTCCTGCTCCGAAGGTTCCCCAAGACCCATCGCAAAACACTGTCCATGCTTCGGCATCTTTATTTGTTTCTTCCTCCTGAGCCCCTGGCGTCCAGTCAGCAATGAAGTCTACTAACGCCTTGGACTGAATCGAAGATCTATGAACATAATCAATACAAAATTCATTGAGCTCTCCAGCCCATTTTCCAATCCTTCCAGTAGCTTCTCGGTTTCTCATAATATCCTTCAGAGGTTGTGAAGAAGGAACAATTATGTTGTAAGCTTGAAAATAATGCCGAAGCTTCCTGGAGGCCATCAAAACAGCATACAGTACCTTCTCCAATTCTGTATAATTTTTCTTTGATAAACTAAGAACCTCGGATACAAAATATATTGGGGCCTGCCTCTTAACTTGGCCTTCAAGCTTCTCCTGGACAAGTGCTGCACTTACCGCTGAGTGCGAAGCTGCCACATATAATAACAAAGGAGCCCCTGGCGTAGGTGGAGTTAATGTTGTTAGATCTATCAAATATTGCTTCAGCTCTTCGAAGGCTTTCTGCTGGATTGGTCCCCATTGAAAGACTTCGGCTGAGTTCAGCACTTTGAAGAATGGTAAGTTTCTCTCTACTGATCTAGATATGAATCTGTTGAGAGATGCCAGCCCTCCTGTCAATCTTTGAGCCCCCTTTTTTGTACTTGGTGGTTCCATTCGAAGTATAGCTTCGATTTTGCTTGGGTTAGCCTCAATTCCCTTTGTTGAAACTAGGCAACCAAGAAATTTCCCCTTCTTTACTCCGAAGACACATTTTTCTGGATTCAGCTTTAGACCAGCCTGCCTAAAATTAGCGAAGGTCTCCTGTAAATCAGCAATGTGGTTATCTTGCTTCGTGCTTTTTACAATGATATCATCAACATAAGTTAGCACATTCCTGCCTATCTGAGAGTGGAGGACCTTCGTTGTCATTCTACTGAAACTTCCTTCGGCATTCTTGAGCCCCTCAGGCATCCGAAGGTAACAATATGTCCCACTAGGGGTTATGAAGCTGGTTTTCGGTTCATCCCCCTTCTTCATCCAGATTTGATGATAGCCTGAATAGCAATCCAGCAGACTCATAAGCTCTGATGAAGCTGCTGCATTGACTAAGGAATCTATCCTTGGCAATGGAAACTCGTCCTTCGGACAGGCCTTATTGAGATCAGTAAAATCGATACACATTCTCCATTTACCATTGGCCTTCTTCACCATAACAGTGTTAGCCAACCATTCTGGGTATTTTACCTCTCTAATAACTCCGGCACTGAGGAGTCTTTTCACTTCATTCTAAGCACCTTCGGCCTTGTCATCAGACATCTTCCGAAGCCTCTCCTTTTTGGGTCTGAAGGATGGATCAACATTGAGCGAGTGCTCAATAACATCCCTGTTAACTCCGCAAAGATCATTAGCTGACCAAGCAAAAACATCTTTATTGTTGAACAAAAACCTTAACAAGGTTTTATCCTGCTCTACGGACAGTTGAGATCCCAACAGCACCTTCTGATCTGCTATATCCTCACATAAGAGCATGGGCTTCGGCTGGTCAGCCGAAGCAGCTTTTTCTCTTCTGAACTTGTATTGCTCACAAGCTTCAGTTCCATCTATATTATGGATTGCTTTTGAGTCTGTCCAATTTCCTTCGGCCCTTCTGGCAGCTTCTTGACTTCCATGAATAGCAATGGGCCCTTGGTCCTAAGGTATCTTCATGCAAAGATAAGCTGGATGCAGAATTGCTTCGAAGGCATTAAGAGTACCACGACCAATGATTGCATTGTAAGGGTATTCCATGTCAACAATATCAAACACAACTTGTTCAGTCCTTGTGTTGTTGATAAATCCGAAGGTCACTGACATTGAGATTTTGCCGAGTGCTACAATTTGCCTTCCTCCGAAGCCGCAAAGGGGATGTGTGGCATCAAGAATTTTATCTTCGGGCTCTTGCATCTGTCTGAAGGCCTTAGCAAATATGATATCAGCTGCACTGCCTGTATCAACCAAAACATTGTGGACCATAAATCCTTTGATAACACAAGAGATAACCATAGCATCGTTGTGTGGGTAATCCTTGAGTTGAAGATCCTCTTGGGAGAAGGTAATAGGAATGTGAGACCATCTTGACTTGATGAAGGGTCCTTGCACCCCGACATGCTGTACCCTTCTCTGTGCCTCCTTCTTCTGCTTCTTGTTGGCTGGCTCTGAGCATGAACTGCATGTTATCGAGAGTACCAGCTTCGGAGCCGAAGCAGCTCCATATTGAATGTTGAACGAAGCCATCAACTCAGAAAAGTGGAAGTGAGTTCACCGGAGGTGGGCGCCAATGTTGGGGACTTGTTCTCAAATGCTATGAATTAAGAACAAGGCAACATAAAATGTTAAATATTAATGTTCTTCGTCCGCTGAAGCATTATTTCCCCAAGGATTTAATGAACTTCGGACAAAGATTATGATGACACAATTATGAAGGTTATATCTTCGTAATTGAACTCTCAGAGGTAATATAAAATAACACGAAACATAAAGCATTAAAGACAAGTAAATTAGAAATAAACAACATCATTTATACATTATATAAGCCTGATGTATTCAAATATAATGTTTAGATACATGTATACCTCTGCCTTGACAAGGAATAATTTCCGAGTGATGTGATTGCAATTACAGGAATGCGTGAACAGTAAAGGAATACTGTTCACTATTTATAGACATAGGACACAGCCTGTGAGCAATTACAATCATACCCCTCATAAAAGTTTACAACAACGACTCAAACTCTTATGGACTAAAAGGTCATTCTATCTTTAAGTTGGTTTGTAATTTCGAAGCTTCATGAACGGCACCCTTCGGCATCACATACAAACAGCTTCAGCCGAAGCTGTTTCTTCCTGCAGGACCTTCGGCAACGAAGCATGGTCCCAGCACTACGCGAACCCAACGACTTAGCGAATACCACAGTGGTGCTTGTACCTCGAATCGAAGCACCATGATCCCCGACCACGGCCGCGCCCGAGCACGGTGACTTCACTGATTCTAGCGAAGAATTCCCGGGAACCCAGTGCACCACTTCCCGATTGCTTCCTCGTGCTGCTTTTTCGTGAACTGCCCAAACCTTGGATGACAGGATTAGGGCCCGAGTTGCGCTACCGGCGGCAATCTACGGCGGCGGGTGATCTCTGTGCGGAGCACAACGGCTCAGCTGTGAAAGGTGTAGTAGCGGCAGCGGAAAAATGGGGCGCGAGGGAGGCGTGGTCAAGGGGGTTCTTATGGGCACGATCACCGGCCGGTCCTGGGCCCGCCAGCTTCGTGGCCTTTGGCGCGGTGCTTATGGTCGCCCGCCATGAGCGCGAGGTGATGGGAGGTAGGGAACTACATGGTGGAGTGACACCAGAGCCGCGGAACCGCGCACGCGCGACGAGTCAGGAATCGAGCCCACAGGTTAGCGTATCGGAGCGCAATTCGTAGCTGGGCTGTGCAGAGGAATGGAGTGGTGGGCCGAAATGGCGATATGAGGCCTAGGTAGCTTCCCCTCATCTTTTATTTTCCTATTTTGTCTTCCTTTTATTTTGAATTCCAAATTTGAATTTGAATCTTTTTATGAGTTTCACTTTTGAGTCAAATGTACATATTCAAATCCCAGTATAGAAATAATATATTTTTTAAATTTTTTTTATACTTATGTTTATTCACATAATATTTTCTTTCTTCTCTTTTCTAAATTCTAAAATTTCTTTTAGATCTTAAATTCCACTTTGGACTTTAGCATCTTTCTTTGTACATTATTTTTTTTATATTGCCACAAAATGAAACCTCAGCATGATGCAAAATTTTGTGGTATGTCTTTTATTAATCCTTTGTTTTTAAATGAGGTGTTCACATGTGATGGTAAATAGAGATGGCACACATAAAGGAGATAATGTCTCCTTTAATATTGTCTTACAAATTGGGCATTACATCAAGGGCACAACTTGCCTTAGACTTGAGATTCCCAAGTACTTCACCAACTTGGTTTTCAAGTGACTCGTGACCTCACTGCTACTCATAACAATATATACAAATAAACAAGGAGTACATAAGAATAACAGTACTAAACATGACACAAACATCGTAGGAATATTCTACACGATGCTACAAGATCGTCGGTTCGAGAACCACTAAAATCGGAGTTACCGTTAAAAAGATATGATTTTTTGAAGGGTTAAGTGTTCGATATAAAACAAATTAAGTGCATAATTTTAATTGATATTTCATAACAAAATAAAATTACTAGATGATAAACAATATTATTATGAATTTAATACAACTAGAATGGATCAAAAAGGAGTTGAAACGAGAAAGATATGAATTTTCTATATTTTCTAGACATGTTTTTATACTTAAAATGAATTTTAGATGTTATTTATAAATAACCCAATAGTTATTGGACGACGGCCAGTAAATAGATTAAACCCAAGGTCAATTTTATAAAATCTAGGACCTCGTTGTTATATTCTTGGAACTTCCGTGGATGGCGGGTTGTTTACGAAGAAATTCGGGGTTTATTTTGCAAATACACACGACTGAAGGGGTATGGCTGCTCTCAGTCGTTCGATCTAAACCTAGCAATCGAGATCAGATTCTAATAACGATGAACCAAAATGCGATTCAGCCATAAGATCAGAGATTGACGGCTACAACTTACTAGAACTCGATCTGTCTTGAGCCAAAGGATCTCGATCCAACGGTTCACCCGCCAACACTCCAAGTGATCAAATCTTGAACAATCACATAATAATCAAGGGTCCACATTATTTCTTCTACCTCCGGCATTCCAAACACGGCAGCAGCCACAGGACTGCGGTGGCGCATTGCTGGCCATCCTGACTCGGCTCGCAGGTGCCCAGCTAACAACCCAAAAGGTCCTATGCTATGTTGGAGGACAAAAAAGACAACATGAGGCATACCGAGGATAGCGACGACGGTTGGAAAGCTGCCCACGGCTATAACACCTTAGGTGTTACTCAGGGTTTCTCCTCAGTACCCACATTGTGACCTATTATCACATGTGCTTTAGTTGGAGCAAAAGGCACCAATCTTGAGGAGCTAAAACTTAATCAAGTCTTTTTCACCTTAAGAATCATACCCTGACCATATGAAGCTTAAGGAAGAAAGGAAATGCCAAAACCGTAAAAACCCTTTCTATAGGGCAATGGAACACTAAAAAGAAACTCAATAAAAGACCAAGAAAATCACATTGTCATGACTTGTGCCAATTGAAAAAATTGTAATACAATAAATAAGCTAAAAAATAGTAAGAGAGTTTGCCCAAAAGAAATTTTCAAATTTCCTAAACAAGCCATTCAAGTGCAGACCTTTTATAGAAATCAGAAAACTCAGATTTCTAAAATTCAGCCCCTCACCCAAACTCGAGCGCGTTCACCATGATCCCTAACTCAAAACCACTTGGCCCAATTAACAAAATAGCGCCAAATTACCATTAGAACATCCTAGAGAAACTTGGAGTCAAATCAAACCCGTTTGTCACGAAATGGCGTGCCTTTACTCTCGGATTTGGGCTGTCAGACACACCAATCATTGGGACATAACTACTCACTACACAGCCCAAGAAACGCCTCGGCCTCCACACACAGAAAACTCAGATTTCTAAAATTCAGCCCCTCACCCAAACTCGAGCGCGTTCACCATGATCCCTAACTCAAAACCACTTGGCCCAATTAACAAAATAGCGCCAAATTACCATTAGAACATCCTAGAGAAACTTGGAGTCAAATCAAACCCGTTTGTCACGAAATGGCGTGCCTTTACTCTCGGATTTGGGCTGTCAGACACACCAATCATTGGGACATAACTACTCACTACACAGCCCAAGAAACGCCTCGGCCTCCACACACAAACGACAGAGCTTAGTTAGGGGAACAGATCTTACAATGGGATCTTGCCCAAATTTGTGAAGATTAGGAGCCAGTAGACGCTTGAAAGCGACTACACTGAGCTCTGCCATGTGCTCGACGCAGTGCCCATGGGGCTGAGCGCGCTCTGGCGCTCCATCGCGCATGCCCCGAGCACTTGTTAGACCGGCCCCTCGGCTAGGTCTGCCAGCGCCTATAAAGCCATCTCGGACACGTGACACTTCACTCCGCACTTCCCCTCACTGTCCTGACCAAGTTCTTAGCTCTGGTGAGCGCTACGCCGCCTGCCCGAGCCACCCGAACGCCGGCCACCGCGACAAACTTGCCTCAACCACCCCGCGTCCATGCTAGCTGCTCAGTTAGCTTCACATGAGGCTCGTGAAGCTTCCCAAACCCTCAGACCAGGCGCAACCCTACCAGAGGCACCGGATCACCCTAGCTGGACTTCCTCCGCCCACCGAAGAGTGTGGACCGGGTAAGCCACTGCACCATTTTCAAATTCCTCATGCGCACCGCTTCTGCGTCACCTGGTAAAGCTTCACGAACCGACCAATTAAACTCTACCGTCGTGCTTAGGCCGGACTCCTCGCTGGCGATGAGTTCTTCCGCCCCCGCACGCGGCCACAGCGACTCCGACCACCTCTGACCGCCATCAGCCCATCGACGTGTTCGCCAGGACCTCCCTGACCACCGTGGACACTTCGCCGGAGCTAGATCACCGCCGGTAAGTCCCACCACCCTTTCTTCTGCCATGGTTATTATTCTGGTGAGGTTAGGAGCGCGGTTTAGATAATTCACAAGCCTAGGGTGTTTTCTGCAATGTCAGTGACTTTTCTCAATAGTAGCCTGGGGACCTATCTGTAAGGAACGCAGGGAAAATACGCTAGGGTCCAAAGTGCAAAGTGGATTTTCTTTTCCATTTAAAATTCAAATCCTTTTTAATCAACAGCAGACTTAGCAAAAGCATAACTTGAGTATTATTCATCCAAAATTTGTCAAACCAATTTTGCTAGGCTCTGCATAATGTAATCTACCAAGTAAAAATAGTAGAACCCATATTTCCTATATTACTTTTTAGAGTTCTGATTTCAATAGAAGAACCACTTAAACCTTGGAAATAAGGAAAAGGGTAGAAAAACTTTTAGACTATGCTTGAAAAAATTTATGGAGATAATTGACCAGTAGTTACACTGTTTAAAAATGTTAAGTACCCCAGTACCCAAGATTAAACAAATTTTATCCCCTAGGATGTGTTTTTACCCAAACCTTGGAAAAATAGAAAAGGGCACTAAAAATGGAAACCAGATAGCAATATTATTTTCCTAGCATGATTAGATGATAAAGTTCATGGGAAAAATATGGAACCCTAGTCCATTACTGATCTATAATTTATCATTTTATTTAGGTATTGAGTATTTAAGAAAGATAATGATTAAAAATAATATGACATATGCAATAGTGATAAGAAAAATTTAGTAGGCCCTTGACCACTATTGTACCACTATAAAAATAGTAACCACCCCAGAATATCACAGTAAGTGGGTTAAACAAATAAAACTAGGAAATTGTCAATACTTCAAAAAATTAAAAAGAAAGACTAAAAGTGGGAAACAGTAAGCAACCCTATTTTCCCTAAGTAATTATGATGTGTACAGTGGAGTACACCCCACCCCCTGCCCCATGAGAAAGTTTATATATTCTAAGAAATCGTACAACACATCCCCTATAAGTAAAAATAACCAACTTTAGGAATGATTGCTCTTGCGCAAAGAAGAAACTAGAAAAATTGGGAAGTCTGTTGTTTGACATTTTTCAAATAGAGTGTTAGTAGAAAGCACCCACTAAACCGCCAAACTTTAGAAAATCATCATTAATTAACCATTAAGTATCTTTGGCTAAAATTTGGCATAGAAGCATATTATCACCCACAAACACCAGCAAAAATAAGTATTAGGGTAGAAGTTATTTCTACTCAAGGGTTGTAGTTCAAAGTACCCCCACTGCCCTAGATTTTAATATTTTTGTACAGAGAAAACCACCCCCATTTAAGCCTCAATTTGTGAGATAGACTTGTGTAAGCAAATAGGAAGAAACTATAGTTTTTATAGGATTTTTGGAAATTTCTAAAACAGATGCGTAGTTCAACCTACCCTATAAATGACCTTAAAAGTTAAAAAGAGGAAGAAATCCTTGAAACCTAGTATGCACTTTAGACATGTACAAATGGATAATCATGTTGCATTCATAATCATACATTTGCATTCATTAGATTGCAATCTCGCGGACGGATAGTACGTCTTGATTCAAGAGCCAGAGGCACAGCAAGAGGAAGCTCGGGATCCAGCTCCCGAACTTGTCGTCGAAGAATCTCCCGCTGCACCCGCAATTGAAGGCAAGCCCCGGTTTTATGCATAACCGTTTATATATGCTATTTTACTACACTTAATGTTTGTAGGTTTGTAATGTGCACCTAAGTGTAGGAGTTGGTTGAAACCCTAGTTGCATGAACTCAGGATTCCTTTTTGAGATGGATACTAGTATTCTAGGTCGAGTAGCTGCTTTGCTAATTAGGGATATCGATAGAAGTCGAGTAATTTTTCTAGCACTCGTGCGAGGTCAGGAATTGATTGTATTCATCTTGATAACGGGATCTATGATGGTCTATGGACATGCATCTAGGGTGGATGCCTTGTCTATGAGACGGGAATGGAATTAAGGATTAATGTGTGGATACCTGAGTCAAGCATTTGAAAGTACTAAACACATATCGGGAAATATGGTAACCGGTAAGCCTAGTACCTGAGCGAAGCCGGGCGCGGACTTTCCGCATCACATGTCCTGAGACGTGGTCTCCCATGCTAGCTATGGTGGGTGCAAGTAAAGCCACTACATGGCGGCATCCGGGGTCTGTGGGGCATTGCATGCCAGCGGTGAGCCCTGGCCGCGAACGAGGGATCGATGCGGACGGTTGACGTGTGTGCGGACGGAGTGCTACTACATGTCGTGTGTTTAGGTTTACCTTGCAAGGTTAAAACTCGATTCGAATCATCTGCTTCTCGCAACTAATAAGACTGCTTGACCCCTTGTACTGCATCAAGTAAAAAGTGAAATGAGGTTCTTGAGGTAACATGTTGATTGCACTAAATGATTGTTACCATGTATGCTTGGAGAGGAGCAAACCTAGCATAATTAAATATACTAGAACTAGAAAAGCTAAAACTGTTTTTAGACTCAGCTAGTGCTTTTGGCAAACCAAACCCCCTCAGCCAAACAACTTCATGGTCTAGAGGTAGAGGAGTAGACTCCTCACACTGGGTAAGTCTAGCTGAGTATTAGTATATTCAGCCTTGCTTGTGGCATATTTTTTCAGGTACACTACAGGACATGGTTGATGGTGTGACTTGGCCTTCCACCCTACCACCGGGTTGGACGGTCGAGTGGGATGCCGCCTCGGCAGGAGAGGACGAGGAGGAGTAGTGGGCTAGGCCATGCCCTATTCCTCAGTACCGTTGCTATCGATTATCCATTGCTTTATTAAGAACTTGTTATCTTTTATCAAACTCCGATTTATGTAATAACTCAAGTACTTTAATTTGTGGTTTCATGTTTATTGTATTCCCTCTGAGTCTCACCATCGTGTGAGCTAATGGTACTTGATCCTTGGTAACTGGCTCTATTAGACGAGATCCAAAGAACTAAATGGTTTATTCCGGTTTAAGTGTGTTGCTACCTTTAAGGTGCGACTTGGGTACTTAAGCTGGAATAATCTGGGTAGTTCTGCCACAGCGGCGGACAGCACTCGGCGGCAGAATCAGTGCTCCGATGAAAAATTCAAGTGGCACAGAACGCTATCCCGCCCAGGCAAAGCCCCACACCCCCTAGGAACACCGGCAAACCACCCCCGACCCCAGCCGATACCCCGAGGCATTGCTTCATGGTTTCCCCAATGGCGACGACAATTCCTCACTGCCACACCCGTGGCGAGTTCAGGGTTGGGCTCGATCTCTCAGTTCGCGGCGATGATGGTCGAGCGTTACGAAAGGGAAATGTGCCCTTGGGCCATTTCTATAAATGTTTTGGTGATTAGACACCCAACACTTATTGTTTTGGTTGATATGCGCTAAGTGTCAAAGAGATGCAAATCAAGAATCAAGGTATGACTCTAGCCTTAGTGAATTGTTTTTGATACTAACATATTCCTCTAATTGCTAGGAACCTTGTCAAATCAAATGAAATTGGATTGGAGAAGTTTGGCTTCAGATCATTGGCTGACCATGCAAAGACATCCTTGTTGTTGAATAGAAACCTCAACATGATTTTTTCTTGTTCATCAGACAGTTGTGATCCCAGCAACACCTTCTGCTCGGCTATGTCCTCACATAGAAGCATGGGGTTCGGCTGGTCTGCTGAGGCAACCTTATCTCTTTTGTGCTTGTACTACTGATGAGCTTCAGCTTCATCTATGTTATGAATAGCCTTCGAATCTGTCTAGTTCCCTTCGGCCCTTCTAGCAGCCTCTTGACTCCCATGCACAGCTATGGGACCTTGTTATGATGGTATCTTCATGCATAGATATGCTGGATGAAGTATTGCTTCGAAAGCATTTAATGTTCCTCGCCCAATGATTGCATTGTAAGGATACTCCATATCAACAATATCAAAGACAACTTGCTCTGTCCTTGTATTGTGAACATAGCCGAAGGTAATCGGCATGGTTATCTTGCCAAGTGCCACTATTCGCCTTCCTCCAAAACCATAGAGGGAGTGTGTTGCATCAGGTATCTTATCAATCTGCTCCCGTATCTGCCTGAAAGCTTTTGCAAAGATGATATCTGCTGCACTGCCTGTGTCTACAAGGACATTGTGAACCAGAAACCCCTTGATGACACAAGATATAACCATTGAATCATTGTGAGGATAATCCTTGATCTGAAGGTCTTCCTAGGAGAAGGTGATTGGTATATGAGACCACTTGGACTTGATGAAGGATCCTTGGACTCCAACATGATATACCCTTCTCTGTGCTTCCTTCTTCTGCTTCATGTTGACTGGTTCAAAACTTGAGTCGCCTGTGATTGGGGGCACCAGCTTCATAGCCGAAGGTGCCACAGCTTGGTTGCCTTGCAAAGCCATTGTCGCAGTCGCAGAAGTGAGTTTACCGGAGGTGGGCGCCAATGTTGGTCACTTGTTCTCAAATGTTGTAGGTTAAGAACAAGGCAACACAATTGTTAATTATTATGGACCTTCGTCTTCCGAAGCGTTATCTCCATATGGGTATAATGCTCATCAGACGAAGGTCAAGAAGGACATACCTTCATCATTTAATATGTGAATGAGAATGCAAAAGGATGAAGACAATAACTGCATCTTATTAATTCAAATATATTTACATGTCATAAAACATGTATGAATATTAACAATATTAATATTACATTTATACCTTCGGCTTGCTCGAAGGCGAAGACGCGAGAGTGTGATTACCATTTAGCGTGAACAGTACGTTGTTACTGTTCATCTATTTATAGGCACGGGACGCAGCCCAAGTAAAATTACATTCATGACCCTCAACATTTATCTACAGACAACCTGAAATACTAAGGTCTATCTGATCTTTTCTTCTTCTGCTTGACTCGAACCGAAGCTGATGGTAGCTTCAGCATTTGGCAATATTGCTTCTATGCAAGGTCTTCGTCTTGAGAACCTTCGGCAGAGGAAAAGAGAACCTCTGTATCACTTTGCCGAAGTTGTTTTTGCCTTGAGGACCTTCGGCGGAGAAGAAGACCCCCAACATACTAGGAATCATTTTACTTAAAAATACTTTTAGAGAGTGATATAGTTTACAAAAGAAATAATGAAAAAATCTTTCTTCTAATTATTAATTTCAACTTACTCTTTAGTTTCAAGATTTAAATCTAAATTTTGAACTACACAACTTTTAATAGTACTATTTATTTTCTTTACGATAATATACTTTATAAAGAATTAAACTCACTATTTAGAAGACATTTTATCTCAAATCTTTTGGAGAATTCTTTAAATCATCAAAATGTGATTTTGAGTGTTACAAATTCTACCCCCCTTAAAAATAATCTCGTCCTCGAGATTAATAGAAAAAAGGATGCAACAAGTTTGGGTTGCAGTTTAGTTTTTTTGTTCCAATACAAAAAAGGTTCCTTTTTCCTTTAATATTAACTAGTCGGTGTTTAGGAAGGCATAAGCATCTTCTATGTCAAGCCCTTTAATAGTCAAGGTGAGGGGTGGTTATAGTGAGGATAGGTTGGGGCAAGGGAGGGTTCCATCTCGGATGGTGGATCTTGATTCATTTGGGGATCTGTTTGACTCTTTATCCTTTCTTGATGAGGTCGATATCTTCCTTCTTGGGTGCTGGTGTCTCCATTTGGGGTTTGGAAGGTTTGGATAGGTAGATGTTTCTGAAACCTAAGATAGGTCAAAATAGGGTTTACTTTGACTTTAGATTGGATTAGACGAATTAGGCAACCCGTCAGGTAGGTCAAGTAGTTGGGTATGGCCTAGTGCATCTGAGGCACCAATTTAGGTTAAAACATGTTTATAGGGGTAGGGTCTACTCTATTTCAGTGGTACTAACTAACATGTTTAGTAACTCACTTTGGATTAGATCAGATTAACCATATTAGTTTAGATCGTATTAGATTACATTAATTTAGATGGGATCTAGATTAGTTTGGCATGTCTAGGTTTGACTAGATAAGATCTAATTAATTTATTTCGGACTAGATCATGGTTGTTACTTTAGAATGAGACAAGCAAAGTTGTTAGTATAAGATGAATCTATAAGAATAAGTTAGAATCTTTGAAGTTGAGGTGGATCTTTTAAGCTATATTTTAATGGGGGATAATCTAGGTCGGCTAGTTATCTTATAAACACATTTTTTATGCTTATACGTATACGTAGATGCAATTGTGGACATTACTCCAGAACTCATCGCATTCAATCAAAGAGCCAAATCAAGCAGTTATCATAAGAACAAACATTGAAGCATATAGATACCCACAAAAATAGTTTTGTTTTTGTTCCTAAGATTAGGTCTCCTATTCCTTTAGGTACAAGATTTCAATGTGTGAAATCCACTTTTGTCTTTAGAAGTGAAAAGATAAGAGTAATCAGAGTAAAGCAGCAATAGATGAGAAAAGATTAAGGAATGTTTAGACAGAATCAGAGTAGCAATGGTAAGTAGGAAAGGGTTGTCCAGTTCTATCTAGGTTACGCCCTACAGTCAACATCCCTCTGATACCACTTCTGTCACACCCAGATTTAGGGGGCCAAACCCGAGCGTGAATCAAATGTGTGTTAGGATCAAGTCTCACACATATGATGACTCATGGTATAGAAACAAATGTCACATCTTTAATATATAATGGAGTTCTATACAAAATAGTTAAATAATTACATCATACGAAGGCAACGATCCAACAACCATAGTTTTCTAGGAGATGACAGCCTAGACCACTCATGAACTCATCACAACATCCTTCATGCACCTCATCCTGCGGTACCTGTTCTTGACCTGGGGGATGTGAGTACTGCAAGAGTGAGCTCACATACGTTCATCGCTCAATAACTTGTGGGGAATAATGTGCATGAACTCACCAAAGGTGGGAGCTCATGTGAAGTATAAGGCTTACCAAAGGAGATGGTTAAATCTGAGCATTGCTTTTAGAGTTGGTCAAAATTTTATTAGCAGTTACTAAGTACAAGTAGATACTAACCCAAATAAGTAAGAGATCAAAATTAATAACAACATCCACAATGCAATGCATATGACAGATTAAGTTTAGCTCCATAAATTAATCATGTGAGTGTCCGAGCTGCTCATGACCGTAAGCACGACTGATATACCAGTTTTATACTCTGCAGAGGTTGCACATCTTTACTCACAAGTCGTGTTACCCATTTTCCAAGGGATCACGACTTCCCATTCATCTCTGCTGAGGAGATGAGGCAGGGTAGCACTACGAGGCCTTTACAAAGTTCCACTAGCTTCACAAAACCTGCTACGATTTCTAGGTAGGGCAATATAGGAATCTCTTGTCCAAAAAGCCATCACAGCATGATCAACTAGAGAACCTCCCTATACGCAACTCCTTTACCACTCTTGCCCCTTTCGAGTAAGGTAGTCCTCCACTAGCTTTCCTAATTAGTCAGCCAAGGGTGTCCCATATCACCCTTGTGGTAGCACTGTTTTCCCGGGTGGTTGTCCATGTTCCAATTAACAAATGATCTTATCATGAACAATAATTAAAAAACAACATATTTAGAACATGGTCATAATATAACATTACTTTCCCAAAACTAGGTAGATCAATAGCAAAACTACCCAATAGTTCTTTTATTTGCAAGGTGTGGGATAAACAATGCTAGGGAAACCTATTATGTCCCATCAAATTAACCTGAGCATGTCACAGTGATTAACAGGAACATTATTAGGTAAAGGAAAGTGATCAAGGGCACAACTTGACTTAGACTTGAGATTCCTAGGTACTTTACCAACTTGGTCATCAAGTGACTTGTGACCTCACTACTACTCGTAGCAATACATTCAAATAAACAAGTAGTACATAAACATAATAGTACACCAAACATGAGTAGAAATAGCGTAAGAATATTCTACGCGATGCTACAAGATCGTCGGTTCGAGAACCACTAAAATCGAAGTTGTGGTTAAAAAGATGTGATTTTTCAAAGGGTTAAGTGTTCGATATAAAACAAATTAAGTGCATAATTTTAATTTATATTTCATAACAAAATAAAGTTACCATATGATAAACAATATTATTATAAATTTAATGCAACTGGAATGGATCAAAAAGGAGTTGAAACGAGAAATATATTAACTTTCTATGTTTTCTAGACTTGTTTTTATACTTAAAATGAATTTCGGATGTTATTTATAAATAACCCATTTGTTACTAGACAGCAACCAGTAAATATATTAAACGGAGGGTCAATTTTATAAAGTCTAGGACCCCGCTGTTTAATTCTTGGAAGTTTCGTGGATGGCGGGTTGTTTACCAAGAAATTCAGGGTTTATTTTGCAAATACACACGACTAAAGGGGTATGGCTGCTCTCAGTCGTTCGATCTAAACCATGCAATCGAGATCAGATTCTAATCACGACGAACTGGAATGTGATTCAACCGTAAGATCAGAGATCGATGGCTACAACTTACTAGAACACAATCTGTCTTGAGTCGTAGGATCCCGATCCAACGGTTCACCCGCCAACACTCCATGTGATCAAATCTTGGCCAATCGCATATGAGTCAAGGGTCCACGTTATTTCTTCTACCTCGGGCATTCCAAACACAGCGGTAGCCACAGGACTGCGGTGGCGCCATTGCTGGCCATCCCGACGCGGCTCGCAGGTGCCCAGCTCACAACTCGAAAGGTCCTATGCTATGCTAGGAGGATAGAAAAGACAACAAGAGGCATACCGAGGATAGCAACGACGGTTGGAGAGCTGCCCACGGCGGACAGCGGCTCGGTGATAGAATTAATGCTCCGATGAAAAATTCAAGTGGTAAGGAACGCTGTCCCACATAGGCAAAGTCCTGCATGTTGGAACTTGCTCTCAGCAGCAAAGAAGCCAACAAGAGTGAACAGTGGTGACAACAGGGTTACGTGCTCAGGGGCAATAGCTCTGTTAATCTAGCATCTCACGGGCACTGTGCGGGGGTATTTATAGGTATCTGAGTGCCCGGCGCCTTGTGCTAAGGACGCATGTGCCCTCAGACACCTAGTTTATCCCCAGAATATTCCCATAAAGCAGGGTTACAAGCTGTAATTACAAGCATGCCTTTACAGATTAGGCCCGCAACACAAAGGCGGCCACGCAGGGCCCGTTACAATGGGCCAGATCACACGTGGGCCTCAGAGCTGAACGAGGCCGCGCTGCGGGATGACTTCGTCGCCGGTCTTCGTCTGGTGCCGAATGGAGCGAAGGGTGTCCCTGCCTGTTCTGTCTCTGTCTGACCAGCGGTTATCAGCGAAGGCCTCGAGTGAAGGGTGGCGTCTTTGCCTTCGCCCCAACATTTGCCCTCCGAGGGACCAGTTCGACAAAGTCACCTGGTGCCGAAGACGTCGCTAGATGGCGGAGACGCTGCCCTCGCTCGAAGTGGTTCCGCGGGGGTTTTTGATGTGACCATTGATGGACGGCGTACTGTTGGACTGCGGGTTTCCCGAAGCGTCGCGCCCTGTCGGATTGCGGGTTTCCCGAAGAGCCGCGCCCTGCCTATAAAAAGGGGCAGGGGTTGGCGCTGTTTGAACTTTGCCTTCCGCGCTCCGTGAAAACCCTAGCCGCCCGCCGTCTTGCTGCTCCTCTTCTTCCGCTGTCCTCTTGCTCGCCGGAGTTCTGGCTCGAGTGAAGCAGACCGCCCGCCGCCGCCGACGATACGTAGCAATGTCGTCTTCCTCTTCTTCCGCTGCTACTACGCCGCCGGCCGCCGCCTCGTCTGAGGAGACGTTGAGTAGCTTGATGGTGGAGGAGTTGCGCACCGGCGACTCTGTTGATTTTGGTGTGTCACGGATGACGTCAGCCCGCGTTGAAGATATGCAGCGATTGGGCTACTTTGGCGGCGGAGTTGCTCGTGCTCCGGGGACGGAGGAGGTCCCCGAGCCGGAGGGTGAATTGGTCGTTTTCGAGGCGTTCTTCGCCGCCGGTCTCCGCTTGCCTGCACACCGGTTTGTTGGCAAAGTCCTGCGTAGATTCAACGTTCAAATACATCAGTTGACACCGAATGCCGTGGTGGCACTGGCGAAGTATGTCTGGGCGACGACTTCGTACGGCGGACAGCCGTCGATTGAAGTTTTTGCGAAGTATTATTGTTTGCATTGGCAGAAGAGGATGATTGGGGACGAAGTCGCCCAGTTCGGGTCATGCACATTCACGCCGAAGACCGGCAAGACCACAATGCAAGTAGTGGAGTTGGTTCCGTGCGCCCGCAACAAGTGGGGCAATTGGAATGAATTTTGGTTTTACGTTGCTGAGGCTACTGTCGAAGGCCATGAAGGACTCCCTGTGTCTGAGATGTGCTCTCATTATTACTCTGCGTATCCGCCCTTTGAAGTGGCAGAGGAAGATGTAGACGAAGGGGCCCTTCGGTGCGCCGCCGGTCAGAGCAGTGGGCGTGATTTAGTTGAAGAGTTCGTGGCGTACGGGGTGTGGCCCTTGGCGCACGGCTGGGCGCTGGGCGAAGTGTGCCCTCGCCAGATGCCTTTTCACGGAGGAAGGGTGGTGTGAAGCCCTGCCTTCGCACTGAATCTGCGAAACCGCGACCCGACCGCGTTTGTGAGCGATGCGGAGGACGGGGCGGTGCGGCTCGTGGGGCGTTACGTGCCGAGGACGGAAGGCCAGCGCAGCTTTGATATCCGCGGGTCAAATGACCGTTTGAACAGGGTCTTCGAATTAAATCAATTGCCGTACGACGGCTATCCTGGTCAAGACGAAGCGGACCGCCGTGGAAAGAAACCGGCGGTGGAGACTGGAGGCGACCCTGCGCTGGCGGCCGCCCCTTCCTCAAAAAAGAGAAAATTAGGTACTGCGATGGGAGGACTTGGGGTGTCTGATAGTTTTGCTAGAGAGTTAATGAGGACGTGTGCGGCCCCGGGGGAAAGGATGTCTTCGCCCGAGCTCCGGGAGTCTTCGGCTCGGATGCTGAAGGTTACCGGGGGTTGCTGGCCTAGGAATGTTCCTATCCCCTGCGCGTCTGGCGAGGACTGTTTTACATCTCGTATGGTTCGTCGGTGGAGAGTTTTTCCTTACGGGCGGAATATCGGTGCTGTTGTGTGGGCAGTGATGGACAAGGATCGCCAAGGTGTGGCGCAAAAACGTCAGGCGGCTGTCAGGCTGCATGAAGCTAGGCCGAAGAGGCAGCGGGGGGCTGCGAAGGCTGCGGCCTTCGGCGGAGGCAAGCCGCCGCCGGCGGCGAAGGCGGGCGCCTCTGCATCTAGCAAGGCGCCGGAGGCAACGGCGGGCGCCGGAGGCTCCAAGTCAACGAAGGTGGTGCCGCCGGCTAGCGGAGTGGCGGAGGCTTCGAAGGCGGCCCGAGCGTTGCCGTTGTCGGGCAAGCGCGTTGCCGACTTCGGCACCGATATTACTGTAGACGACTATCTTGGTGGTAAGTCGTTGGCCTATTATTATTATTATTATTATTATTATTATTATTATTATTATTATTATTATTATTATTTTTATTCGAAGATGCGTTGCAGGGTCGGACGAGGGCCAGCTTGCTATGGTTGCGCCTGGCGCGGAGATCGCGACGGCGGCCATAGTGCCGAAGGCGAGGGGCGAGGCCCTTGACGCCGGAGGCGAGGTGTCGGCCCTCGCGGTGGTCAGGGACGAGGCGGGCGCAGCGACCCGCCGGCTGAAGGGAGTGACGGAGGCGCTGAGTCAGGCGACGGAGGCGCTGAGTCAGGTCCGCTGGGTTATACTCTCTCCCCCACCTCTTTTGGGGCAACGGCCTTACGTACTGCGTCGCGGCTCTGCAGGTGGCGGACTTCGCCAGCCATACTGCGTCGGGGGCCCTCACGGCAGCTGTGTCTGCCGAAGTCGAGAGACTTCGGACACAACATGCTGACGCTGTCCGTGAGAAGTCGGCCTCCGACAGCAAGTGCCGTAAGCTGACGGACAGGGTGGCCGCCCTGGAGAGGGAGAAGGCTGACCTCCGGCACCAACTGGCGGCGGAGAGGAGGGAAGCCAATGAGGCTGTCGCCAAGGGGCAGGCTGCGCAGGCGGAGGCCAAGCTGGCGAGGGCGGAGGGCAATCTTGCCAAGGAGCTCGCCGAACATCTGCAAGAGCGGCTCACCGCCCTGGAGAGCCGCGCGAAGGAGGCCGAGGCCGCGATGCATGCGGAGGCCGAACGGACGCGCACGCAGCTTATGGATACATATCGCGAGCTGGGTGCGCGGACCGGTGACTTCGAGGTGCCGGACCGAGAGCCCGGGCTTCGCTGTCTGCAGTGGGTGCAGGAGGAGCTGCTGGAACTTCCAGCCGTGGCGGGGGGGTTGATGTCGTACGCCTCCCTGGTCACCTGCGAGGGGGCGATGAACGCGCTCTCCCACGAAGGGTGCCGGCACTTCAAGGCCTTTGACCAGGCGGATGAAGAATTTGAGCGAGATATCTATAAGGTCGAAGACCCCGTAGTGAAGGAATCCGCCGGGGCCCTTTATGACCGGATGTGGGGTCTGTACGGTCGTGAGGTGGTCAGGGAGCGGCCCGAGACTGCGAGGGCTCAGGTAACGTTGTTGTTTGTTTGGCGTTTGCTGTATGCGGGCTGTGCGTGTGTTTGCTGAATCTGTGTGTCTTGTCCTAGGCGGAGCGCGGCGAGCGGGTGGACGACTTCGGGGCTCTGAACAGCGCGCTGCCAGACCCGGAGCCGACCCTCGCGGAGGCTGTGACTGGGGTCGCCCTGGAGCCAACCCCGGAGACCGCAGCGATCGCGACGGCTGCCCCCACATCCGCTGTGGCCGGTGAAGACCTGCCCTCGAAGGTGGCCGAAGGCGCCCCTGATGCCCCCGCAGCTGCTGTGCCGAGTGCTGAAGATCCCGCGGCGGTGGCGGCGGAAACAACGGCGGAGGCAGCGGCGGAGCCAACGGCGGAGCCAACGGTGGAGGCTCCCGCAGCGTCAGGGCCTTCGCAGGTGGCGTAGTAGGTGTTTAGGGTTGGGGAATTTTTGGGTGTTGTGCTGAATTTTGGTTGCTGCGCAGGTTCAAGATTTTGGGCCTGCGCACGCAACCGCTACTACTGAGTTTTTGGCGGCTTCGACCGCGGAAGGTGGGAATGAATATGGTGGGTCTGTATCTGAGTTTTTTCATTTTACTGACTCTGGGAGCTCGGTTGAGTGGACTGAGGAGTCGTCGGAGGAGGACTTGGATTATTTTGCGGCCTTGGACGTAGCTGCGGCGGAGGCTTCGCCACACGCCGCGGGCGCGCCAGACGTGCCAGGTCCTTGCACCGGGCGCCGACGACGAAGGGCGGTTGCAAAGCGTAGGGTTAGTGCGGAGGAAAGGGCTCGGCTTCGCGTGAGTAGGGCTGGTCGGCAGGAGCTGTTGTCTTTGCCGGCCTCCGCGGGCACAGGGGAGGGGGAACTGCGAAGTCTTTTTGCGGGTGAGGAGCTTAGAATAATGTTATTTAATTATAGGGAGATGGGCATTATTCCTAAGGTTGAGCCGATGTAGAGTGTGGCGCCCTCGCTTGTATATATGTGTAAAGACTTGTAAGATGAAGTTGTGTGCCCTCGCGTGCCTGTGCCTGCGAGGGCGTTGTGTGCTTTATCTGGTATGGTTGGCTATGCTGTGCTGGTGTGATTATAGTCGGTCTTAGCGCGGACGGTTTGATGCTGTCGTTTCTGCTTTTGTTGTACCAGTTCGGCTGCGCACTTAGGCGGCTTCTGTGCGGAGTCTTTGTGATAGACTTCGGGTTTTCTTGCACTTGTTGTGCTGGTCCGGCTGCACCCTTAGGCGACTTCTGCGCGGATAGTCTTCGCGATAGACATCGGATTTTTTTCGCACTTGTTGTGCTTAGTCCGGCTGCACCCTTAGGCGACTTCTGCGCGGATAGTCTTCGCGATAGACATCGGATTTTTTCGCACTTGTTGTGCTTAGTCCGGCTGCACCCTTAGGCGACTTCTGCGCGGATAGTCTTCGCGATAGACATTGGATTTTTTCGCACTTGTTGTGCTTAGTCCGGCTGCACCCTTAGGCGACTTCTGCGCGGATAGTCTTCGCGATAGACATCGGATTTTTTGTTTTTCGCACTTGTTGTGCTTAGTCCGGCTGCACCCTTAGGCAACTTCTGCGCGGATAGTCATCGCGATAGACATCGGATTTTTTCCGCACTTGTTGTGCTTAGTCCGGCTGCACCCTTAGGCGACTTCTGCGCGGACATGTCGCACGCGAGGGTGGCTAGCGCGTAGCCTCGCGGTGACTTCGAATTGGTCGAATGCCGAAGACCATTGTCGCGGTCTTTTTTCTACACATGTTTTTGCGGGGGATTTTTCTCACATATATTACATGGCTCCGCCTCGTTAAAAACCTCACCCCCCGGGAGGAAAAGAGTGCGGGCCGGTACAAGATTGTTTGTGGCGAATTACAAGGGCGAAATCAGCCCTAAATGGGTCAAACAAAAAATTTGCGAAGGTTGTCGATGTTCCAGGAGTGCTCCAGGTCCTCGCCATTTGGCGTTGTGAGCCTGTAAGCGCTGGGGGAAGCTTTTGTCTTGACTATGAAGGGTCCCTCCCACTTGGGCTCCAACTTGCCCTTGGACTCCGTCCGAGCTGTTCGGACGAGTACGAGGTCCCCCTCGCTGAACTCCCTCGGGATGACTGCATGGTCGCGCCATGCTTTGGTCTGGGCTTGGTATTTGTTTAGGGCCTGTAGGGCGAAGACCCGGTCTCCGTCAATGAGATCTTTTGAAGTTGGCTCGTCCACGTCGGGGACGGCTGACGGAACTGTACGCGGGGACCCATGCTTTATTTCTTGCGGGGTCATTGCCTCCGATCCGTATAGAAGGCGGAAAGGAGTGAACCCGGTCGCCCTGCACTCAGTTGTGTTTAGCGCCCCGACTGCCTCCGGTAATAAATCGGTCCATCTGCCTTTTTTTCGTCGAGGAGCATCTTCTTGACAGCTGTGAAGATTTTCCCATTGGCACGCTCCACGACCCCGTTGGACTGCGGATGATAGACTGAAGCGAAGGCAAGCTTGGTGCCGATGGAGAAGCAAAAATCCTTGAAATCTTGGCTGTCGAACTGCTTGCCGTTGTCAACTGTTAGCTCGGACGGTACTCCGAAGCGGCAAACAATGTTCTGCCAGAAGAATTTTTGGGCAGTCTTTGATGTGATTATGGAAACAGCCCTCGCTTCAATCCATTTGGTGAAGTATTCGACGGCTACGAAGGCGAACTTAAGGTTCCCCCGAGCGGTGGGCAGGGGCCCGACAATGTCCAGGCCCCAGCGCTGGAGAGGCCATGTATGGGCGATCAGCTTTGTATATTGCGAGGGGTTGCCTGAACGAGGAGAGAACTTCTGGCAGGCTTCGCAGGACCTTGTGACTCGATTTGCGGCGCAGATCATTGCAGGCCAGTAAAACCCTTATCGGATCACCTTGGCAGCCAGGGCCCTTGGCCCTGCGTGCGAGCCGCACGTGCCACTGTGGACTTCGCGTAGGATCTGCATGCCTTCGGTTTCGGTGACGCATTTAAGCATTGGCTGACTGACCCCTTTCTTGTATAATTGGCCCTCAATCAGTGCGAAGTCCCGGCTTCGATGTCTGAGGCGCTTTGCCTCACTGACGTCGGTTGGATGATAGTACCCCTGTAGGAACAGGGTTATTGGTGCCCGCCAGTCTTCGGTCATGATTAGGTTGACTATGCGGTGGCCCTCGCTATCATTAGTTATTTGGAGCCCTTCGGGGCTCCGGACGGCTGGCGTGCCGATGGTGTGAAAGAACACGTCGGAGGGCAAGGGCTCGCCCCTGGCGGTGGCCTTGGCTAATGCATCGGCCTCCTCGTTCTTGGCCCTATCCACATGCTGTAAGGTGAATCCCTTGAACTGTCTCTCGAGGCTTCGGATAGCCGCGAGGTATTGCATGAGCATGGGGTCTTTTGCTGCATAGTCTTTCTCGACCTGGCCGGCAACTATCTTGGAGTCTGTCTTGATGATACATGTGGTGACTCCGAGGGCCCTTAGCTTGCGGAGGCCGAGGATAACCGCTTCATACTCTGCTATATTGTTTGTGCATCTGTCGGACTCTAGAGCGAAGTTGAGGCGTGCTGCATATCTGTGTTTGACTCCGGCTGGTGAGGTGACGACTGCAGCGATGCCTGCCCCCGCATGGCACCATGCGCCGTCGCAATGGATGGTCCAGACCTTCTCTGTGGACGGGTCCGGCTGTGTTACTGGCCCAGTCCAGTCGACGACGAAGTCTGCCAGGACTTGCGACTTGATGGCTGTCCTGGGCTCGAAGCTGATGTGGTAGCCGGAGAGTTCGGCTGCCCACTTGGCAATCCTCACCGATGCCTCCGGGTTTCTGAATAGTTCGCCGAGCCCCCTGTCTGAGGTGACTCGGACCTTGAATGCTTCAAAGTAATGGCGCAGTTTGCGCGAGGACATAACAACTGCGTAGGCGATCTTCTCCAGCTTTGTCATGTTGCATTTGGACGGTGTCAGGACCTCGGAGACATAGTAAACAGGGCACTGTCTGACTGCGCCCTCGACTGTCTGCTCCTGCACTAGTGCCGCACTGACCGCGTGCGGCGAAGCCGCGACATAGAGTAATAGGGGGAGCGAGGAGTCGGGGCTTGTGAGGATGGCCAGCTCCGACAGGTACTGTTTTAGTGAGGCGAAGGCCGCTGCTTGCTCCGGTCCCCAGGCGAAGTCTTTTGCACCGCGGAGTGTTTTGAGGAAGGGGAGACTTCGCTCGGCGGACCTGGAGATGAATCTGTTGAGAGCGGCCAATCTGCCTGTCAGACGCTGGACGTCCCTGGCGGACTGCGGAGGCGACATGTCGATGATGGCCTGGATCTTGGTTGGGTTGGCCTCGATGCCGTGGTGTGACACCAGGTAGCCCAATATCTTGCCTTGGCGAACACCGAAGACACACTTTTCCGGGTTTAGGCGGAGTCGTGCATCTCGCATGTTCGCGAATGTCTCGGCCAGGTCGGCGAGATGGTCCTCCTTATTCTTGCTAGCGACGATGATGTCGTCCACATATGTAAATATATTTCTGCCGACCTGGCCCTCGAGTACTGTTTTGGTGAGTCTGGAGAAGGTGGACCCGGCATTCTTGAGACCCTCCGGCATTCTGATGAAGCAATAAGTGCCGAAGGGTGTTATAAAGCTGGTGCTAGCCTTGTCTTCCTCCTTCATGTATATCTGGTGATAGCCGGAGAAGCATTCGAGGAGAGACATGACCTCGCATCCGGCCGCGCTATCGACTATTTTGTCGATCCGCGGCAACGGGAAATTGTCCTTCGGGCAGGACTTATTGAGACTGGTGAAGTCTATGCACATTCGCCATTTCCCGCTTTTTTTCTGCACCATTACGACATTGGAGAGCCACGTGGGGTAAGCCACTGGCTCGATGAATTTAGCTTCTAGGAGGCGGTGCACTTCCGCCTTGGCGGCCTGTGTCTTTTCATCGGACATTTTGCGGAGCCTTTGCTTTTTTGGTCGCACCGAAGGGTCAATTCCCAAGCTGTGCTCAATTATGGATCGGCTGACTCCGACCAGGTCTAGGGCGGACCAGGCGAAGACATCTTTATTCTTGGTCAGGCAGCAGAGAAGCTTCTCTTCTTCATGTAATGTAAGGTCTTCGCTGATAGTGACTGTCTGCTTGGGCGTGGCCTGATCAAGGGGGACAGTCTTGGTCCCGTCTTGGCTCTGCAACTGTGCCTTATCGTGCTGCTTATCGGTTGGGCTGGCGGGCGCAGGGACCTCGCGCTGGGTCGAGAGACAGTGTACGTTCCTTTGACCAGGCACGAAGTCCCGCTCTATGTTGCGCGCCGTCTGCTGGTTGCCGTAGATCGTGATAGCGCCTAGCGGACCTGGTATCTTCATACATAGGTACAGTCCGTGGATGGCAGCTTCGAACTTATTGATGGAGCCCCGGCCCATGATGGCGTTGTACGGATATACCATGTCGATGATGTCGAAGGTTACTTGCTCACTTCGGGCATTGGGTGCTACACCGAAGGAGAGGGGCAGCTCTATTTTGCCAACGGGAAAGGTGCCTTTGCCGCCGAAGCCATACAACGGATTGTCCGAAGGCTTGAGCAGGCTGTGGCTTATACCCATGCGTTCGAAGGCGTGGAGGAAGATGATGTCCGCCTGACTGCCGTTGTCGACTAGGACTTTGTGTAAGTCCCAGCCTGCCACGCTGCAATTGATGACCATAGCGTCGATGTGGGGGGCGCTGCGCAGGTCGATGTCTCGTGCATCGAAGGTTAGCGGTATGTGGGACCACTTCGTCTGCACGACTGGGCCAGTGACCGCGACATGGTTGATGCTGCGGTAGTGGTCCCGCTTCTGCCGCTTGGTGTCGAAGTCAGTGCTTGACCCCCCTGTTATCATGTGAATGACTCCGCGATATGGTTGATCGGCGAAGTCCTCCTGCTTTGGGGCATGGGGGATGTTTTGGTGTTGCTGGTGTGGTGGTGGGGGTGGGGGAGGTACGATTTGTACTTCCTGATGGTGTTGGTAGGCGTGGTGCGGTGGATGCGGAGCGGGAGCGTGGATATATGGTGGAGGGGGTGGCTGGTAATTATGCGCGACAATTCTGGGATTGTCGGCTGGCTGCGCCCGTGCCATTCTGTCCCTGGTGGCCTTCGTTTCTGGGCAGTCTTTGGTCTGGTGGGCGCAGTCTTCGTCGTGGAAAAGGCAGTAGAACCGGCGCGGCGGCTGCGCGCGCCCTCGGCCCCTGCCACGAGTTCTGTTTCCGTGGCCCTGGGGGGGATATTCCTGGCGACGAGGGGGGTCCGCAGCAGGCTGCTGGTTGGCGATGTTGTGCACTTGCTGTTGACTGCGGCCATCTCGACCGGAGTCTGGTTGCGGAGTCCTCGTCCACGTGCGGCTGGACTGCGGGGCATCTTTGGGCTTCCGCTGTGACTCAACCTTGCGCTGGTGGAGCTCTTCGGATTTGGCATATTTTTCAAAGAGCTGATATAGCTCCTGGAGGTTCTTGGGTGGATCTCTGATACAGTGGCTGTAGAGGACGCCGGCCCGAATGCCACTGATGGCGTAGTGGATAGCGATCTGATCATCGACGGAGGGCAGCTGTGACTTGAGTGTTAAGAATTTACGGTAATACTCCCGCAGAGTCTCCTTTTCCAGCTGTTTGCAAAGCGAGAGCTCGGCCAAAGCGTCGGTGTCTGGACGGTACCCTTGGAAGTTGAGAAGGAACTTGTCCCTGAGACTTCTCCACGAATCAATGGACAGCGGAGGCAATCTGGTGAACCAGGTGAGTGCTGGGCCCTCTAGGGCGATGATGAAAGACTTCGCCATTGTGGCGTCGTCCCCTCCGGCGGATGCAACGGCGACTTGATAACTCATTATGTATTGCGCCGGGTCGGTGCTGCCGTTGTACTTGGGATATGCCCCTGCTCGGAAGTTAGCTGGCCAAGGCGTCACTTGCAGGTGTGGCGCCAGGGGACTTCGCTCGTCGAGGTAGTTGACCCATTATAATGGCGCGCCGTGCTGGAAAGCGTAGTCATGCTGGGGGAAATGCGGGTTCTCCGGCTGCGCCCGGTGTTGCAGGGGTGGGCCATGCTGCAGGCCGAGGTGGCCTTCGCGCGTGTCTTCCGGTTGCGCGCGCTGCTGGAGGGGTGCTCTTGCTGTAGACCGAGGTGGCCTTCGCGCTGCATCAGCGCGATCTCGCGCTCGAGGTCTTGGGCCTTCTGCTCCTCGTCGCGTATCATTTGCCGCACCTTGGCTAGTGCGGACACACGCTGGCGCTTGGCCTCCAGTATCTCTTTCTGCCTCTGGAGATTGCGGTTCTTGAGGCGCAGGGCGCGCAGCTGTAACTGTTCTTCTGTTGAGACGCCGAGGACCTCGCCGTCCTTGGTGAGATCCGCGCCCTCCAGTGGGGCGAAGCCTGGGGGCGGCTGCGATTGTCCTTCGGGCCCGCAGGTGCGGAAGGTGTCGTCCTCGCAGGTGCGGGGAATATTGTCTTCGGTGGGCTCTTGGTGGGTGGATTGGGTGAGGGCGAGGGCCTTGCCCTTCCTTGCGGCAAGCAGTGCTGCCTTCGCAGCCTCGTCAGCCTTCGGGTTAGCTCTCTTGGGTGCCATCGCGGGTGGTTTGGTCGTAGCCCCACGGTGGGCGCCAAATGTTGGAACTTGCTCTCAGCAGCAAAGAAGCCAACAAGAGTGAACAGTGGTGACAACAGGGTTACGTGCTCAGGGGCAATAGCTCTGTTAATCTAGCCTCTCACGGGCACTGTGCGGGGGTATTTATAGGTATCTGAGTGCCCGGCGCCTTGTGTTAAGGACGCATGTGCCCTCAGACACCTAGTTTATCCCCAGAATATTCCCATAAAGCAGGGTTACAAGCTATAATTACAAGCATGCCTTTACAGATTAGGCCCGCAACACAAAGGCGGCCACGCAGGGCCCGTTACAATGGGCCAGATCACACGTGGGCCTCAGAGCTGAACGAGGCCGCGCTGCGGGATGACTTCATCGCCGGTCTTCGTCTGGTGCCGAATGGAGCGAAGGGTGTCCCTGCCTGTTCTGTCTCTGTCTGACCAGCGGTTATCAGCGAAGGCCTCGAGCGAAGGGTGGCGTCTTTGCCTTCGCCCCAACACTGCACACCCATAGGGAACACAAGCGAACCACCCCCGACCCCAGCCGATAATCTGAGGCATTGCGTCATGGTTTCCCCAATGGCGATGACGATTCTTCATTGCCACACCCATGGCGAGTTCTGGGTTGGGCTCGATCTCTCAGTTCGCGGTGACGATGGTCAAGCGTTAGTCGGGGCAAGGAGGAGCAGGGCTCGGGTCTTATAGTTCAAAGTGAGGAGCTCAGGTTGGGCGATGTTCGGTTGGATTGGAGTTCAGTGATACCCGGCGGCGGTTTTCCAAACCTACCCGAGCTGGGGGAAGGTTCTTACGAGTCGGTCCCAAATGTAAGTGAGGCAACGAGTCCGAGCGCTTAAGGAAATCGCTGACGTGGCGGTCCCACACGCCAGCGAGACAGCGTAGAGCCGGTGCGCGCGCGATGTCGTTGGGGAGTCTGACGTGCTGGGCTAGCCTGTCAGTGATAGCCAAGAAGATGTGGGCGTGCGGTGATCCGTTGAAAGAATTGCCCCACCAGTCAGCGCCACATTAGGTCAGGCACAAACTGGGCCGGCGTAGGAATAAATGGGCCGCGCGTCCGTGGCTTTTGGCCCAAACTGCTAGCTGGTCTTTTCCTTTCTCTTTTCTATTTTAATTTCCACATTCCAACTTCAAATTCAAATATGAGTTTCAAATTCTATTCCAAATGCAACATCCAAAATATCGACATGAATGCAAAATATATATTTTTATAAACTTATATATTTATATTAATTATTTTATTCCCTTGTTTAGTTAAAGGCTCAAAAGGTGCCATGCACGCATTCATTTCCTTTTAGGAAAAATACTACCTTTAAGTATGTGATCAAATTTTAAGTTAATAAAAATGAGTATCCTTTATTTCACTTATTTAGGGGAAAGTAAAATATAATCTTTACTAGGAATTATTTTACTTAAAAATACCTTTAGAGAGTGATATAGTTTACAAAGGAAATAATGAAAAATCTTTCTTCTAATTATTAATTTCAACTTACTCTTTAGTTTCAAGATTTGAATATAAGTTTTGAACTACACAACTTTTAACAGTACTATTTATTTGCTTTAGGAGAATATACTTTATAAAGAATTAAACTCACTATTTAGAAGACATTTTATCTCAAATCTTTTGGAGAATTCTTTAAATCATCAAAATGTGATTTTGAGTGTTACAAATCCCTTCCCCAACACTACTATACAATTGATAAGCTTGAAAAGCCTGTTAGTCTCAAAGAAATCAAACTATCGAGTAACCTCCCCTAAAAGTGTGCACACAAGTTTTGAATACTTGTACGAGACATGCACTTGATCTTTTAAGGTCTAGATATCACTTGGATGGTTATTGTTGTGAGAGCATTACCTTGGGTAATATTTAGGGGCAAAATAATCTATAATTTGAATTTTGGCACATATAATTAAAACGATACTAAATGAAAAGTTACTTTGGCATACCAATTGAAATATGAGCAGGTGCATCATTAGATTAGGAGTTTTAGTTAATCTATGTGTCGTGCTTTGTTTACCAGTTGAAAACTATGTAGGTTTGCTCCAAGAACTATGAATTTAGAATGCTTGCACTTCAATTGAAAGAAAATATCTATTGAAAATGATCTATTATTACTAGCATATGGCATATCAATTGAAAAACAAAACAATTGAAAGCAAGACTAGGCATGAAAAAGTAAACTAGATACATAAGAATAGATACACATATCTAAAGAAAGAAATAACAAATCTCGTTACCTTAGTCATGGGTGGGGAACATGTCCATAAAAAAGGAAAAGAGAGGATTAGGAGAAGTGATTAGTCTTGACCATAATAACTTCAGCAAAACCTTCTTAAGTCTTCGCTAAGTCATCAAAGGTTAGTTAAGTACTAATCCAACCTCCTAGTCCTTGGCCACACCTGGTTCTAATCACTAAGTATACTACTAAAACCTTCAGTAGTAAGACTAAGCTCTGTTTTGCTAACTTAGTTACTCCACCTTGCATCATAGTTACTAAGATGCATTTCATAACATACATGTATCTAATTCATTGCATTCAATAGATTGCAACCTCGCTGATGGAGAGTAGGTGCTCATCCCTGAGCAAGGAGTTGCTCAAGAGGGAGACTAAGAGCCAGCTCCAAAGCCTGCCACCGAGGACCTCCCAGCAGCCCCAGCTTTCGAGGGCAAGCCCCGATTTTATGCATAACCGTTTATATATGCTATTTTACTACACTTAATGTTTGTAGGTTTGTAATGTGCAGTTAACTGTAGGAGTTGCTTGAAACACTTTGTCGGCGTGTCGAAACCCGGAGGGTCCCTAGACCGACGAGTAAATTGTCGCCGCGTGCCCCAGCCCAGATGGGTCGGCGCGAGACGGAGCGCGAAGGGGGGAGGCAGCCGGAGGGAGACGGGCGTGAGAGGTGGAATCCCGCGGCCTTCGTGTTTGTCCCGCGCCCAGGTCGGGTGCGCTTGCAGTAGGGGGTTACAAGCGTCCACGCAGGAGGGAGCGAGCGGCCTTACGCGAGCGCCGTCCCGTCCTTCCCCGCGCGGCCAACCCTCTGTGAGAGGGCCCTAGTCCTTCCTTTTATAGGCGCAAGGAGAGGATCCAAGTGTACAATGGGGGGTGTAGCAGTGTGCTAACGTGTCTAGCGGAGGAGAGCTAGCGCCATAAGTACATGCCATCGTGGCAGCCGGAGAGGTTTTGGCACCCGGTTCGTGTGGTGTCGTGGCCGTCGGAGGAGCGCTGGAGCCTGGTGGAAGGACAGCTGTCAGGGCTGTCGAGTCCTTGCTGACGTCCTCTTGCTTCCGTAAGGGGGCTGAGAGTCACCGTCGTCATAGAGCGTGCGGGGCGCCATCATTACTTGTTTGGCGGAGCGAGCCAGATGGGACGCCGGTCTTGTTCCCCGTAGCCTGAGTCAGCTTGGGGTAGGGTAATGATGGCGCCTCCTGTTGACGTTGTCGGTCCATGCCCTGGGTTGGGCGATGTGGAGGCTCCTCCGAGGTCGAGGTCGAGTCTGTCTTCCGAGGCCGAGGTCAAGTCCGAGCCCCCGGGTCGGGCGAGGCGGAGACCGTCGGCTGAGGCCAGGGCTGAGTCTGAGCCCTGGGGTCGGGCGAAGCGGAGTTCGTCGTCTTTCGAGGCTGAGCCCGAGTCCGAGCCCTGGGGTCGGGCGAAGCGAAGTTCGTCGTCTTCCGGGGCTGAGCCCGAGTCCGAGCCCTGGGATCGGGCGGAGCGGAGTTCGCCGTCTTCCGGGGCTGAGCCCGAGTCCGAGCCCTGGGGTCGGGCGGTGCGGAGTTCGCCGTCTTCCGGGGCTGAGCCCGAGTCCGAGCCCTGGGGTCGGGCGAAGCGAAGTTCGTCGTCTTCCGGGGCTGAGCCCGAGTCCGAGCCCTGGGATCGGGCGGAGCGGAGTTCGCCGTCTTCCGGGGCTGAGCCCGAGTCCGAGCCCTGGGGTCGGGCGGTGCGGAGTTCGCCGTCTTCCGGGGCTGAGCCTGAGTCCGAGCCCTGGGGTCGGGCGGAGCGGAGTTCGTCGTCTTCCGGGGCTGAGCCCGAGTCCGAGCCCTGGGGTCGGGCGGAGCGGAGTTCGCCGTCTTCCGGGGCTGAGCCCGAGTCCGAGCCCTGGGGTCAGGCGGAGCGGAGTTTGCTGTCTTCCGGGGCTGAGCCCGAGTCCGAGCCATGGGGTCGGGCGAAGCGGAGTTTCCCATGGCGCCTAGGGCCGGGCTTGGCCGCTGTCAGCCTCACTTTGTTGAGTGGCACAGCAGTCAGAGCGGCGCAGGCGGCGCTGTCCTTTTGTCAGACCGGTCAGTGGAGCGGCGAAGTGACTGCGGTCACTTCGGCTCTGTCGACTGGGGGGCTTGCGTCAGGATAAAGGTGTCAGGCCACCTTTGCATTAAATGCCCCTGTGATTTGGTCGGTTGGCGTGGCGATTTGGCCAAGGTTGCTTCTTGGTGAAGACTGGGCTTGGGCGAGCCGAAGGTGTGTCCGTTGCTGGAGGGGGGCCTCGGGCGAGACGTAGATCCTCCGGGGTCGGCTGCCCTTGCCCGAGGCTGGGCTCGGGCGAGGCGTGATCGCGTCCCTCGAATGGACCGATCCTTGACTTAGTCGCACCCATCAGGCCTTTGCAGCTTTGTGCTGATGGGGGTTACCAGCTAGGATTTAGGAGCCTTGAGGGTACCCCTAATTATGGTCCCCGACAGTAGCCCCCGAGCCTCGAAGGGAATGTTAATACTCGCTTGGAGGCTTTTGTCGCACTTTTTTGCAAGGGGACCAGCCTTTCTCGATTGCGTTTTGTTCCGGTGGGTGCGCGCGAGCGCACCCGCCGGGTGTAGCCCCCGAGGCCTCGGAGGAGTGGTTTGACTCCTCCGAGGTCTTAATGCCTCACGCAATGCTTCGGCTGGTCTGGTCGTTCCCTCATGCGAGTTGGCCGTAGCCCGGGTGCACGGTCGAGTCCCAAGTTCTCGGGCTGGTATGTTGACGCTGTCAACGATTTGGCCGGAGCCGGGTTTGCGAGAGCAGCCCCCGAGCCTCTGCACAGGGCGAGAGGACGGTCAAGGACAGACTCGACTTTTTTACATACGCCCCTGCGTCGCCTTTCCGCAAGGAGGAGGGGGGAAAGCGCCATGTTGCCCTTGGAGGGCGCCGAACATGGTGTCTCCGGTGAGCTGCTGGCGGGTAATCCGAGTGGACACCCGTGCCCCATTTGTTAGGGGTCGGCTAGAGGCCTGGAGGCGCGCTCCAAAAGTACCTGCGGGTGATCCACCGGACCCGGTCCCCTTTCGACGGGGTCCGAGAGCTCGATGCCTCCCTATGATGGGATTCCGTTACAAGATCGTTCCCGCCGGTCTCGGAAATGTCCTAGGGTACCTCGGGAGCGTAGCCCGAGCCTTGGTTATGTATCGAACGTACCCAGGGTCATCTCTCACTCTGTGTCTGAGGCGGCTGTGAACCCTTCGAGGGCCAGCCTACGAACCCCTGATCAGTAGTTGGCACGGAGCCCGAGTGGCCTGAGGCGGCCGTTGAACCCTTCCGGGGGGCCGGCCTTCGAACCTCTGACCAGTAGTGGGTGCAGAACCCAAGCGCTCTGAGGCGGCTGTTGAACCCCTCCGAGGGGCCAGCCTCCGAACCTCTGATCCGTAGTGAGGCTCGGGGCCTGTTTCCTTCACGGAGAAGGATCCTTTTTGGGGTATCCCCTTTCCCGGTCCCTGTTGTAAGAGAGAGAAAGAGGAATAGGAAAAGGATACGAAATCAAATGACATGGCGTACATTTTCTGACGCGGTCATTATGGCGAAGGCGAAGCGTCGCTCGCTTCTCCTGCCAGAGGCGCCGCCTGTCCCGCCGCAGAGTTAATGCGACGGGGCAGGCGGTTCGCGAGGCGGCCGTTGCGCGTGCGCGAGCCGTTCGAGGAACGGAACACGGGCGCGCCGTCTTCACGCCGTGAGAGAGGGTTCTCTCGCTGCCCCTGGATGGGACGTAAGCTTGGCTGACGACGTGACCGCTGCTCTTGCCCGTTTGCCACCGCCATTACTGCCGGCCCATTTTTGGCCGTATTGACCGTCGCGCCTGGCTGGCACTGCTGGGTCGTACGTAGGGTTGCCTCGAGTTGCGGTACTGGTTCCGCAGTCGAGGAGGCGTGGTAGTGGTGCGAGTGGCGGTGCAGTTGCTCGCACGTAGCAACCGGCGCGCCGATTGCATGACGCGTGGGCCTGGGCCTCCATGCTGGGTGCGTTGGACGTCAGAGGGGCGCGCCCACTTGGCGTAGTTGCATGCCGCCTGCACGGCTGTCCGCCCTTTCACCCGCTGGTCTGGGCGAAAGTGGAGGAATGCTTGTAACCGCTGGGCGGTTGCATGCACCGCGCGCGGCGGTTTGGCTTCTTCTGCTCTGGGCCAGCTTGCCTGACGCGTGGGACCCAGCCCCCGCGCCATAGGGGGAGGACCTTGGAGCGTGTTGGAGAAGACTCAGCCCACGACGGCTGGGGACGCAAGTAGGGAGAGTCGCCTTTAAAAGGAGGGTGACCCCCTTGAAAGGCGACCATGTCTTCGGGCTCCCTTATGCATCATGTCTTTCCACCTTCCGAGCCCCCGGATGGGGGACACCCGCAATCCTTCCACCTTGTCGTTGGAGGAACGCAACTCCGTGGAAGTTGGCACCTTTCAGCCATCGTTCGGCTTCAAGGATTTTCATCAGTCAGCCCGGCTGCATCCCCCCGCCGGTGGTCACCCAAGACGGTGACCACCAGCCCCTGGGTGGGGAGAAGCAAGCCGGGCTGCGATCTTGGTCCCGCCCTCAGCTTCAAGGATGTTCATCATCCTCGCTGGGGCGGAGGCCGGGCTGAGCCGGAGCTCTACCTCCCACGCGGGTTCGTGGGTCAGCCTCTCCTTCAGCGTTCGAGGGAGAGGGCGCTCACTGGCCCTGCGAGAGGGGCGGACTTCGACAACGCGGGGCTGGTCGACGGTGGGCGTCGTCAGCTTCAGCGCGTTGGGCTCACCGGCTTGGCTCCCGGTGCCCCCTCCTGCCGCAAGGGCGGTTGCCGCGCGCACGGGAGGACCGCCCAAGACGTCGCGCGCTGCTAGGGCGGCATTCGTGTTCTGGGGCTGTCCTGCCTTTGCACCGGTATGGCGTCTCCGCGCGGAGGTCGGTGCTCCGCTCGTCCGGGAGGATCTGAGTGGGGATCTGCCAAGGGGCTGACGGCCCCTGTCGTCGGTGCCGAGGCAGAGGCGGCTCGAGAAGTCCCCGTCACCGACGGGATCACCGCCACCATCCGCGCTCTGGGCTTCCGGCTCTTTGTACTTGTCCTCGCCCCTCGAGCGCCGGCATGAGCGAGGGCAAGGTTGCAGCGGCGTCCGCCCTGAGGCCATCGCTGCTGCAGTTCGGCCACCCGGAGCGGGGGTCGTTGTCGCTGCTGCCGGAGCGGGCGACGGCGAGCCACCCGTCGGTCTTCTGTTGCTCCGCAGGCCCCCCAATCGTGTGGGGTTGTTCGTACCTGCGGAGGTGGAACCAGGGTTCCGTTTGTAATGGCACCTTGAATGCCGGTCTTTTGTTCATTGTGGCTGTCGGGGCCTGAACATGTGTGTATTTTCGGCACGGAGCCGTGTTTTTTCCTCATTTCGAGCACTAAGACTCGTATGTCGGCTAACAGAACTGCTTCACCAAGCGTTAGTCGCCCCGTGCAAAGGTGACGAGTGAGGTATCCGTATCCCGGAGGCGTAGGAGTCCCTCGGCTCGGTCAGCCTTGCCGTCCGAGGCTTCTCCTGCTTAGTTAAAGGAACCCCTCAGCCGCTCTTCGATGAGCCGAAGCCAGGGGTAGCAGTGTCAGCACAAGCAGAGGCAGAGTTGGCTCAAAAAGAAGACTTGGTCGGCCAGAGCCTGGCCGGGTCGTCCACTGGCGAGACCGACGCCGGAATTGAGTTGCCGAGGCCTTGGGCCGGGTTGATGTCTTCAGGGGACAGCTGGCCGAGGCCTCGGGGTGACCGGCCGAGCCGTCTGCTCGTGCCGGATTCCTGGAGAAGACCCTGGTGGCGATGGCCTGGGCATGGTGATGATGTCGTCCTTCAGAGTGGGGATTCTCCGACTGCTTCGCCGTCCGAGGCTTGGTCGGACCTCGCTGAAGGTGTAGTTGACGCCGAGGGTGCTGCTGCTCCCCTCAACTGTCAAGATCCGAGCCTGCAGGATCGGATTATCTTGTAGTGTGTGTATGTTTTCTGCGGCCGCCGAGGCCCAAACACACCATCGTCGTGTTGTAAAGCTGCGTTTATTTTCCTCTTGTTTCGAGTATCTGGACTTGTTTGTCGGTAACAGAATTGTTTGTGCGAGCGAGAGTTGCTTTACACGGAAGGCGATGAGTGAGGTATCCGTATCCCAGAGGCGTAGGAATCCCTCGGCTCGGTCGGCCTTGCCGCTTACGCGCACTCTTACCCGTCCATAGGGTTCTATCACCGACGCAGTCAAGAAGGCCCGAAGAATCGTTTCGGCAGAGGAGCTCTCGAGCGTGAAGACTTGTTCGGTCCGCGGAATCACCTATCCGAACGCGAGTTACTTATCGCAGAAGGTGATGAGTGAGGTATCCGTATCCCGAAGGCGTAGGAGTCCCTCGGCTCGGTCAGCCTTGGCTGCTTACGTGTACTCCATCATTTTCAGGATCCACTTTCGAAGTAGTTGAAAAGCACGAAAGACATTCTGGCAGAAAAGATCTTTTTTCGACGAAAATTTCGACGCAGAGGGGGTTCCCCCCTTTTAGCCCCCGAGGGAGGGTCGGGCTTTGCCGAGGCAAGGCTGACCCTTCCTTGATGACTAAACTTTGCGTGGGAACGAGGCATACGAACAACTTGAAAGCATCTTAAGGGTAGAAGCGACGTAGCTGTTGGATGTTCCAAGCGTTGCTGTAGACCTCGCCTTAACTGTTGGCCAGCTTGTATGTTCCGGGCTTCAGAACTTTGGCGATGACGAACGGCCCTTCCCAGGGAGGCGTGAGCTTGTGCCGCCCTCGGGCGTCTTGTCGTAGCTGAAGCACCAGGTTGCCCACCTGGAGGTCTCGGGACCGAACCCCTCAGGCGTGGTAGCGTCGCAGGGACTGCTGGTACCGCGCCGAGTGTAGTAAGGCCATGTCCCGAGCCTCCTCCAGCTGGTGCAGTGAGTCTTCTCGATTAACTTGATTGCTTTGGTCGGAGTAGGCCCTCGTCCTCGGGGAACCGTATTCTAAGTCTGTGGGCAAGATGGCCTCGGCCCCATAGACTAGAAAGAACGGCGTGAAGCCCGTGGCTCGGCTCAGCGTTGTCCTCAGACTCCAGACCACCGAGGGGAGTTCCTTCATCCATCGCTTGCCGAACTTGTTGAGGTCGTTGTAGATCCGAGGCTTGAGTCCTTGTAAAATCATGCCGTTGGCACGCTCTACTTGCCCATTCGTCATGGGGTGAGCCACGGCGGCCCAGTCTACCCGGATGTGGTGATCCTCGCAGAAGTCCAGGAACTTTCTGCCGGTGAACTGGGTGCCGTTGTCGGTGATGATGGAGTTCGGGACCCCAAAGCGATGGATGATGTTGGTGAAGAACGCCACCGCCTGTTCGAACCTGATGCTATTTAGGGGTCGGACCTCGATCCACTTGGAGAATTTGTCGATGGCGACCAACAGGTGCAAATAGCCCCCGGGTGCCTTCTGCAAGGGGCCGACGAGGTCTAGATCCCACACAGCAAAAGGCCAGGTGATGGTTATCGTCTGCAGGGCCTGAGCGGGCAGGTGGGTCTGCCTTGCGTAGAACTGACACCCTTCGCAGGCGCGGACAATTCTAGTGGCGTTGGCCACCGCTGTCGGCCAGTAGAAACCTTGTCGGAAGGCGTTTCCAACAAGGGCTCGAGGTGCTGCGTGATGGCCGCAAGCCCCCGAGTGTATCTCTTGTAGGAGCTCCTGGCCTTCGACGATGGAAATGCATCGCTGGAGGATGCCTGAGGGGCTGCGGCAGTAGAGTTCCTTCCCGTCCCCCAGCAAGACAAACGACTTGGCGCACCGCGCCAACCGCCGAGCTTCGGCTCGGTCGAGGGGTAGCTCTCCTCGGTGGAGATATTGCAGGTACGGGGTCTGCCAGTTTCGATTAGGCGTGACCCCGCCTCGCTCCTCCTCGATGCGCAGTGCCTCACCCTCGGGGGCCAAGGGTACCTCGGGCTGAGCTGAGGGTGCCTCGGGTTGAGCCGAGGGTGCCTCGGGCCGAGCCGAGGGTACCTCGGACTGAGCCGAGGGTGCCTCAGGCTCGGCCGAGGCCTTCTCGGGCTCGGACGTGTCGTCGGTCTTGACGGAGGGTTGATGCAGGTCTCGGGAGAAGATGTCCGGGGGAACCGTTGTTCACCCCGAGGCTATTTTAGCCAGCTCGTCTGCAGTCTCGTTGTAGAGTCGGGCGATGTGGTTGAGCTCGAGCCCGTAGAACTTGTCTTCCAGTCGCCGAACCTCATCGCAGTAGGCTTCCATCTTCGGGTCGCGGCAGTGCGAGTTCTTCATGACTTGGTCGATGACGAGCTGCGAGTCACCGCGAGCGTCGAGGCGTCGGACCCCTAGCTCGATGGCGATGCGCAAACCGTTGACCAGAGCCTCATACTCAGCCACATTGTTGGACGCCGGGAAATGGAGGCGTAGCACGTAGCGTAGGTGCTTTTCGAGGGGCAAGATGAAGAACAGGCCTACGCCTGCTCCTGTCTTCATCAGCGACCCATCGAAGAACATGGTCCAGAGTTCCGGTTGGATCGGAGCTGTTGGGAGCTGGGTGTCGACCCATTCAGCCACGAAGTCCGCCAAGACCTGGGACTTGATGGCCTTCCGAGGGGCGAACGAGATCGTTTCGCCCATGATTTCCACCGCCCACTTTGCAATTCTGCCCGAGGCCTCTCGGCACTGGATGATCTCCCACAGGGGGAAGGATGACACCACAGTTACCGGATGAGACTCGAAGTAGTGTCGCAACTTCCGCCGCGTTAGGATCACCGCGTACAGCAGCTTCTGAATTTGTGGGTAGCGGATCTTGGTCTCGGATAGTACCTCGCTGATGAAGTAGACTGGCCTCTGGACGGGCAATGCATGCCCCTGTTCTCGTCTCTCAACCACAATCGCGGCGCTAACCACCTGGGTGGTCGCGGCAACGTAGATCAAGAGGGCTTCTCCGGCAGTGAGGGGCACCAAGATGGGCGCATTCATGAGGAGCGCCTTTAGGTTCCCGAGGGCTTCCTCGGCCTCAGGGGTCCAAGTGAAGCACTCGGCCTTCCTTAAGAGGCGGTACAGAGGCAGGCCTCTTTCGCCGAGGCACGAGATGAAGCGGCTCAGAGCCGCAAGGCATCCCGCGACTCTCTGTACGCCTTTCAAGTCCTTGATGGGCCCCATGCTGGTGATGGCCGCGATCTTCTCCAGGTTGGCCTCGATGCCCCGCTCGGAGACGATGAACCCCAAGAGCATGCCTCGGGGAACCCCGAAGACACACTTCTCGGGATTGAGCTTCACGCCTTTTGCCTTGAGACATCGGAATGCCACTTCAAGGTCGGAAAGGAGGTCAGAGGCTTTCCTCGTCTTGACTACGATGTCATCGACGTAGGCCTCGACCGTCCGGCCAATGTGTTCGCCGAACACGTGGTTCATGCACCGTTGGTACGTTGCACCCGCATTCCTCAAGCCGAACGACATGGTAACATAGCAGTACATGCCGAAGGGTGTGATGAAAGAAGTCGCGAGCTGGTTGGACTCTTTCATCCTGATTTGGTGATACCCCGAGTAGGCATCAAGGAAAGACAGGGTTTCGCACCTAGCAGTGGAATCCACGATTTGGTCGATGCGAGGCAGAGGGTAGGGAACCTTCAGACATGCTTTGTTTAGACCAGTGTAGTCTACACACATCCGCCATTTCCCTCCTTTCTTTCTCACAAGCACGGGGTTGGCAAGCCATTCGGGATGGAATACCTCTTTGATGAACCCTGCCGCCATTAGCTTGTGGATCTCCTCGCCTATGGCTCTGCGCTTTTCCTCGTCGAATCAGCGCAGAGGCTGCTTCACGGGTCGGGCCCCAGCTCGGATATCCAGCGAGTGCTCGGCGACATCCCTCGGTATGCCGGGCATGTCCGAGGGACTCCACGAGAAAACGTCGGCATTTGCGCGGAGAAAGTCGACGAGCACTGCTTCCTATTTAGGATCGAGCTTGGAGCCGATCCGGGTCTGCTTGGAGGCGTCGCTGCTGGGGTCGAGGGGGACGGATTTAACCGTCTCCGCTGGCTCGAAGTTGCCGGCATGGCGCTTCACGTCTGGCACCTCCTTAGAGAGGCTCTCCAGGTCGGCGATGAGGGCCTCGGATTCGGCGAGGGCCTCGGCGTACTCCACGCACTCCACGTCGCATTCGAACGCGTGTCGGTACGTAGGGCCGACGGTGATGACCCCGTTGGGGCCCGGCATCTTGAGCTTGAGGTAGGTGTAGTTGGGGACGGCCATGAACTTCGCGTAGCATGGCCTCCCCAGTACTGCGTGGTAGGTTCCTCGGAACCCGACCACTTCGAACGTGAGGGTCTCCCTTCGGAAGTTGGAGGGTGTCCCAAAGCAGACGGGAAGATCGAGTTGTCCGAGGGGCTGGACGTGCTTCCCAGGGATGATCCCGTGGAAAGGCGCAGCGCCTGCCCGGACCGAGGACAGATCAACACGTAGGAGCCCGAGGGTGTCGGTGTAGATGATGTTGAGGCTGCTGCCTCCATCCATGAGGACCTTGGTGAGCCTGACGTCGCTGATGACGGGGTCGACAACGAGCGGGTATTTCCCTGGGCTCGGCACGCGGTCGGGGTGGTTGGCTTGGTCGAAGGTGATGGGCTTGTCGGACCAGTCTAGGTAGACTGGCGCCGCCACCTTTACCGAACAGACCTCCCGACGCTCTGGCTTGCGGTGCCAAGCCGAGGCGTTCGCCGCTTGCCCACCGTAGATCATGAAGCAGTCGCGGACCTCAGGGAACTCTCCTGCCTGGTGATCTTCCTTCTTATCGTCGTCGCGAGCCCTGCCACCCTCCGCGAGTGGCCCGACCTTGTGAAAATGGCGCCAGAGCATGGCACAATCCTCAAGGGTGTGCTTGACGGGCCCCTGATGATAGGGGCACGGCTCCTTGAGCATCTTGTCGAAGAGGTTGGCACCTCCAGGGGGTTTCCGAGGGTTCTTGTACTCGGCGGCGGCGACAAGGTCCGCGTCGGTGGCGCCGCGTTTCGCTTGCGACTTCTTCTTGCCTTTCTTCTTGGCGCCGCGCTGAGTTGACGCCTCGGGGGCATCTTCCGGTGGGCGGCCCTGGGGCTGCTTGTCCTTCCGGAAGATAGCCTCGACCGCCTCCTGGCCAGAGGCAAACTTGGTGGCGATGTTCATCAGCTCGCTCGCCCTGGTGGGGGTCTTGCGACCCAGCTTGCTCACCAGGTCGCGGCAGGTGGTGCCGGCAAGGAAAGCGCCGATGACATCTGAATCGGTGATGTTGGGCAGCTCGGTGCGCTGCTTCGAGAATCGCCGGATGTAGTCCCGGAGAGACTCTCCCGGCTGCTGTCGGCAGCTTCGGAGGTCCCAGGAGTTTCCAGGGCGCACGTACGTGCCCTGGAAATTGTCGGCGAAGGCCTAGACCAGGTCGTCCCAGTTGGAGATCTGCCCCGGAGGCAGGTGCTCCAACCAGGCGTGAGCGGTGTCGGAGAGGAACAGGGGGAGGTTGCGGATGATGAGGTTGTCATCGTCCATTCCACCCAGCTAGCAAGCCAGCCGGTAGTCCGCGAGCCACAGTTCCAGTCTCGTCTCCCTCGAGTACTTTGTGATAGTAGTCGGGGTTCGGAACAGGGTTGGGAACGGCGCCCGTCGTATGGCGCGGCTGAAAGCCTGCGGACCGGGCGGTTCAGGCAAGGGACTCTGATCCTCCCCGCTGTCGTAGCATCCCCCATGCCTAGGGTGGTAGCCTCGGCGTACCCTCTCGTCGAGGTGGGCACGACGGTTGCGGTGATGGTGCTCGTTGCCGAGGCAACCCGGGGCCGCAGGCGCTGTGTTGCGCGTGCGCCCGGTGTGGATCGAGGCTTCCCGCATGAATCGGGAAGTCGCGGCGCGATGTTCCGAGGGGTACCCCTACCTTCGGGAGGCGGAGCTTTCGGCCCGTCAGACCTCGACGTCCTCCAGGAGATTCTTGAGCTCTCCCTGAATTCGCCGCCCCTCGGTGGTTGATGGCTCCGGCATCACGCGGAGAAGCATTGTCGCTGCAGCCAGGTTCTGGCCGACTCCACTAGAAGTGGGTGGCGGCCTTACCCTGACATCGTCGGCGATGCGGTGCTGGATACCCTGGGGTAGGTGACACACTTCTCCGGCCGGAGGCTAGCCCGCCCATTCCTGCCCGATGTCCCGGCGGATCGGCTCAAGTGTTCCTTCTCCCTCGTCGAGCCTGGCCTGCACCCCGCGGATTTGCTCGAGCTGTGGGTCATGACCCCCCGCCGGAACGGGGACCACAGCTAGCTCCCGTAGGATGTCAACGCGAGGCACAGGCCTAGGGAGATCACCGTTCTCCAGCATACCAAGATGGTTGCCTTCGGTGGGACCCCCTAGATCGACGTGGAAACATTCACGACTTGGGTCGCAGTCCTCGTCTCCGAGGCTACGGCTACCATCGGAACAGTCAGAAAGGCAGTAGTCACACGCGGTCATAAAGTCCCGCATGGCACCGGGGTTACCAAGTCCGGAGAAATCCCAACAGAAGTCGGGCTCGTCATCTTCCTCAGACCCCGAGGGCCCGTAGGTCGAGACGTCCGTCAGCCGGTCCCAGGGTGACCGCATACGATACCCCAGAGGGTTTGGACTTGCCTCTACGAGAGCGCCCACCAAAGCAAAGTCGCTTGGCAGATCGAGGCTGAATCCAAAAGGCGTGAGATGGGAATCGGTCGGTACCTCTTGGTCGATGGGCGGTGACGAAGTCACGTCAGGGACTGACTGCACCATCCTCTCAGGTACGAGGGTGACGCCCAGCAAGTCCTTCGCGAGCATGCTGGCGTCGTCCGTTTGCTTGGGATTGGCGTGTCGCGGGGAGACGGCGCTCGTCTTCGTCTCATACGCGAGGTCGATGCCCGACGTGCCCCCGTTTGGGCGCCGGCGCCGTCGACTCGCTCGACAGCCGACGAGGTGCCGCCTCCTGCTTGGCCTTGGTTGCCCCGCCTCCTCCTCCATCGGCGAGGTGAGCTCGAATGTTGTTCTTCCACCACGCGGGTAAGACGTCGTCAATTCCGCCGCCGGCGGGCGGGCTGTCGGCCGCCATTGTCGCTGTCGCACGGCGGGGGAAGGAGTATCATGTCGTAGCTGCCGTCGAGGGACATGAACTCAAGACTCCCGAAACGGAGCACCGTCCCAGGCTAGAAAGGTTGCTGGAGACTGCCCATCTGGAGCTTGACGGGAAGCTGTTCGTCAACACGCAGCAGGCCCCTACCTGGCGCGCCAACTGTCGGCGTTTCGAAACCCGGGGGGTCCCTGGACCGACGAGTAAATTGTCGCCGCGTGCCCCAACCCAGATGGGTCGGCGCGAGATGGAGCGCGAAGAGGGGAGGCAGCCGGAGGGAGACGGGCGTGAGAGGTGGAATCCCGCGGCCTTCGTGTTTGTCCCGCGCCCAGGTCGGGTGCGCTTGCAGTAGGGGGTTACAAGCGTCCACGCGGAAGGGAGCGAGCGGCCTCACGCGAGCGTCGTCCCGTCCTTCCCCGCGCGGCCATCCCTCTGTAAGAGGGCCCTGCTCCTTCCTTTTATAGGCGCAAGGAGAGGATCCAGGTGTACAATGGGGGTGTAGTAGTGTGCTAACGTGTCTAGCGGAGGAGAGCTAGCGCCCTAAGTACATGCCATCGTGGCAGCCGGAGAGGTTTTGGCACCCGGTTCGTGTAGTGTCGTGGCCGTCGGAGGAGCGCTGGAGCCTGGCGGAAGGACAGCTGTCGGGGCTGTCGAGTCCTTGCTGACGTCCTCTTGCTTCCATAAGGGGGCTGAGAGCCGCCGTCGTCATAGAGCGTGCGGGGCGCCATCATTACTTGTCTGGCGGAGCGAGCCAGATGGGACGCCGGTCTTGTTCCCCGTAGCCTGAGTCAGCTTGGGGTAGGGTAATGATGGCGCCTCCTGTTGACGTGGTCGGTCCGTGCCCTGGGTTGGGCGATGTGGAGGCTCCTCCGAGGTCGAGGTCGAGTCTGTCTTCCGAGGCCGAGGTCAAGTCCGAGCCCTCGGGTCGGGCGAGGCGGAGACTGTCGGCTGAGGCTAGGGCTGAGTCCGAGCCCTGGGGTCGGGCGAAGCGGAGTTCGTCGTCGTTCGGGGCTGAGCCCGAGTCCGAGCCCTGGGGTCGGGCGAAGCGAAGTTCGTCGTCTTTCGGGGCTGAGCCCGAGTCCGAGCCCTGGGGTCGGGCGGAGCGGAGTTCGCTGTCTTCCGGGGCTAAGCCTGAGTCCGACCCCTGGGGTCGGGCGGAGCGGAGTTTGCCGTCTTCCGGGGCTGAGCCCGAGTCCGAGCCCTGGGGTCGGGCGGAGCGAAGTTCGTCGTCTTCCGGGGCTGAGCCCGAGTCCGAGCCCTGGGGTCGGGCGGAGCAGAGTTCGCCGTCTTCCGGGGCTGAACCCGAGTCCGAGCCCTAGGGTCGGGCGGAGCGGAGTTCGCCGTCTTTCGAGGCTGAGCCCGAGTCCGAGCCCTGGGGTCGGGCGGAGCGGAGTTTACCGTCTTCCGGGGCTGAGCCCGAGTCCGAGCCCTGGGGTCGAGCGGATCGGAGTTCGCCGTCTTCCGGGGCTGAGCCCGAGTCCGAGCCCTGGGGTCGGGCAGAGCGGAGTTCGCCGTCTTTCGGGGCTGAGCCCGAGTCCGAGCCATGGGGTCGGGCGAAGCGGAGTTTCCCATGGCGCCTAGAGCCGGGCTTGGCCGCTGTCAGCCTCACTCCGTTGAGTGGCATAGCAGTCAGAACGGCGCAGGCGGCGCTGTCCTTTTGTCAGACCGGTCAGTGGAGCAGCGAAGTGACTGCGGTCACTTCGGCTCTGTCGACTGGGGGGCGTGCTTCAGGATAAAGGTGTCAGGCCACCTTTGCATTAAATGCCCCTGCGATTTGGTCGGTTGGCGTGGCGATTTGGCCAAGGTTGCTTCTTGGTGAAGACTGGGCTTGGGCGAGCCGAAGGTGTGTCCGTTGCTGGAGGGGGGCCTCGGGCAAGACGTAGATCCTCCGGGGTCAGCTGCCCTTGCCCGAGGCTAGGCTCGGGCGAGGCGTGATCGCGTCCCTCGAATGGACCGATCCTTGACTTAGTCGCACCCATCAGGCCTTTGCAGCTTTGTGCTGATGGGGGTTACCAGCTGAGATTTAGGAGCCTTGAGGGTACCCCTAATTATGGTCCCCGACACACTTATTGCATGAACTCAGGATTCCTTTTTTGAGATGGATACTAGTATGCTAGGTCGAGTAGCTGCTTTGCTAATTAGGGATCTCGATAGAAGTCGAATGGTTTTTCTAGAACTCGCGCGAGGTCAGGAATTGATCATACTCATCTTGATAACGAGATCTATGATGGTCTATAGACCTGGATTCAGGGTAGATGCCTTGTCTATGAGACAGGAAATGGAATTAAGGATTAATGTGTGGATACCTGAGTTAAGTGTTTGAACGTACTAGACACATGTCGGGAAATATGGTAACCGGTAAGCCTAGTACCTGATTGAACCTGCCTGCATACTTTACTCCTCACTCGACCTGAGACAGAGTCTCCCATGCTAGCTATGGTGGGTACAAGTGCGGTCGTTGCACGGCGGCAGCCGGGGACAATTGGAGCATTGCACGCCAAGGTCGTGAGCCCTGTTCTGTTGCTAGGGAATCGATGGGGACAATTGACGTGTGTGGGGATGGAGTGCCTTGACATGTCTTGTGTTTAGGTTTACCTTGCAAGGTTAAAACTCGATCCGAATCATCTGCTTCTCGCAGCTAATGCGCTTGACCCCTTGTACTGCATCGAGTAAAAAGTGAAATGAGGTTTCTTGAGATAATATGTTGATTGCACTAAATGATTGTTACCTTGTATGCTTAGAAAGGAGCAAACCTAGCTTAATTAATCATGCTAAAACTGGAAAAGCTAAAACTATTGTTAGACTCAGCTAGTGCTTTTGGCTATCCAAACCCCTCAGCCTAACAACTTCGTGGTCTAGAGGTAGAGGAGTAGACTCCTCACACTGGGTAAGTCTAGCTAAGTATTAGTATACTCAGCCTTGCTTGTGGCTTATTTTTACAGGTACACTACAGGACATGGTTGATGGTGTGACTTGGCCTTCCACCCTGCCACCAGGTTGGACGGTCGAGTGGGATGCCACCTTAGCAGGAGAGGATCAGGAGGAGTAGTGGGCTAGGCCTTGCCCTATTCCTTAGTTCCGACGTTATCTATTATCCGCTGCACTATTAAGAACTTGTTATCTTTTATCAAACTCCGATTTATGTAATAACTCCCGTACTTAAATTTGTGGTTTCATGTTTATTGTATTCTCTCTGAGTCTAATGGTACTCGATCCTTGGTAAGTGGCTCTATCGAATGAAATCCGAAGAACTAACAAGTTATTTCGATTTAAGTGTGTTGCTGCCTTTAGGTGTGACTCGGGCACTTAAACTGGAATAATTTGGGTGGTTCTACCACAGTTGGTATCAGAGCAAATACCATTATAGAGGAGTCAATAAATCATGAATGCCAAATTTTCAAAAATAAAACTTTGCTTAGAAACCAGTGTTGGATCGTCGGGACTGGAACGCTAGATCTAGGAAGAAAGGCCTTGAGAATAATGGGGTAGATAGGTGGCTATATAAATAGGCCATAAAGGTTGACACTAGGATAGTAGGGATGCCCTAGGAGCACCCCTCTGATCGATGAGAGGACGTTCATTCAAACATGCATGCATTATAAAACATGAATAATTAAAAGTTAAAGAAAATGCATTGAATCTGACCCCTAGCAACATTAGTTAAAAATGGGTACCATGAAAATGAGTTGGAATAGATAAATCTAAGTTGATCCACCTCCTTTAAAATTAAGCACAATTATCTCCTTACCGCTACCTTAACACTTACACTTAACCCTCTTCCACAGATGTCTTCACCCACCCCCGCCAATGGAGGAGACACCCACTTCAGCTTTGACTACCTTTCCCACGAGGGCTTTCCCTCTATCTTGTGAGAGGTGCTCTGCTCCGCTGGATACCCCACACCCCCTCTATACACGATGCAGCTATACGAGGAGCATCGGGTGCCACGTTGTAGGGTTTAGCTGACCTTGGAGTCTCACCCTCTTCAGCCTGTGTGGCGTTCCCTTGATTCTGAGACTGTAAGGTTCAGGGCGAACGACACCACTGAGGTCGCAGCACTAAAGGCCTTGATGACCTTCTACAGATATCATCCCCTGGAGATGATGATGCACCCACTTGGACTCTTCCCCGCCGAGAAGAGGGATGACCCAATGTGGTGCAACAAAGTGAGTCACGTGAAGGATGTGTGGGTCATGCATCCCGACCAGGTTGGGAGGATCACCGTCCAGTGCATGCGTGCATTGTACCGCCTGTAGGCCTTGCAAGGCGATTCCATGACACATCTCGCTGGGCTCGCTCAGGCTACAAAGATCAACCTCGACAATCGGGAGGACTTCGTAATCGACTTGTCTTCGGAATTGGTGGAGAAAGATCTATAGGTGGAACAAATGAACCAGCGCATCCTGACTCTGGAGCAGTAGGTGGAGATCTGGGATAACACCATTGATATCCTAGAAATCCAGCTCCACGATGTGCAGGAAGAGCTTGCGGAGGCCAACACTCACCTGGAAATGCACCACCAAGACATGGAAGCTAATGAGGCAGGCAACGAGGGAGAGGTGGATCCCGAGGAGATAGAGCCAGCTTCCAGGCCGAACACGGCTCCCTCTGGAGTGCCTCCTTCACCTGCATCCAGTGTTGCCTCTACCAATAGTTGTTAGACAGGTTAGATTTAACATGTTAGGAGAGTGGGAAAACCACATAAGCTTAGTGTTGGGGACTTGTTCTCAAATACTATGAATTAAGAACAAGGCAACACAAAAAGAGGTTAATGATTAATGTCCTTCGTCCTTCCAAGCATTATTTCCCTTAGGATATAACGATCTTCGGATGAAGGTCATGAAGGACGTACCTTCATCATCTCAGTATATGTTAATGAAAGACGAAGCATATGAAACATGAGAAATAACATGGATAATCACATGACATTATTAATATATCTTCATTATATCATCATGAATAAATAAGAACAATATTGAATTACATTTGTACCTTCAGCTTAACAGAAGGTAAAAAATCCAAGCGTGACGCACGAGCGAATACAAGTTAGCGTGTACAGTACAGGGGTACTGTTCACCTATTTATAAGCACGGGACGTAGCCCGGTCAAAATTACATTTATGTCCTCTACAACTTGTTACAATCATGGCACAAATTACCATGGGCCGATTGGTCTTTTCCTCTTTAAATCGGTGCAACCCTTCGTATCAAGGCGTGCCGCTATGCCGAAGCTCCTTGGAAGGTAGCTTCGGCGTATACCTTCGCGCTGTGTTTGCTTCTATGCTGATCTTTCGAAGGTGTTTCTTCTTAAAGGACCTTCGGCGACGAAGCAGACCCCCAACAGTAGCCCCTTCGCGGTGCTAGATCATTTTTCATAACGAGCTTGATCCGTGAGAATATCTTCAAGGCTTCGGAATGCCGAAGGTCCGAAAAACACCTTCCTTGAGCTCGTTGTCGATAAACGATTAAAATATTCCGAGCGCGAGATGGCCCACCATGCAGAGGGTACGCACGGTCTAGCGATTCTCCTCCAAGCGTCGAGTGGTCCACCGTTCAGTGGATGCGGGTAACTGTTCAGCGGGTGCGGGCAACTTGGCAGTTCACCTTCCCACCTGTAGCACTATATAAACAGACGGGTAGTTGTGAAGTTACCACAACATTCATTGCCATTGCATTGTTGTGCTGTTGAAAAATTTAACCATAGCCGAAGCTTATTCACTTCGTTCTCGAGCGAAGCATCATTTTGATTTAGCTTCGGCAAAAGAAATAGCTTTGTTAAAACTGTAAAAATCACCAGCTTCGTAGAAACTTGCAAACTACTCAACATCAGATGGCTAGGGTATGCTCAAATGCAAGGGTGACACGCGAAGGAGAAGAAGCCGAAGCTACCGAGACAGCCCCAATTTCCGAAGTTATGAGGCAATCGGGATTGGTTGTGACGAAGGAAGTTATTGACGAAGGTGCACCTACTGCCGAAGCTGAACAAGAAGACATCGAAGAAGAAAATGCTGATGAAGAAGAGGAAGACTACAACACTCTGACCCCATCAAAACCCAGCCACATGGACTTCGAAAAATCTACAGTGTCTGAGGCTGATGTACCCATGATGATAAAGCTGGGTTACTTCGGAGAAGCTGAGAAGAAACTTATTCGTTTTGTCAGAGAAGAGACCACTCCAGAACCCAAAAATGACGAAGTAGTGGTTTTCAAGAGCTTTTTCAGAGCGGGATTGCGGTTTCCCTTGAACAATGTAACACCCCTGGTGTTACTGTAACTAAAACTTGAGCATGGCATCATAAGCATTGGCATTGCATATGTTGATACACCTAGAGTGCATTCACTAGGCAAAAATTTCAAACAAGTTGTATTGTTTAAGTGTTTTTGCAAATAGAACCCTGAATAGGAAACTTAACCCAAAATAGGGATTAAAGGGGTAAAACTTAACCCAAATTGAGAAAACCTAAAGGCTTTAGGGGAATTAGTCATAAAATGTTCCCAAACATAAACTTGAATCACATTTATACCCTGGGATACTAAAACCCTAATTAGAACCCTAGAAAACCCTAAATCCAAACCCTAGGGGCTTATGTGCAAAATTAGTCCACTTTTGGACTAAAGTGCAAAAACCAAGTTAAATAAGTATCTTAAGTCATTTGGGTCACAAATATGTGAGTTTGCAAGTTAAACCCTGAGATTTGGACTTATGTGCAAAAGAGCCACACTCTTTCTCAAATGCCTAAGTCTGATTTCAGTGATAATGACTCAACTTTGGAGCCTTGTATCTTTCAAATTCTAGGATCTTTGCCCTAGGTCACCACATCAAAATTGTAGCCCAATTACAGGAGCATAACTTTGCTTAAGAGTGTGAGCAGAGTTGTTAAGAAAATATTGGAGATAATTAAGCCTAAAGATTGGCTGTCAGGCTGATTCAGTCTGAAATTCAGATATTTAGTGTAGCAGAGCCAACTTTGAGTATGAATTCAACCTTGATTTAGTACTCAAATGTGTTCAAGTCCTATAGTCGAATTGTAGCTAGTTTGTAACTCTACAACTTTGGTACAGAGGGTTGATGAAGTTCACATGCAAATTCTAGAGAAAATGGAGCTCTAAGATGATCTGTCAGGCGACTAAATCAGATTTTTCCCATGGTACAGTGACTGCAGAAGATACCCCTCTTTCCCCTCCGCCGCCGATGACCCACACGCCGTGATTCACGCCGTCGTTGGGATTTGTGTCCGCTGGCGGGGAGATAACTTCGGTGAAGTAAAGATCTCGCGGGGAGGAGTGGATAAGATCACACATCTGAGCTTATCACTGTGATTCTTGTCACTGCGACGTGGGCGGTCTGCCTGTGCCGCCGTGGAAACGCCGGTGACCGCCGCCCTCTGGCCTTGTGCCACGTGTTTACCCTTTCCACCGCATCGCCACAACTTACCCCTACTCACCGTTGATCGATGGAGCAAATGCCACGCCTCTAGACATGTATTCACCGCGCCCAGGGTTCTTCCCTATCTCCGGCCGCCGCACATCTTCATTCAAATTAGCGACCATCGACTGCTAGCACTATAAATTGACCCCGCCCCGAACTCCGTAGGGTAGTAAGCTGTCCAGCCATCACGAATCAGCCACGGTCGTTCACTGGAATCCGTGAATTTGGAATTCTCCCCAAAACTGTTTCCGCCACCGTAGAACTCAACCCCGCCGTGGTCAGCCCAATTCGGGTCAGCTCCTCTCCTCTGCTCCCTTGTTTAAGCATTCGCATACGTCTGTGATACTTGCCAACCCATCCAATTGAACTGTGTGACCACCAATCGCCGGGAACACGATTGCCAAGCCGTCATGCTCACGGCCACCGTGGCCAGAGCCCCGTAGTTGATCATAAGCGAAATTAAGTTAGGGGAAACGCTGATTGGGGCGTAAATTCGGTTTCGGCCGAAGAAGGGCGTCAGTCCTTTCCCCAATCGACCGGCCTGCTAGCTCGCCGGAGCTCCTCCGCGCGCTGCCGTCGTCGGGGACCTCACCTGTGAAGGGATAGAACGTTAGGGGTGTTTCTGGAAGCGTTAGTGACTCAGTGAATAGCACTTCGGTTCTGTTTCTGGTTGTTTAGAAAGGCGAGGGCTTTTCTGCAAACCCGCCATCGCAGGCGCGCGCAGACACCTTTCTCCTTTGAACTGGGCCGCTGGGCTGAAATCAGCCCAGTACTATTCGTTGGTTTTCCTTTTTCTTTTATTTCCAGAGCCAAAACAATTATAAAAAAATGTAGAAAAATTGTAAAATTGTGAAACCAATTTTCCTAGGTTTCTTATTTTCCCTAGAATTTTATAAAAATAGTTTTGTGATTTTTAGGTTAAATAAGGAATTTTAGGGCATTTAAGTAGTTTAAAGAAATAGTTCTGGATTTTTACAAAATAGATAATAAGTCCAAAAATGCCCAAACTTTTTATATGAACTTAAAACATTATTTAGAAGCCTTGGGTAGAGTTTGAATTGATTTGGACCATGTTTGACAACTAGAACCCAAAACACCCCCCTGCCCTTTGAACTCCTTTACCGACTCCGAAAACCCTAAGTTCTCGGAGTTCCGTGAAGGAAAGTTGTATTCAAGACTTAGATAATAAATCTTTATTATCTTCGCACTCTCATGCGCATTACATGGCATTCATTCTTATATATGTATATATATGGTTATGTTAGAACGTGAAGAAGAAGTGGAAGTCATCGAAGAAAGGACACCACCACCCTCGGATTCTCAGGCAGGCAACTGCTTCTACTTTGATATTTGTGGATCCGAGCCAGACTCACCTGTGAACGAAGGCAAGCCCCGGTGCATTTGCCACCTCCCTTGGTGTTTTTAAAATCTTTCTCACTTGCTTGCTGCATTAGGTAATAGGAGTTGATTGCTTAAACAATTCCTGCATTACCTTCCTTGAACTTGATTACCATCCTTGAAACCCTGTTTTTACAAAAATGTTTTACTATGCTTAATATTGCTTTAGAAAAACAAAAGGATTTGTTTTACAAAAGATGTTTGGCAAAGTGGGAGGGTTGTTTTCGAAAATAAAACTTGATGGTGAATCCATCATGGCCATGATGGATTCAACATCGGAAAAGATGTACCTCTGCCAGGTACCAAGTTTTTGGGTTAAAAGATTAAGCTGAGACCGGGCGGGTGACTTGCACGAGAAGAGAGTCTCGGTGTAGTGTCTCCGTCTGAGTCGATTAAGGACCGTCTCGATGTAGGCTTGATGATCGAGGACCCTTTAACTGGTCACATGCCTCGTCATGGGTAAGCCTTGCCTCGGGCAGACTAAGGCCAGAATAAGATAACACGAAATGGGCGTGGAGCGGTGGCGAGAGTAGCGTGTACCCTCCGTGGCAAGAGGCTGGACGGTGGTGTATCTGTGCTCTCGTTTTGCGTGAACCTGATATGGTCTTAAGAACCCCGGTGGTGGGTTGACATATGCAAGGGTTAAGTGCTACATATGTCGTGTGATTGGAGATCCTCAGCTGAGTATAATCGATTCGGATCGCCGTGCCTTCGCGGTTATGAAGACTTGGTCACTGCCCTACACGTAGCATTCCACTAAAGATGATGGGTTTTTGTTAAGAAATTGGCTAGTGCAGGACCAGTGATTGAACTAGGGTAGAAAGAACTCTAGTTACAGGTAATTCTACTTAACTCGACAAATAAAACTGGATTTTAAGGATCCACTTTAGTAAGCATTCTTGCAAAACAGAGTCTTTGATTATTGAAAAGCCTTACCTTGACTCCCATATAACCAGCATACCCTTGAGAGTCTTTTCTTTAGTCGGGTAAGACTTGCTGAGTAATTCCATACTCAGGGTTTATCCCTTCGTTGTTTTTAGGTGAGGAAGTAGCAGATTTCTGTTGCTTCTGTACCAAGGTGGTTCCTAAGGAGGAGAAACAAGACTGAAGTGCGGGAGGACTTGGTCCTCCATATAGAAAACTTTTGTGAAAAACTTATCGGGAGGAGTCTTTGCCTCCCTTAGTTATGTAATAATACTACTCAGCACTCGCTTTTTATTTCTGGTCTGTAATAAACAACTCAATCTTACTTTTTAAATAAATGTAAGTTTATGTAATCGCTTCCGCATTTCTTTATCTCCGATGTTCTGTAATGTCTGCAAGACGGGTGAATCGTTCCTGGTAAGGTAAGGAAAGATACCGAACTTGTCAAGTGACTTAGGAACATCTACAGGGTGTCTGATGTCTGTTAGATAAGGACAACTGTAGGTGGGCCTAATTACTTGGGAGGTTCTGTCAAAGCTGGTATCGGAGCGTAGCCCTTCTTTGCAGATATTATGAGGCATCTTCAAAAGGATTTTCTAAAAAGTCTTACCTAAAAACTCTTTTCTCTTCTTACCTAAGTATTCTGAAGAGTCTATCTTAAAGACCAGATAGGAAGAGTGCAATGTATAGAAGGTTGAATCAACTAAGGTTGATTCTGTACTTACACATGCATCATGCTAAGAATTATACTAATAACATTTTCCCCCTTAGAAAGATGCCGCCACGCACAAGGCTAACGGCGCGCAAGTCAACTAGACCAATCGGTGTGCCCCGGCATCAACTGGCCCCTCGACATGAGAACAGTAGCAGCGAGAGTAATGACCCAATAGGAGATCTTGAAGCCCGTGTAAGTCGACTTCAATCGGAGTTGCAACACAGGACCAATGCATGGGTTGCGGATGGAGATAGAATAAATGAACTAAGAAGGGACATCCGCCACCTGCGGGATCAGCTTGCTGATCGGGACTTAGCACTCGACTGGGCAGTACAGTCCCGTCTGCTGGCATGTGCTAAGGAAGCAAGGGCTCAGGCCCGAATCAAGGAACTTAGCTCAACTGTCGACGACCTACAGGTCTATTGCAATACGTTACATGAGGAAGTCCATGTACTGTATTTGCAATTACACCCTAGTGCACCTGCGCACCCTGCTGAGGCGGAAGCCGGACCCTCCCACGTTGCGGGACACGCGCTGGGTGGGGAGTTAGACCTTTTTGAGCCTCCTCCTTCCATGAGGCTGGTCGACGTATGGACTCCCACACCTGACGACGAGGCCGCTAAAAGCAACGGGAAGCAGGACTAGTGGTATAATAGAAGTAGAAGTAGTGTAGTGTATTGTAGGTTGTACTGGTGTATAATAGGTAATGCTATTGTATACTAGGTATTGCACCCTGTTGTAAGAGTCTTGAGTCTGTAACATTACTTTTGGTAATGTAAATTGGAATGGCTTTTTCTTTGGCATAACATATGGTTTTCAAATGTTGTTGCCACAGATGCCTTCCAAGACTCGAGCTCAGGACGGAGCTGGTACCTCCCGGGGGCGGGAATCTACACCCAATCCACCCCCTGTTCCTCCAACATTGGCGGAGGCAATTGCCGCCTTAGTGAACGCAACTGCTGACAATACCCGCTTCCTAAGAGAAATGGCGGGCCAACAATTCTAGCAGCCTGGTGGGCGGGGCTATCAACAAGGCCCCCGCGAAACCACTTATCTGGACTTCTCGGAAACCCGTCCACCACTATTTGTGAAAGCTAAAGATCCACTGGAAGCCGATGAATGGATATGGGTTATTGAGAAGAAATTTGGTCTTCTGCGTTGTTCAGAGACACAGAAGCCGTTATTCGCAGCGCAACAACTACGCGGCCCTGCCAGCACTTGGTGGGGTAATTTTGTCGTCGTTCAGCCAGCCAATCATCAAGTAACCTGGGAAGAATTCAAAGTAGCCTTCCGCGAGCATTATATACCCGAAGGTGTTCTGCATATGAAGCAAGAAGAGTTCATGAAGCTAAAATAAGGAGGAGATACTGTCAATCAGTATCTCAACAAGTTTAATCACCTGTCCCAATATGCAATTGATCAGGTGAACACTGATCTGAAAAAGAGAAATTGCTTCATGAGAGGACTAAATGATCGGCTACAGAGAAAAATGGCTGCTTGTATTGACTTGACGTATGGAAAGGCTTTCAGCACAGCCCTATCTGTTGAAGCAAAATATGCAGGTTCCAGAAAGAACAAGGGATTTGGTGGTGAGAAGTCTAATCAGGGCCAGGAAAAAAGGCAACGGTTTATTCTCCGGCCTTCTAACCAGACTCCTCCACGTGCACCAACTGTCCCTTTCAAGCAGCCGATAATTATTCGTCCCAATAAAGCCCCCACTGCTCCAAGTCAGCCGAGTGCCCCAGGCACTCGATTCCCTGCCTTGCCTAGCTCTTCAACCGGAGTTTTAATTGTGGCAAGTCTGGACATTTCATCAAGGATTGCCCATATCCCAAGCAGAATCAAGCAAATAATCAGCAAGGATCGGGGAATTCCTCTCAAAGCAAGGGAAATGTTAAGGGCAAAAATTTCAAGAAGATAGGACGCGTATACTATACACAAGTGGCCACTACACCGAAAGGAGAACCAGTGATGATGGGTATGTTTCTCGTGGCCAGTCACCCTGCAATTATTCTTTTTGATTCTGGTGCTTCGCATACGTTCATTAGCAAGAAATTTGTGGAGCAACATCACATTGCATGCCATGAATCAAAAGAGGGATTTAAAATACACTCACCTAGGGGACAAATCTTTACTAGAGAAGTGGCCTATCAAGTGCCCGTATCATTGGCCGGACGGGACTTTCCTACCAATATGATCGTCCTGAAAGGCCAAGACATATATGTTATTTTGGGTATGAATTGGTTGGCCAAGCATAAAGCAATACTCAATACTGATCAAAGAACCATCAGGTTGAGTCACAATCAAGAAGAAATTCTTTTGCCCATCCCTATTCCAAACAAAGCTACTGGCAGAGTTTACGAAGCTATGGTACCGAAAATCAAGGATATCCCGGTAGTATGTGAATTTCCTGATGTCTTTCCCGAGGATTTGCCGGGATTGCCACCTGAGCGGGAGGTAGAGTTTGTAATAGAGTTGAAGCCCGGTACGGCTCCCATTTCTCGAAGATCGTACCATATGCCTCCTAATGAGCTGGCAGAATTGAAGATTCAATTACAAGATCTCCTGGAGAAAGGATTTATCCGGCCAAGCTCATCGCCATGGGGTTGTCCAGCCATATTCGTCAAAAAGAAGGATCAAACCTTACGAATGTGTGTGGATTATCGGCCCCTGAATGAGGTCACCATCAAAAACAAGTACCCTTTTCCAAGGATTGACATTCTATTTGATCAATTGACTGGAGCTAGGGTATTTTCAAAGATTGATCTCCAATCGGGCTATCACCAGATCCGTATTCGGCACGAAGATATACCAAAGACCACGTTCACTACGCGATATGGGTTGTTTGAATATCTGGTAATGTCTTTCGGGTTAACGAATGCTCTGGCCCACTTCACATATTTGATGAACTCGGTGTTCATGCCCGAGCTAGACAAGTTTTTGGTGGTCTTCATTGATGACATTTTGATATATTCCAAGAATGAAGAGGAGCACGCCCAACATTTACGGATCGTATTAACGTGCCTGAGGGAACATCAGTTATATGCCAAGTTCAGCAAATGCGCATTTTGGCTGGAGGAAATTCAATTTCTAGGACATGTTCTATCTGCCAGAGGGATTGCGATAGACCCCAGCAAAGTCAAGGACATTTTGGAGTGGAAACCCCCGACCACTGTTCATCAGGTCCGAAGTTTCCTTGGACTGGCTGGATATTATCGCAGATTTATACCAGACTTTTCTAAGCTTGTGAAGCCAATCACAAGTTTATTGAAGAATGATGTTAAGTTTAATTGGTCTTCAAAGTGTGATGAAGCCTTTAAACAATTGAAGACATTACTAACCACTGCTTCGGTATTGGCTCAACCGGACATCACCAAGCCTTTTGACGTATATTGTGATGCATCTGGCAGTGGACTCGGCTGCGTGCTAATGCAAGAGGGCTGAGTAATTGCGTATGCTTCACGGCAGTTGCGCCGACATGAGGAGCATTACCCAACTCATGATCTGGAGCTAGCTGCTGTGGTCCATGCCCTGAAAATTTGGCGTCACTATCTGCTGGGAAATGTCTGTCATATCTATACAGATCATAAGAGTTTGAAGTATATCTTCACCCAGTCAGAATTAAATATGAGGCAGAGACGATGGCTTGAGCTTATTAAGGACTATGAACTGGAAATTCATTATCACCCAGGCAAAGCCAATGTTGTGGCAGATGCACAAAGCCGTAAGGTTCCCTGTCATTGTCTTACGGTGAAGACCTCTGACAACACTTTATGTCAAGAGATGGAGAAGCTAAACCTAGGAATGGTCCAACAAGTAACTTTGAATCAGCTAAAGCTTGAGTCAGTCCTCTTGAAAAGGATAATTGATGCCCAAAAAGATAATGAGGGTATGAAACACATTCGTGAGAAGTTAAGGACTGGAAAAGCCAAATGCTTCAAAGAAGATGAACAAGGCATTGTATGGTTTAATAACCGCATAGTGGTGCCAAAGAATGAAGAGCTCCGCCAGCAAATTCTTGATGAAGCACATCTTAGCCGCTACTCTATTCATCCCGGAAGCACTAAGATGTACCAAGACTTTAAGCAACATTACTGGTGGACAAAGATGAAGATCGAAATTGCACGCTATGTGGCGAGATGTGACACCTGCAGACGTGTCAAAGCCATACATTTGAAAGATGCCGGTCCACTGCAGTCATTACCAATACCAACATGGAAATGGGAAGACATAAGTATGGACTTCATTGTGGGATTGCCCAGGACCGCAAAAGGGTATGACTCTATTTGGGCTATCATTGATCGACTTACCAAGATCGCCCACTTCCTCCCTGTCAAAGTAAAATATCCCGTCATTACCTATGCGGAGTTGTACATCGCCCGTATTCTCAGTTTGCATGGTGTTCCAAAGACTATAGTGTCGGATCGTGGACCACAATTTGTATCCAAATTCTGGGAAGAACTTCATAAATCCCTGGGTACTAAACTGCTCCACAGTTCGGCCTATCATCCTCAAACCAGTGGACAAACTGAGAGAGTGAACCAGATACTTGAAGATATGCTGCGGGCATGTGTTCTGGACTTCTCACAGAAATGGGATGAATGTTTGCCTTTGGCGGAGTTTTCATATAATAATAGCTATCAAGAAAGTATCAAGATGGCACCCTTCGAAGTTTTATATGGACGACGATGTCGTACTCTGCTAAATTGGTCTGAACCTGGGGAAAGGTGCTTCTTTAGGCCTGATATGGTGAAGGAGGCCGAGGATAAGGTTCAGAAAATTATTCATAATATGAAGAAAGCACAAGCTCGTCAGAAGAGTTATGCAGACAAACGGCGAATGCCCTTATATTTCCTGGAAGGAGACTATGTCTACTTGAAAGTTCCACCAATGAAGGGAGTATCGCGTTTTAGGATAAAAGGGAAGCTTGCACCACGATATATTGGTCCTTTTCTTATTCTGGAAAGATATGGGCCTGTGGCATACCGGCTCCAACTACCCGAAACATTGTCTGCTGTGCATAATGTGTTTCACGTGTCACAATTGAAGAAGTGTCTTCGGGTTCCTGATCGAACCGTTGAAGTGACAGATGTTGTCCTTGAACCGGACTTGACATACTCTGAGCACCCTATTCGAGTCTTGGATCAAAAGGACAGGGTTACCCGAAGAAAAACTCTCAAGTTTTATAAGATAAAGTGGAACCAGCATTCCGAAGATGAGGCTACATGGGAAACTCAAGACTTTTTAGATAAGAATTTCCCAGGCTTTCTAGCCTCATGTAAATTGTAAAGCCTATATAATTGTGTAATAAAGAAGTGACCCCACATCACCCCTGCCTTGTACCCGAAATAAGGAAATAAAAGTATGTCACGTTTCCTTTTCCATTACTTACCCTAGGACTTTTAATCTCGGGACGAGATTCTTTTATGGGGGGAAGGATGTAACACCCCTGGTGTTACTGTAACTAAAACATGAGCATGGCATCATAAGCATTGGCATTGCATATGTTGATACACCTAGAGTGCATTCACTAGGCAAAAATTTCAAACAAGTTGTATTGTTTAAGTGTTTTTGCAAATAGAACCTGGATAGGAAACTTAACCGAAAATAGGGATTAAAGGGGTAAAACTTAACCCAAATTGAGAAAACCTAAAGGCTTTAGGGGAATTAGTCATAAAATGTTCCCAAACATAAACTTGAATCACATTTATACCCTGGGATACTAAAAACCCTAATTGGAACCCTGGAAAACCCTAAATCCAAACCCTAGGGGCTTATGTGCAAAATTAGTCCACTTTTGGACTAAAGTGCAAAAACCAAGTTAAATAAGTATCTTAAGTCATTTGGGTCACAAATATGTGAGTTTGCAAGTTAAACCCTGAGATTTGGACTTATGTGCAAAAGAGCTACACTCTTTCTCAAATGCCTAAGTCTGATTTCAGTGATAATGACTCAACTTTGGAGCCTCGTATCTTTCAAATTCTAGGATCTTTGCCCTAGGTCACCACATCAAAATTGTAGCCCAATTATAGGAGCATAACTTTGCTTAAGAGTGTGAGCAGAGTTGTTAAGAAAATATTGGAGATAATTAAGCCTAAAGATTGCCTGTCAGGCTGATTCAGTCTGAAATTCAGATATTTAGTGTAGCAGAGCCAACTTTGAGTATGGATTCAACCTTGATTTAGTACTCAAATGTGTTCAAGTCCTATAGTCGAATTGTAGCTGGTTTGTAACTCTACAACTTTGGTACAGAGGGTTGATGAAGTTCACATGCAAATTCTAGAGAAAATGGAGCTCTAAGATGATCTGTCAGGCGACTGAATAAGATTTTTCCCATGGTACAGTGACTGCAGAAGATACCCCTCTTTCCCCTCCGCCGCCGATGACCCACACGCCGTGATTCACGCCGTCGTTGGGATTTGTGTCCGCTGGCGGGGAGATAACTTCGATGAAGTAAAGATCTCACGGGGAGGAGTGGATAGGATCACACATCTGAGCTTATCGCCGTGATTCTTGTCACTGCGACGTGGGCGGTCTGCCTGTGCCGCCGTGGAAACGCCGGTGACCGCCGCCCTCCGGCCTTGTGTCGCGTGTTTACCCTTTCCACCGCATCGCCACAACTTACCCCTACTCACCGTTGATCGCCGGTGCAACTGCCACACCTCTGGACACGTATTCACCGCGCCCAGGGTTCTTCCCTATCTCCGGCTGCCGCACATCTTCATTCAAATTAGCGGCCACCGCCCGCTAGCACTATAAATTAACCCCGCCCCGAACTCCGTAGGGTAGTAAGCTGTCCAGCCACCACGAATCAGCCACGGTCGTTCACTGGAATCCGCGAATTTGGAATTCTCCCCAAAACTGTTTCTGCCACCGTAGAACTCAACCCGCCGTGGTCAGCCCAATTCGGGTCAGCTCCTCTCCTCTGCTCCCTTGCTTAAGCATTCGCATACGTCTGTGATACTCGCCAACCCATCCAATTGAACTGTGTGACCACCAATCGCCGGGAACACGATTGCCAAGCCGCCATGCTCACGGCCACCGTGGCCAGAGCCCCGTAGTTGATCATAAGCGAAATTAAGTTAGGGGAAACGCTGATTGGGGCGTAAATTCGGTTTCGGCTGAAGAAGGGTGCCAGTCCTTTCCCCAATCGACCGGCCTGCTAGCTCGCCGGAGCTCCTCCGCGCGCTGCCGTCGTCGGGGACCTCACCTGTGAAGGGATAGAACGTTAGAGGTGTTTCTGGAATGCGTTAGTGACTCAGTGAATAGCACTTCGGTTCTATTTCTGGTTGTTTAGAAAGGCGAGGGCTTTTCTGCAAACCCGCCATCGCAGGCGCGCACAGACACCTTTCTCCTTTGAACTGGGCCGCTGGGCTAAAATCAGCCCAGTACTATTCATTGGTTTTCCTTTTTCTTTTATTTCTAGAGCCAAAACAATTATAAAAAAATGTAGAAAAATGGTAAAATTGTGAAACCAATTTTCCTAGGTTTCTTATTTTCCCTAGAATTTTATAAAAATAGTTTTGTGATTTTTAGGTTAAATAAGGAATTTTAGGGCATTTAAGTAGTTTAAAGAAATAGTTCTGGATTTTTAGAAAATAGATAATAAGTCCAAAAATGCCCAAACTTTTTATATGAACTTAAAACATTATTTAGAAGCCTTGGGTAGAGTTTGAATTGATTTGGACCATGTTTGATAACTACAACCCAAAACACCCCCCTGCCCTTTGAACTCCTTTACCGACTGCTTCTACTTTGATATTTGTGGATCCGAGCCAGACTCACCTGTGAACGAAGGCAAGCCCCGGTGCATTTGCCACCTCCCTTGATGTTTTTAAAACCTTTCTCACTTGCTTGCTGCATTAGGTAATAGGAGTTGATTTCTTAAACAATTCCTGCATTACCTTCCTTGAACTTGATTACCATCCTTGAAACCCTGTTTTTACAAAAAGGTTTTACTATGCTTAGTATTGCTTTAGAAAAACAAAAGGATTTGTTTTACAAAAGATGTTTGGCAAAGTGGGAGCGCTGTTTTCGAAAATAAAACTTGATGGTGAATCCATCATGGCCATGATGGATTCAACATCGGAAAAGATGTACCTCTGCCAGGTACCAAGTTTTTGGGTTAAAAGATTAAGCCATGACCGGGCGGGTGACTTGCACGAGAAGAGAGTCTCGGTGTAGTGTCTCCGTCTGAGTCGATTAAGGACCGTCTCGATGTAGGCTTGATGATCGAGGACCCTTTAACTGGTCACATGCCTCGTCATGGGTAAGCCTTGCCTCGGGCAGACTAAGGCCAGAATAAGATAACACGAAATGGGCGTGGAGCGGTGGCGAGAGTAGCGTGTACCCTCCGTGGCAAGAGGCTGGACGGTGGTGTATATGTGCTCTCGGTTTGCGTGAACCTGATCTGGTCTTAAGAACCCCGGTGGCGGGTTGACATATGCAAGGGTTAAGTGCTACATATGTCGTTTGATAGGAGATCCTCAGCTGAGTATAATCGATTCGGATCGCCGTGCCTTCGCGGTTATGAAGACTTGGTCACTACCCTACACGTAGCATTCCACTAAAGATGATGGGTTTTTGTTAAGAAATTGGCTAGTGCAGGACCAGTGATTGAACTAGGGTAGAAAGAACTCTAGTTACAGGCAATTCTACTTAACTCGACAAATAAAACTGGATTTTAACGATCCACTTTAGTAAGCATTTCTGCAAAACAGAGTCTTTGATTATTGAAAAGCCTTACCTTGACTCCCATATAACCAACATACCCTTGAGAGTCTTTTCTTTAGTCGGGTAAGACTTGCTGAGTAATTCCATACTCAGGGTTTATCCCTTCGTTGTTTTTAGGTGAGGAAGTAGCAGATTTCTGTTGCTTCTGTACCAAGGTGGTTCCTAAGGAGGAGAAACAAGACTGAAGTGCGGGAGGACTTGGTCCTCCATATAGAAAACTTTTGTGAAAAACTTATCGGGAGGAGTCTTTGCCTCCCTTAGTTATGTAATAATACTACTCAACACTCGCTTTTTATTTCTGGTCTATAATAAACAACTCAATCTTACTTTTTAAATAAATGTAAGTTTATGTAATCGCTTCCGCATTTCTTTATCTCCAATGTTCTGTAATGTCTGCAAGACGAGTGAATCATTCCTGGTAAGGTAAGGAAAGATACCGAACTTGTCAAGTGACTTAGGAACATCTACAGGGTGTCTGATGTCTGTTAGACAAGGACAACTGTAGGTGGGCCTAATTACTTGGGAGGTTCCGTCACAAACAAGATGATTGGGGAAGTTTTGGATAATTATGATATCTATCTTCATCAGTTGACCCCTAACGCGGTCATTAGGCTCAACGTCTTCATCTAGGCCCTTCGAAGCCAAGGAATGGACCCGAATGCTGAAGCTTTCTACCGAGTGCATGAGCTACATTACCAGATGAAAGCCAGAGAAGATGGGCTGCATGAAAACTTTGGCTGTTATAACTTCGCATATCACAAGGATATGAAGGCCCCGGTGCTTAGCTATCGCACCAAATGGCCAACCGATTAGAAAAGTGAGTGGTTCTATATCAAGGCCGATGATAAGAAGAGGGAGAAGTTGAAGACGCTAGTGATGAGCCCACTGAGTTTAAACTTCAGGCTGACTAGGCCCCTGTGCTGCATGTCGTCGGGGTCACCATGCCAACAAGCTGTAGCAGAATTCAGGGTGGTGGCTGAACAGATCAGCACTAGAGATCTGGTGCAAGAGTACCTGGCCAATAGGGTGTCCCCGACGTTGAGTGAATGGAATATGCCGAAGCTGAAGGGAACAAAGAAAAAAATGAACTTGTTTGACTGCCTTACCGCTTCAAATTTGAGAAACAATTGAAAGAACCTTGCCAAGAGTGGCTAGAAATGATTGAAACAATGTGCAACGAAATTTTGGGTAATTATACTAAAAAAGAAGATCAACTGAAGACTGTGGCCTTCAGCACCCGACCAAAACGAAGGTTGAATCGGGCAATGGATGCCTTGAACTTTGAATACCCTGACTATGAACAATTAAGCAAGGGTGCCGAAGGGCAAAAGAGAAAAAGGATTGTTAGTGTTTTGAACAGACAGGCTGCTAGGATGGTGAAGGAAGATGAAGAAGCTCTGAAAAAGAGAAAATCCAGTCCTGAGCCGAAGGTAGCTGCTTCAAAGAAGAGAAAGGTTGTGGCTCCGGAGCCAAAAGCAGCTGAGATAGAAGAGGAAACTCCTTCAACGCCTTCTGCTATTGAAGTAGAAGAAATTCTAAAGGTAATGACCGAATACTTACTGTCACACCCGGATTTTGGGGCACCAAGACCCGGGCGCGAACATAATCACCAGGTGTGCTGGGACCAAGTCTCACACATATGATGAATCATGGCACAGGATCGAATGTCACATCTTTACTATATAACAGGAGTTCTATACAAAATAATTAAATAATTACATCATATGAGGAAACGATCCAGCAACCCAAAGTTGACTGGGAGACGACGGCCTAGACCTCTCACGAACACATCGCAGCATCCTCCAAGCGCCTCATCCTGCGGTACCTGTTCTTGACCTGTGGGGGTGTGAGACAGCAAGAGTGAGCTCACATACGTTCATCGCTCAACAAGTTGTGGGGAATAATGTGTATGAACTCGCCAAAGGTGGGAGCTCATGTGAAGTGTAAGGCTTACCAAAGAGGATAGCTGAAGCTGAGCATTGCTTTTAAAGTTGGTCAAAATTTTATTATCCATTACTAAGTATAAGTAAATACCAACCCAATTAAATAGTAGAACAGAAGTAACAACATCACCTGCAATGCAATGCATATGACAAATTGAATTTAAGTTCCATAGATTAATCATGTGAGGGTCCGAGCTGCTCATGACCGTGAGCACGGCTAGTATACCAGTTTTACACTCTGCAGAGGTTGCGCATCTTTACCCACAAGTCATGTTACCCATCTGCCAAGGGATCACGACTTCCCATACACCTCTAACGAGGAGGCGAGGCAGGGTAACACTACGAGGCCTTTACAAAGTTCCACTAGCTTCAGAAAACCCGCTACAGTTTATAGGAAGCTCCAATGCAGGAATCCCTTGCAGGACCGCCATCGCAGCAAAATCCTCCCGAGGGCCTCCCTACACTGACCACTCCCCTACTGCCCTTGCCCCTTTCGGGTAAGGTAGTCTTCCACTAGCTTTCCTAATTAATCAGCCAAGGGCGTCCCATTAAACCATTGTGGTAGCACTGTTTTCCCGGGTGGTCGCTCCATGTTCCAATTAACATAATGATCTTATCATGAACAGTAATAATAAATAGATAATAAAAGTGTGATCATGAATAATGTATCTTCATACCCAAAACCACATAAAGCACTAGCAAGTACTACCCAAAAAGTTCAGTGGTAAACAAGGTATAAAGATAATCAAACTAGGGTAACCTATTGGGTCCCATCAAAATTAACCTATGCAGATCATTATGATTAATTAGAACATGAGTGGGTAAAAAGAAGTGATCAAGGGCACAACTTGCCTGGCACTTGAGATTCTAGGTACCAACTTGCTCTTCAAATGACTCGTGACCTCGCTCTAGTCGTAGCAATACAAACAAACATTGTATAGGCAAAAATTAACATTACACCAAACATAAGAATGAACTGAATAATAATAATCTACGCGTTGCTACGAGATCGTGGGTTCGAGAATGGCTAAATTCGGGGTTACGGTTATGGAGTTATGGTTTTCCGAAGATCCACGTGGTTAAGTATAGAATAGACTAAGTGCAACATTTTAACCTATATTTCATGACAAAACAAAGTTACCAGATGATAATAAATATTATTATGAGACTAATGCAACTAGAATGGATCAAAACGGAGTTACAGTTATTGAGTTATGAATTTCCTAAGTTATTAAGTACTTGGCACGAAATAAATTAAATAAACAATTTTAATCTATGTTTCATGTCTAAATAGAGTCACTAGGTGATAAACAATATTAAAACACAATTAATACAACTAGAATGAATCAAAAAGGAGTTAAAATAAATTTAATATGAATTATACAAGTTTGTAGAATTGTTTTTGCATTAAAAATCAGTTTCTATATTGTTTTTCTCAATTTTCTCGGTTACTGGACTGCGCGCGTAAATAAACCAAAAGCCAGGGGCTAAACTACAAACTTTCCCAGACTCAGTGAACAACCCGAGTGGACGGCGGGTTAATTCACCGAAACCCGAGGGGCTCTTTTAGAAAATGACCGCGGCGAAGGGGGGTATGCTTGATCCTGGACCGCACGATAGAAAACGGATGGCCCAGATTAGCCCCTGCTCAATCCAAACCGATACGCGCCGGCCACAGTAAGATCACAGATCTACGGCCAGAAGGCACTCTCCCCAGCATTAACCACGCTAGCCATTGGATCACGAGATCGACGGCCAGGATTTAATCAACAACGCAGCATCTCCTAATCTAATCGTGGCTGATCATTAGCCGATCAACGACCACGGCCCATCGATTAGCCAGCTAGGGTCCAGATTCGAATTTAGTGAAGACACGCTTCTACCGACTGATTCCCGATGAAGGGCTAGGATCGGCCGCGCGAGAATGGGATACTCCATATCTAATCGCAGCCGTCAACTAGAAATCCCACGGTCGCCAGCTTTCTTCTCCATCGCGCGCACGCACACAGCGCGCCCGACGCGCCGGAGCTCTCACCGGCGACGAGGAGTGCCCCTAGTCGCACTTTCGCCGTAGTTCGCCCCCCTCCCAGGCGCCCCATCTATAATCCCCAATGCCGACGCCGCTCCATGCTAAACGCCGAGCAGCACCCAGGTTCTACCTCGGCCATGCATGAACTGACGACGAGGGGAGAGAAAGAGAGTTCGGGGTGGTGCTTACCGATAGCTTGCCCGACCACAGAGCACCCGTTCGAACGCTCGCACGCGCCCCCGCGGTCCCGCCCAACAGCAGAGAGCAGGCACGAAGAAGCTCGGGGGATGGCGGCGCGTTGAAGTCCCACGGCGGCGGCGGGCACACTGCAACAACCGCAGACGCGCGACGATGGGGTTCTGGGCTTGGATGCGGCACGGTGATGGGGAGGTTAGTAGATTGGGGGAGGTCCGCGCCCGCCCTTTATGGCCCCCGCGAGTCCGCGCCGAGGTGGGGGCATTGGGAGCTAGCGCGACAATGGCGGGAGCGAAGCCGCGCAATCCGCGGACATTGGCGGAGTTTGTTGGGGAGAAGTAGATGAATCCGACATGCGGGCCCCATGCGGCAGTGAGCGCGCGCAGGTGGAGCAGAAGTGGGCCGGCGGGGTAAGAAAACTTGGGCCGCGCCTAGGTAGAATCGGCCCAATGAGATCAGGTAAGCCTTTTTTTATTATTATTTTTATTTTCCTGTTTTCCTTTTATATATATATATATCCAATTTCAAATGGACTTCAAATAAAGTTTAAATTCCATACTTAATTGTAATGCACAATAAAAAAAAATACCGGCGTGAGAATCAAGTTATACCTAGTTTAGATGTTTGATTTATTATTTTCTTTGTTTGAGTATATGCTTCTAATTAGTGATGCACATACATAAATTTTCTTGAACTTATATAATTTTTTGAATGTATGATCTAACAGGGATATAATTCAACTAATCAATTATTTGATACCTATTCACTTTATGAAGTTAATTTCTGTTCAACAATATCTCCAAATTTATTATAAAAAAGGGACATCTTAAAAATTCTTTTGAGAGGGTCATCTCTTTAAAATCTTATAGAAGGATTTTCTAAATACCAAAAATAGGATATTAGGGTCTTACAAATCCTACCCCCCTTAAAAATTATCTCGTCCTCGAGATTAGTTAGAAGAAGGGATACAAATGAATTGGTTTGTGATTTTAGTTTTTTTTAATTTTTTTTAGATCAAGAATGAAGGGTATTTTCTTTCATAATCATTGGTGGGTAATTAGGAGAGCATGGGTATACGTAGGTACAATAATATATTATGTAGGGTAAAATGTGGGTAGGTCAGGGCAAGACAGTTTATGGTGATAAAGGACTCCTTGTTGGGTGGTAATGCACCTGAAGATCGAGTTCGACTTCCTCTCCTTCCTTGACGAGGTTGATCTTTTCCTTCTTGAGCCTTGGTGTCTCCATCTGAGCAGGGGGGATATAGTTAGGATAGCTGGGGTCTATGGGTAGGACATTTTTTTTCAATAGGTTCACATAGGTGGATTATGTAACCTATTGGGAGTGTATGGCTGAGTTGATCTATGGCACTAACTTAGGCTTAAGTGAATTAGGGGTATGGTTTTATCCTTTGTACCAGTATAAAGTAATTCACACTAGATTGGATCAGATCTAGAATAAATTGATATGATTATTTTAGACTAGATAAGATCTACATAAATTTTGGATTATCTCATGGTGGTTATTCTAGAGTGGGATACATATACTAATGAGGGCAAGATGAATCCATAAGGATAAGGTTGAATCTTTTGAGGTCAGTTAGATCTATTAGGATGACATGAAATCTTTTTTCAAGATAGGATGATTCTATTAAGACAATAGAGAATCTTTTAAGATAAGATGGATGCATTAGGCTTAATATATTTTTAATAGGGAATATTCTGTGTTGTCTATTTTATAAATATTTTTTTTCCTCATGCCTAGGTGTATATACAGATGCAATTATGGACATTACTCCACAACTCATCACACTCAACCAAAGATCCAACTCAGACAAGTACCATAAGAACAAACATTGAAGCACATAGATACCTACAAAAATAGTTTTGTTTTTGTTCCTAAGGGTAGGTCTCCTATTCCTAAAAGTCACTTTAACCACAGGATTTCAAAGTGTGAAATCCAAGTTTGTCTTTAGAAGTGAAAAGGTAAGAATAATCAGAGTAAAGCGGAAATAGATGAGAAAAGATTAAGAGAAGTTTAGAAAAGAATCAGAGTAGCAAAGGTAAGTAGATAATGGTTGTCCAGTTCTATCTAGGTTTCGTCCTACAGTCAACATTCCTCTGATACCACTTCTGTCACACCCGGATTTTGGGGCACCAAGACCCGGGCGCGAACATAATCACCAGGTGTGCTGGGACCAAGTCTCACACATATGATGAATCATGGCACAGGATCGAATGTCACATCTTTACTATATAACAGGAGTTCTATACAAAATAATTAAATAATTACATCATATGAGGAAACGATCCAGCAACCCAAAGTTGACTGGGAGACGACGGCCTAGACCTCTCACGAACACATCACAGCATCCTCCAAGCGCCTCATCCTGCGGTACCTGTTCTTGACCTGTGGGGGTGTGAGACAGCAAGAGTGAGCTCACATACGTTCATCGCTCAACAAGTTGTGGGGAATAATGTGTATGAACTCGCCAAAGGTGGGAGCTCATGTGAAGTGTAAGGCTTACCAAAGAGGATGGCTGAAGCTGAGCATTGCTTTTAAAGTTGGTCAAAATTTTATTAGCCATTACTAAGTATAAGTAAATACCAACCCAATTAAATAGTAGAACAGAAGTAACAACATCACCTGCAATGCAATGCATATGACAAATTGAATTTAAGTTCCATAGATTAATCATGTGAGGGTCCGAGCTGCTCATGACCGTGAGCACGGCTAGTATACCAGTTTTACACTCTGCAGAGGTTGCGCATCTTTACCCACAAGTCATGTTACCCATCTGCCAAGGGATCACGACTTCCCATACACCTCTACCGAGGAGGCGAGGCAGGGTAACACTACGAGGCCTTTACAAAGTTCCACTAGCTTCAGAAAACCCGCTACAGTTTATAGGAAGCTCCAATGCAGGAATCCCTTGCAGGACCGCCATCGCAGCAAAATCCTCCCGAGGGCCTCCCTACACTGACCACTCCCCTACTGCCCTTGCCCCTTTCGGGTAAGGTAGTCTTCCACTAGCTTTCCTAATTAATCAGCCAAGGGCGTCCCATTAAACCCTTGTGGTAGCACTGTTTTCCCGGGTGGTCGCTCCATGTTCCAATTAACATAATGATCTTATCATGAACAGTAATAATAAATAGATAATAAAAGTGTGATCATGAATAATGTATCTTCATACCCAAAACCACATAAAGCACTAGCAAGTACTACCCAAAAAGTTCAGTGGTAAACAAGGTATAAAGATAATCAAACTAGGGTAACCTATTGGGTCCCATCAAAATTAACCTATGCAGATCATTATGATTAATTAGAACATGAGTGGGTAAAAAGAAGTGATCAAGGGCACAACTTGCCTGGCACTTGAGATTCCAGGTACCAACTTGCTCTTCAAATGACTCGTGACCTCGCTCTAGTCGTAGCAATACAAACAAACATTGTATAGGCAAAAATTAACATTACACCAAACATAAGAATGAACTGAATAATAATAATCTACGCGTTGCTACGAGATCGTGGGTTCGAGAATGGCTAAATTCGGGGTTACGGTTATGGAGTTATGGTTTTCCGAAGATCCACGTGGTTAAGTATAGAATAGACTAAGTGCAACATTTTAACCTATATTTCATGACAAAACAAAGTTACCAGATGATAATAAATATTATTATGATACTAATGCAACTAGAATGGATCAAAACGGAGTTACAGTTATTGAGTTATGAATTTCCTAAGTTATTAAGTACTTGGCACGAAATAAATTAAATAAACAATTTTAATCTATGTTTCATGTCTAAATAGAGTCACTAGGTGATAAACAATATTAAAACACAATTAATACAACTGGAATGAATCAAAAAGGAGTTAAAATAAATTTAATATGAATTATACAAGTTTGTAGAATTGTTTTTGCAATAAAAATCAGTTTCTATATTGTTTTTCTCAATTTTCTCGGTTACTGGACTGCGCGCGTAAATAAACCAAAAGCCAGGGGCTAAACTACAAACTTTCCCAGACTTAGTGAACAACCCGAGTGGACGGTGGGTTAATTCACCGAAACCCGAGGGGCTCTTTTAGAAAATGACCGCGGCGAAGGGGGGTATGCTTGATCCTGGACCGCACGATAGAAAACGGATGGCCCAGATTAGCCCCTGCTCAATCCAAACCGATACGCGCCGGCCACTGTAAGATCACAGATCTACGGCCAGAAGGCACTCTCCCCAGCATTAACCACGCTAGCCATTGGATCACGAGATCGACGGCCAGGATTTAATCAACAACGCAGCATCTCCTAATCTAATCGTGGCCGATCATTAGCCGATCAACGGCCACGGCCCATCGATTAGCCAGCTAGGGTCCAGATTCGAATTTAGTGAAGACACGCTTCTACCGACCGATTCCCGATGAAGGGCTGGGATCGGCCGCGCGAGAATGGGATACTCCATATCTAATCGCAGCCGTCAACTAGAAATCCCACGGTCGCCAGCTTTCTTCTCCATCGCGCGCACGCACACAGCGCGCCCCAACGCGCCGGAGCTCTCACCGGCGACGAGGAGTGCCCCCAGTCGCACTTTCACCGTAGTTCGCCCCCCTCCCAGGCGCCCCATCTATAATCCCCAATGTCGACGCCGCTCCATGCTAAACGCCGAGCAGCACCCAGGTTCTACCTCGACCATGCATGAACTGACGACGAGGGGAGAGAAAGAGAGTTCGGGGTGGTGCTTACCGATAGCTTGCCCGACCACAGAGCACCCGTTCGAATGCTCGCACGCGCCCCCGCGGTCCCGCCCAACAGCAGAGAGCAGGCACGAAGAAGCTCGGGGGATGGCGGCGCGTTGAAGTCCCACGGCGGCGGCAGGCACACTGCAACAACCGCAGACGCGCGACGATGGGGTTCTGGGCTTGGATGCGGCACGGTGATGGGGAGGTTAGTAGATTGGGGGAGGTCCGCGCCCGCCCTTTATGGCCCCCGCGAGTCCGCGCCGAGGTGGGGGCATTGGGAGCTAGCGCGACAATGGCAGGAGCGAAGCCGCGCAATCCGCGGACATTGGCGGAGTTTGTTGGGGAGAAGCAGATGAATCCGACATGCGGGCCCCATGCGGCAGTGAGCGCGCGCAGGTGGAGCAGAAGTGGGCCGGCGGGGTAAGAAAACTTGGGCCGCGCCTAGGTAGAATCGGCCCAATGAGATCAGGTAAGCCTTTTTTTATTATTATTTTTATTTTCCTGTTTTCCTTTTATATATATATATATATCCAATTTCAAATGGACTTCAAATAAAGTTTAAATTCCATACTTAATTGTAATGCACAATAAAAAAAATACCGGCGTGAGAATCAAGTTATACCTAGTTTAGATGTTTGATTTATTATTTTCTTTGTTTGAGTATATGCTTCTAATTAGTGATGCACATACATAAATTTTCTTGAACTTATATAATTTTTTGAATGTATGATCTAACAGGGATATAATTCAACTAATCAATTATTTGATACCTATTCACTTTATGAAGTTAATTTCTGTTCAACAATATCTCCAAATTTATTATAAAAAAGGGACATCTTAAAAATTCTTTTGAGAGGGTCATCTCTTTAAAATCTTATAGAAGGATTTTCTAAATACCAAAAATAGGATATTAGGGTCTTACACTTACCTATCAAGCTGCTAAGTCCACTGGGGCCACAACTGACGAAGCTTTTACAGAAGAAGAACGAGCCTTCGGCAGCAAGGAAGGCGGTTGGGCCAAAAAGGCGAAGGATTATTACTGTTATGCAAGCTATTGAGGAGACTCCACCGCCGGCGTCAACGTCAAAAATAATACTAGCTGCTGAAGTTGCTGCTTCTGCCGAAGCTGCTACTGCCGAAGCTGCCAACCTGGAGTGTACATTATCTGATATCGATAAAGTACTCTTGGATTTGGATGTGGAGGAGACTGCTGCTTCTGTAGAAGAAGTCCTGGCCACAGTGCCTGAAAAAGTAAAGGAAGTTGCCGAAGATATTTCGGAACAAAAAGGCTTCAATTTTCAAAATATAATGGGTCAAGAATTATCCAAGGCTGAGAAGGAGGAGCTACAGGAATATGATATATCCTGTGGCTACCAGCCAGGAGCGATGCTCTTCGGCGGAATTAACGAAGAAGCCTTAAGATGCATTCGAGATCGCACTCGAGCAAAGATTATCAGCACTCTGTCGAAGAGTGTTGGTTTTCCGAAGCTTGAAGCTGACATCAGTCGCTACCGACGACAGCATATCGTCGGCAGTTTATTCTATTCTAATTTCAAGGTAAAATTTTTCCCTCAACTTTTCATTTTTTTACGATGAAGGTGATTGCTGATGAAGGTTATTTTGCATAGAGTATGCTACTAAGTAAAGCCTTGAGAATGCAACAGGACCTCGAAGATAAGAAAAATTAGGTTATAATTCAAGGCTTGGAAAGTAAAATCAAAGATCGTGAAGCTGCTCTTGAAAAGAAAGATTTTGTTCTTCAAACAATGGAGGGTTCACTGGCAGAAGCCCAAGCCGAAATTACCAGATTAAACAGTGAACTCCTCCTGAAGTCAGAAAGCTTCGAGCAAGAAAAGAATAATTTTGATGCGAAGCTTGAAGCCGAAGTCGAAAAGAGTTTGAATTTGCAAAAATCCTTAAAGGAGCTTCAGGACAAATGTCTAAACTTCGGTAACCAGTGCGTGCAATAGCTGAAACATGTCTTCAACTAAGTTGGAGCCAGCTCTGAGAAATTTGAACCTTCGGTTGAAGACCTGCCAAGCACCTTCGAACATATTGACGGCGAAGTTGAGGCGCTTGACGAAGTTATAGCTGGGCATGGTGACTTCTGTGCCCTATTAGCTTCTCGCGACACAGCTGTAGCTTTCATGAAGGCTGGTTGCACGCATGAAAAAATCGTAAACAGGCCAAACTTCAGCCTATCACCAGCGGATTTAACTGACATCCCCAGCCTGGCCCGAAGCATTGGTAATAGATTCATAACTCAAATTTGGACGAAGGGTGGGCGAAACTTAGCTGATGACGAAGCTCGAAGTCATCTTAAGCTGGTATTAAATTTGTACTTGTTGCTTACCTTCTTCTGAGATTTCTATTTACCTTATACCGCTTTGTTATGTACAGGATGACGAAGCCGTAGATCAATGATCCGAAGATTGACGGATAATGATGAAGCTGCTGCAAAAAGATCTAGAGAAATTTTGAATTAACTTTGTAAAAGATATTGTAATTTAGGAATCAAACACTGCTTTGTAAATTTGTCCATACCTTGTAATATATTTTTACCTTTCCATCCGTGTATGAACTGTTTTGATGTGGACGAAACTTGTATTTTTGAGCCGAAGGCGAAAAACACCTTCCCTTCTTTTCGTACACAACGAAGCATATCTTTGCTTCTTCGTACTTATCGAAGATTTGTCATCAAGGCCGAAGCATCTGTTTGTATTCTATGTTATGATGATGATGATCCTATGAATGTCTAAATGAATGTGTATGAATGTAATGAATGATGTGATGTAATGTGCAAATGAATGTCCAAACACACACTTACGAAGCCACACCCAGACTCTACATCCCCTTAGGAACGTCTTTTGAGTCTTAAGCTCTGCATCCTCTTAGGAACGTCTTTTGAGCTTCTTCACCTTCTATTTCGGTGGTATAAGTTCTGCATCCCCTTAGGAACGTCTTTTGAACTTCTTCGCCTTCTATTTCGGCGGTATTTGGCTCTGCATTCACTTAGGAACGACTTTTGAGCAGAAAACTTACGCTGCGCTCCCTTAGGAACGACTTTTGTAGCTTCATCGTGTTCTGCATCCCCTTGGGGATCACTTTTGAGCTTCTCCCTGCTTTTTTTCTCTCTCAGCACTCGATGGTGCATGCTCAGATTTTACATTTTACATTCTTTTGGGGGATTTGGCTCTCGTGGAGCTAAATAAGAAAGAAAAAATTACAAGTTATGGCCCCATTAAAATCCTTTCTCCCCCTTTGGAAAGGAAAAGGGTGCCATAGAAAAAAATGAAAAAAGATTACATCAAATTGCACATAATATTGCCGAAGCTCATCCGCATTCCAAGATCTAGGTATGTCGTTGCCGTGCATATCCTTCAATCTGTATGAACCAGGCCTCAATGAAGATACCACCAGAAAAGGTCCTTCCCACTTCAGCTGCAATTTACCCACTGTGTCCGGATTGGCCACTCTCCAAAGCACCAAATGCCCTGGCTTAATATTTTTCAACCGAACTTTTCTGTCACGCCATTTTATTGTTTCAGCTTGGTATTTATTGATGTTCTCGACAGCTTGAAGTCTGGTCCCTTCTATAGTGTCTTTGGCTACGTGGTAATCAGCTTCGTCTTCTGTCGAAGCTGCTGTTCTTATTGACCCCGCTTTAGCTTCTTCTAGGGTTATAGCTTCGTCACCAAATAATAATTTAAAAGGTGTAAGACCTGTTGATCTTGATATGGTTGTATTGTGGCTCCACACCACTTTAATCAACTCATCTGGCCACTTTCCTCTGGGCTGATTGAAGATTAGCTTCATTATTCCCGTCATTATAATGTCATTTGCTCTTTCTACCAGCCCGTTTGACTCTAGATGCCTAACTGATGCAAAATGAATCTTCGTGCCAATTTGGTGACAGAAATCCTTGAACGTTTCGGCATCAAACTGTGTTCCATTGTCCACAGTTATAGCCTTCGGCACGCCGAAGCGACAAACAATATTTTGCCAGAAGAATTTCTGAACTGTTACCGAAGTTATTTTAGCCAAAGGCTTCGCTTCAATCCATTTGGAGAAGTATTCTACAGCCACCACAACATATTTCAAATTACCTTGCGCTGGTGGAAGTGGGCCTAACAAATCCAGGCCCCATCTTTGCAATGGCCAAGTAGGCTCTATTAGTTGAGTGAGAGACGAAGGTTGTTTCTGGTCTCTTGCACATTTTTGACAATTTTCACATTTTTGAACTAGCTCTGCTGCATCCGAAGCTGCCTTCGACCAGTAAAATCCTTGTCTAAATACTTTTCCCAGTAAGGGCCTAGACCCAATATGAGATCCACACAGACCTGCATGTATCACATACCGTCTTGTCCTTGCTTCTATTATCACATACGGTCTTGTCCTTGCTTCTATTCTCTTATTGTAAGCTTCGTCGTCCGAAAGACAATTAACTTGGAGGAAAGATATGATTTCAGTCCTCCAATCTTCACTATGTACTGGGAAATTGCAAGCACTTCTCTCTCCATGAGTTCGACCAAGGTGCTTTTATTGTTTCAAAAAATACTTCCGAAGGTAGAGGGAGCCCCTGTGCTGATGACTTGGCTAGCAGATCTGCATGCTCATTTTCTCCTCTTGGAATATTCTTGACAGAAAAGCCTTCGAAAGAAGCCTCCAACCTTCGAACTGTATCCAGATATTTTCAAGCTTCGGGTCTCTTGCCTTGCTACTTTTGTCGATATGGCCGGAAATGACTTGAGAATCAGTTTTTAGGATGACCCTTCTTATTCCCATTGCCTTTAACTTCCGAAGCCCCAACAGAAGTGCTTCATATTCAGCAATATTATTTGTGCAACTAAAGTCAAGCCTTGATGCATAACATGTTTTGACTTTCGAAGGCGCAACTAGGACAGCAGCCGCTCCTGCACCGAAGGTTCCCCAGGAACCATCGCAGAACATTGTCCAAGCTTCAGCGTCTTTGTTTATTTCTTCTTCCTGAGCCCCTAGCGTCCAATCAGCGATGAAGTCTGCTAACGCCAGGGACTGAATTGAAGATCTATGCACATAGTCAATAGCAAATTCATTAAGCTCTGCAGCCCATTTTCCAATCTTTCCAGTAGCTTCTCTGTTCCTCATTATGTCCTTCAGAGGATGTGGCGAAGGAACAATTATGTGATATGCTTGAAAATAATGCCGAAGCTTCCTGGAAGACATTAACACATCATACAACACCTTCTCCAATTCTGTATAATTTTTCTTTGATAAACTTAAAACTTCGAAGACAAAGTACACTGGATCTTGCTTTTTGACTTGGCCATCTAGCTTCTCCTGTACAAGCACCACACTCACTGCAGAGTGCGAAGCCGCCACATATAAGAGAAATGGAGCCCCTGGCGCAGGTGGAGTTAGTAATGTTAAATCAATCAAGTATTGCTTCAACTATTCGAAGGCTTTCTGTTGAGCCGGACCCCATTGAAAAACTTCGGCTGACTTCAGTATTTCAAAGAATGGCAGATTTCTTTCTGCTGATCTGGATATGAATCTGTTTAATGATGCTAATCTACCTGCCAGCCGTTGAGCCCCTTTCTTTGTGCTTGGTGGCTCCATCCGAAGGATAGCTTCAATCTTGCTTGGGTTGGCTTCAATTCAATTCGTTGATACTAGGCAGCCAAGGAACTTGCCCTTCTTCACCCCAAAAACACACTTTTCTGGATTTAACTTCAGACCAGCTTGCCTGAAATTGGCAAATGTCCCTTGCAAATCAGCAATGTGATTTTCTTGCTTCGTGCTTTTGACTATGATATCATCAACATAGGTCAGTACATTCCTGTCTATTTGAGAATGAAGAACCTTAGCTGTCATTCTGCTGAAGCTTCCTCCAGCATTTTTGAGCCCCTCGGGCATTCGAAGATAGCAATAAGTGCCACTGGGAGTTATGAAGCTGGTCTTCGTCTCATCTTCCTTCTTCATCCATATTTGATGATAGCCTGAGTAACAATCTAGTAGACTCATGAGCTCTAAAAAGTTGCTGCATCTACTAGAGAATCTATTCTTGGCAATGGGAATTCGTCCTTTGGACAAGCCTTGTTGAGATCTATAAAATCAATGCACATTCTCCATTTACCATTGGCCTTCTTCAGCATAACAGTGTTGGCTAGCCATTCTGGGTATTTCACTTCTCTGATAACACCAGCACTAAGAAGTATTTTCACTTCGTTCCGAGCACCTTCAGCTTTGTCGTCAGACATTTTCCGAAGCCTTTATTTTCTTTGCCTAAAGGATGGATCCACATTGAGTGAATGTTCAATGACATCTCTGTTGACACCACAGAGATCATTGGCTGACCAAGCAAAGACATATTTGTTGTTGAATAAGAATCTTAGCAAAGTCTTCTCTTGCTCTTTAGATAGCTGAGACCCCAGTAATACCCTTTGTTCTGCTATGTCTTCACATAGGAGCATAGGCTTCGGCTGATCCGTCGAAGCAGCCTTCTCCCTTTTGTATTTATACTACTCATAGGCTTCGGCTCCATCTATATTATGGATTGCCTTTGAATTTGTCTAGTTTCCTTCGGCTCTTCTGGCAACTTCTTAACTCCCATGGACAACAATGGGCCCTTGCTTTGAAGGTATCTTCATACATAAATATGTTGAATGAAGTATCGCTTCGAAAGCATTAAGTGTCCCTCGACCAAAGATTGCATTATAGGGGTACTCCATGTCAACAATGTCAAAGACAACTTGTTCAGTTTTTTTGTTATGGACGAAGCCGAAGGTCACTGGCATTGTGATTTTGCCGAGTGCTACAATCTGCCTTCCTCCGAAGCCACAAAGAGGTTGTGTAGCATCATGAATCTTGTCTTCTAGCTCTTGCATCTTTCTGAAGGCCTTAGCAAATATGATATCCGCTGCACTACCTGTATCAACTAGAACATTATGGACCAGAAATCCCTTGATGACACAAGATATGACCATAGCATCATTGTGAGGGTAATCTTTGAGCTGAAGGTCCTCCTGGGAGAAGGTGATTGGGATGTGGGACCATTTTGACTTGATGAAGGGTCCCTGCACCCCAACATGTTGCACCCTTCTCTGCGCTTCTTTCTTCTGCTTCTTATTAGCCGGCTCTGAGCTTGAACTGCCTGTTATCGGGAGCACCAGCTTCGTAGTCGAAGGTGCTTCGGCTTGATTGTTAAACGAAGCCATCAGCTCAAAAGTGGAAGTGAGTTCACCGGAGGTGGGCGCCAATAACAGGCGTGGTTAGACAGGTTAGATTTAACATGTTAGGAGAGAGGGAAAACCATTTTGACTTTTAACAATATTGAATTACATTTGTACCTTCACCTTAACAGAAGGTAAAAAATCGAAGCGTGACGCACGAGCGAATACAAGTTAGTGTGTACAGTACAGGGGTACTGTTCACCTATTTATAGGCACGGGATGCAGCCCGGTCAAAATTACATTTATGTCCTCTACAACTAGTTACAATCATGGTACAAATTACCATGGGTCGATTGGTCTTTTCCTCTTTAAGTCGGTGCAGCCCTTCGTATCAAGGCATGTCGCTATGCCGAAGCTCCTTGGAAGGTAGCTTCGGCGTATACCTTCACGCTGTGTTTGCTTTTGTGCTGATCTTCCGAAGGTGTTTCTTCTTAAAGGACCTTTGGCAACGAAGCAGACCCCCAACACTTAGTTTCTGGTACCAACTTTTGAACTAGGCTTTAGGGTGGATCCCCTAAAATGTTGTAACCCGGAAAGACTTTTGTGAATCCCGTGCATTGACTACAGATCCAATGGTCGTGATGCCATTTACTCGAATGGGTACGCCCGCCCCGATCCGAGCCATTAGCGGCTGGATCAACGGCATTCGAAGCGTCTCCCCCCCCACGATCGAGGGGGCGCGGTGGCACCATGCCCGGATCACCCCATAGCGCACCCCCGAATGTTAACTGGCCCAAAACAAAGAGTACGATCGGGCAAACTTGATAGTAACTTACCTACCGGCGCTAAGGGCAGGAGAGGTGGCGCCCCACGGCCAAGGGCGGATCCGCGGCAAAGCTTGTGCGACGGTGAGAAATCGGCAGAGCATCGGTCGTCCGATTGCCAAATTAGTGGTAGGGGTAGCTTCTTTGTATCTCCATGATTCTTTAGAGACACCTGCCGAGGACCCATTGATGCCCACAAGCAAGAACGATGATGGTGGCACAAGCTCATCTCTCTCACCCAATCGCGAGCTCACTGTTGGCGCTAAAATCCTTTGTTCCTGGCAGCTAGGATGGGGAGGGGATGCTAGCCTATTTATGCGCACGAGTCCGGTTAAGGAGGGGAGGGTACGGATGAATCCGCCCGGATTTCTCGCCAACAACCCACTGGAAACCATGCTAGGAACGAAGGTGGGTGATGGATCTTACACGGTGGCCCCACCTGCCAGAGAAAATGCGACATGGAGAGCGGTTGGGACGCGGCTCACCCGTGGGGCCGGTGTGGGGGACAGATATCCCCCGTGTCCACTAGAAGGCTAGAAGGCCTCGCGAAAGACTCTGGGCCCATTAATTCACAAGGCCATCCCTTCGTGGGCCAGGGGAGGAATCACTGGCAGAATCGATCGACACAAAATTGGATCGACTCGAGCCCAGACGACTCATTGGGTTTAAACATTATCTGCAGCATTGATTTGATTCTCCCGCGCAGCACCCTCAGACGATGGAACTAAACGAGGATAAGTCGACAGGATAATAGGGAGAAAAGTTTAGTCAGTTCACTATTACTTAGGAGCATATAGTTATCATACCCGCATGTAACGCCCCACGGTCGAGTATATAAGGCCTAGGGGGCACCCCATCAAAAGACAGGCCACTCATCAGCCATCTGCTCAATTCTCTAGCATCCTTCATACTAGAGAACTCCCCTGTAATCCACCACATAAAGAGCCAAACTAGGAAGTAGGGTGTTACGCCTCTCTAAGCGGCCCAAACCTGTATAAAATTGTCTATCGTCTCTCGTGCACCCAGCACGATCCATCGAGCTACAGTCGGTAACACCGTCCTACCCAAAAGCACCTCGAGGGGTAACCCCGGGTGTGCGGTCGGGTCCCAAAAACCGACAGCTGGTGCGCCAGGTAGGGGGTGTGTCGCTGATCCAAGCTAGCTCAATGGCCATCACTTTTCATCACAAGATCGCACTCCGCCCTGGATCCATTTTCTGCTTCGGAACCATCTCATCTGTGGCAGACGAAGAAGGGACTCTACATCGTATAGCGGATCCACCGGAGAAAAAGCCTTCCTTGAAAATCTCTAGGAAAGCCGGAACGAAGCAGGAAATAGCGCAACCTCCAGCGCTCCGAGCGAAGACTACCTCCTGCAAGCCAGGAGCGGAGAATTCGTTCACCTAGAGAACCCCGTTGTCCACCTCATCCACAGGAAAATGGACACAGATTATAAGGAAAAAAGAAACAAACGAGATAAAGGCCCGTCAAGCTGCCCTTCTGGTACCTCCGCCCTCAAGGGAGAACAGAAAGAAGCTTGTTGTCACGGCAACTCCATTCTACCCCGACGTCCTCTTCATCAGGGGGAGAGTGGAATCGTCCCCCATATCCGACGATGAACCAATCGTGCCTGGGGAAGAACCTCCTCAGGGGGAAGCTCGCCGATAAAGGAACCGACGCCGTAATGCCCCGCGACATCATGAGGCCGGAGAACGAGACTCGGTGTAGCCTATATCACGAGATGAGATCTCGGAGGTGGGAGAAACTCCAGATGAATGAGTCTTCAGAGAAAGGAGGAACTCCCGCCGACGTGATTGTTGGCAAGCTCAAGAGCAAGCCGAGCAGGAGGCGAGACAGCATCGAGAGAACCCTCTTCGGACGAAACCTAAACCCCGACTTCGCTCGAGCCATGAACACACCAAGCGAGGTCGGTGGATTGTTGGCCCAGATAGCCGATGGCCTCCCCCGGACTCTAGATGCCGAGGGCTATCGGCGGCTGCTCACTCGGGTAGCTAATCATCTTCTGCCTCTCGCTCATCCTCCGAGCAATCTACAACACGCCATCAACAGTCGGTGGGACGCGCGGAGCTCCATCAATGCTTCGCGTGAACGACGACATGAGAATGAGATCCGGCGCCGAGAGGAGTATGATCGGGATCACGACATCCCTGCACGATGTAACACCCTGATTTTGGGGTATAACATTTCTTTCTAATTATCACCCAAAATAAGGTGTTACTCTTCCTTTTCTCACTCTAGGGACTCCCCCTCTAGATTCTCTCTCCCTTTTTCCTTTTTGATTAGAAATAGCTTAAACTAGTGGAGATTAATTATTTATTTTTGTCAAAACCTCATGAGTCATGACATGTTGCATCATGCTGAGCTTAAAATACTCTTTGGAGTGTTGCACATGTTTGAATTTATTCGAATTTGAAACTTAGTTTGAATTTGGATTTAAAAACCCCTATAGAAAAAGAAATGGAAAAGGAATTAGCAAATCCAGGGAAAAAGAAAAAGCCATTTCGGCCCAAACCAGCCCACCAGACCTAGTCCCGCGCGTGCCTGCTGTAACACCCCAGGTGTTACTTAGAGTTTTCACTCAAGGCTACACAAGCAAAGCCCCTCATCACATGTGGTTTAAATTGAGCAAAATACACCAAACATGAGAATAAAGATCCTAAGTAAGTGCAACCCATCTTAGAAGTCATGCCTTGGCTTTATCATGCACATATAGTGAGGAAATGCCCAAACCCTAGTTTAAACCCCTTTGTGGACAAATGGGAGCCCTAGAAGTGAGCATGACCAAAGGGCTAGGAAAACCCCATGATCATGACTTGGGCCAATTATAACAACTGTAGTACACCTAATACCCTACTAAAAATAGTAAGAAAGTGACCCCAAAAAGGTTTCAGAAAAACCCCAAAAGGTTCACCAAAGGGAAGAGCATAAAAGGAAAAATCAGAATTTTTCTAAGTCCAAAACCAACCCTCTTCCAAAGATCAAACATGCGCACCCTCATTTAAACTTCAAAACCATTTGACCCAATTGACAAAGTGGCGCCTAAAGACCCCTAGAACACCCTGGAAAAATTTGAACCCAACCCTAAGTCGTTTGACACGACTTGGCACAAGATTTGTCTCGGTGTGGACAGCTAGGACAAAGACAACTTCCCACCCCCATATCTCTCAAACCCGACCACATCTACCCTTGGAACTCACATGAACTAGGTATCCCTAGGTGCAGGGAAGAGATCTCTCACAGGTCTTAGGGCAAGATTCGCACGTTTTGGCCGCTCAGCAGAGGGTAGAACAAGAACAGAAGCAAAGAGCCACGTGTTCGACGCGCTCTGAGCTCGCCAGAGCACGCCTGACGCCCGCCCTCGCGTGCCCCGCATCGCGCCAAGCCGAGCCAGCGTCATTGCCCGCGCCCGCGCCTATAAAGCCACCAGGGACTTCGACCGTACTCCCCCACGCGCACTCGACCTCACCGGAGCACCAGATCACCGGCGTTGCCCCGCGCACGGCGTGCCCGCGGCCACCCGAACAACCGCCACCGTAGACCGACCAGCAGAGCCTCTCCCAGCCGCGTCCGACCCTCAGAGTAGACCGTGCATGCCTCGATGAAGCTCCCCGAGCAAGGAATCGAACTTTGCCTTGCCGGAGAAGCCAGTCCACGATCGCCGGACTTCACCCGACTGCCGGTGAACGTAGACCGAGCTCCACGATGAGTTGTTCTTCAATTCCTTGCACGAGTCGATTACTTGACATCCCGTGAAGCTCCCCGTGCCCTTGGGTTGACCTATGTCGTCGTGGTTAGGTCGGAGCACTCGCCGCCGACGAGTTCACCCGCCTGCGCATGTGGACCTGCCGATTCCGGCCACCACCGCATTCGAGTCGTACCTCGCTGTGACCGCAAGAACCTCCCGGAGCCAACCCCGCCCTTCGCCGGACCTCCCTCGCCGCCGGTAAGCCGCGCCGCCCTAATTACTCCCGCGGGTACTATTTAAATCAGGGGAGGGACCTCGGGGGAGAAGAAGTAAAGGCCAGGGGGTTTTATGCAATGTCAGCGACTCAGAGGAATAGTGGCGCAGGGGTATAACTGAGGGGATTGTTTTAGAAAGAACCGAGGGTCTTCGGTGTAAAGTGGATTTCCAGAAAACCTTTTTAATATTTCTGATTTAAATACAAACAGAACTTGAAAAATTCATAACTTCAGTTTTGTTTACCCAAATCGAGTCAAATCAATTTTGCCAGATCCTAAATAATGTAAACTACTTAGGAAAAATATAAAACCCCAAAGTGTTGCAGAAAACTTCAAAGTGTTGATTTAAATGATTAACTGGTCAAAAGCTAAATGAAATAGGGGAAAATAGTTACACTATTAGACTGGGGTTAAGAAAATTCAGAGAAGTGCTTAATCACTTCCTAACATGTTTAAAAATAATAAACCCCTCTGTACACCAAATTAAGGTAGAGTTTGCCATTTAAATCATTTTCAGCTTATAGTTAGAGAAAATATAATAGGTAGTTTAAAACAAGAACCAGGGAGCACCCACATTTTTGTTAGCTCTCTTATTTAGTGTAGTTCACTAGAAAATTTTATTATACCTTTGTTTGGTACAAAAGAAATGAGATACCTTTTATTTTAGGAAAACAAGGAAAACTTAGAAAAACCCTAGAAAAACAACCCTGAGGAGAAAACACCCCAAACCTTGGGATACCTAATGTTTTGTTATTATAGACATAGAAAAATTATGAGTTCTGTTGTTTGACATTTCTTAAATAACAAGTTAGTTGTAAGTGTCTTTTTAGCATTAAACTTTAGAAAATCCTAACTAAATAACCACTAAGTAACCCTCTGTGATTTTTGGCACAGAAGCATGTTATTACCTATAGATACCAGCAAAATTGACTCTTAGTACAGAACCTGTGACACCCCAGGTGTCTATTTCGCGTTATGTCGGGAGAGTTATCCTAATCTCGGATGCTCAGTGAAAATTTCTATTCTCGCTAGCGTATGTGTCTGATTATCCAAATTTCTCATTCACATCTTACCGAATTCGAAGTTAATCAGTCTCACAGAAGGCCAATTTTGGAGCCTGTTAGAACTTTTAATTCTCGGCACGAATACGAACTCGATAATCCATCTCGAGTTATAAATCTCGTCTGAAGCATTTAATCAAACTCTCGACGACTATTATTTGATCTGAGCCCGAGTCTAATTCCTCGGACTTCGACCGATGTCCGACTATTTTATCCGAGTTCGTACTCTCAAACAGAATACTCAGTATGTCGCCCTCTAATTAATTCTTACTCAACTCAGCCTAGTATCTTTGTGTCTAAACCGAATTCAAAACCCAATCCGGCAGCGATTTTAAAATATCACGATTCGCCTTCTCCGACTACGCATCTGAAACCAATCGATCTCAATTCATTTTATTCCTAATTGGGTGCGAGAAATTATTTTTACGAGCGACGCTAAACAAATCAAATTCTTAGTACGGATAATCCGTCATTCTGTCCGATCGAGCACCAGCTTGCTCTGTTTTTACACAGACGACTTCCGTGAGAGCATTTTTATTCTGAGAAATATTTCAGCGCAGCACGATTAAGTGTTTTGGGCCGAATCAAGTCCAGCCCATTTGGCCCATTTAAAACCCTAGCTATTCCTTGCTATAAATATGAGGCCTCCCCTTGCAAGTTGGAGAAAATTACCACTCCCTACCCCTAGCCGCCACAACCTTTCTTCCTCTCCTCCTTTCAGCCGACGCACACAGCCACTTCTCGCTGTTCATAGGCGCATGGAGCAGCTGCGGCTCCACCTCCCTGCTCCTCTCTCCGTGGTGACGTCCAGCACCTTTCTGTTGGGGCGAAGGCGAAGACACCACCCTTCGCTCGATGCCTTCGCCGACCTCGCTGCACCAACAGAGGCAAGACGACGGGCAGACTTACCCCTCGTCCCACACGTCGCCGGACGAAGACCTGTGACGAGGTCGTCTCATCTTGTGACCTCCTCCAACATGGAGGCCCACGTGTGATCCGGCCCATTGTAACAGGCCCTGCGTGGCCGCTGCGCATTACAGGCCTAATTTGTAAAGGTCTCCCTGTAATTACGGTCTGTAACCCTGCTTTATGGGAATATTCCGGGGATAACCTAGGTGGCTGAGGGCACATGCGTCCTTAACACTGGACGCTGGGCACTCAGATACCTATAAATACCCCCACACAGTGCCCTTGAGAGGCTAGATTAACAGAGCTATTGCCATCTCGAGCAAAAACCCTGTTTACATCGCTACACTCCCCCGTTGGATCAACTTGCACCGGAGAGCAAGTTCCAACATTTGGCGCCCACCGTTCGTGCTACGAAAAAACCACCCGCGATGGCACCCAAGAAAGCTAGCTCGAAGGCTGACGAGGCTGCGAAGGCAGCACTGCTGGCCGAGAAAAAGGGCAAGGCCCTTGTCCTAGCCCACACCACCCACCAAGAGGCCACCGAAGACGATGCTCCCCACACCTGCGGCTCTGGAGAATAGCCGCAACCTCCCCCAGGCTTCGCTCCACCGGAGGGCGCGGACGTCATCGAGGACGGCAAAGTCATCGGTGTCTCAGCGGAAGAACAGCTACAGCTGCATGCCTTGCGCATCAAGAATTGCAATCTCCAGAAGCAAAAAGATATACTTGAGGCCAAGCGCCAACGTGTGTCCGCACAAGCCAAGGTGCGGCAGATGATACGAGACGAAGAGCAGAAGGCTCAGGAGCTCGAACAAGAGATTGCGCTAATGCAGCGCGAAGGCCACCTCGACCTGCAACACGGCCCACCCCTGCAACAGCGCGCACAAGTCGAAGACATATACTTCCCTCAGCACGGACACACCATCCCACACGCCACGGCTTTCCAAGGTGTCAACTACCTCGATGAGCGAAGTCCCCTGGCGCCACACCTACAAGTGACACCTTGGCCCGCCAACTTCCGGGCAGGGACCTATCCCAAGTACAACGACAGCACTGACCCAACACAGTACATCATGAGTTATCAGGTCGTCGTTGCATCTTCTGGAGGGGACGACGCCACGATGGCCAAGTCCTTCATCATCGCCCTCGAAGGCCCAGCTCTCACCTGGTACACCCGGTTGCCCCCGTTGTCCATCGACTCCTGGAGAAGCCTCCAGGACAAATTGCTGTTCAACTTCCAAGGGTACCGCCCAGACACCGATGCCTTGGCTGAACTTTCACTCTGCAAGCAGCTGGAAAAAGAGACTCTGCGGGAGTACTACCGCAAGTTTCTGACCCTCAAGTCACAGCTGCCCTCAGTCGATGACCAAATCGCCATCCACTATGCCATCAGTGGCCTTCGGGCCGGCGTCCTTTACAACCACTGCATCAGGGATCCACCCAAGAACCTCCAGGAGTTGTATCAGCTATTTGAAAAATATGCCAGATCCGAAGAGCTCCACGAGCGCAAAGTCGAGTCTCAGAGGAAACCCAAAGACACTCCACTGTCCAGCCGCACGTGGACGAGGCCTTCGTAGCCAGACTCCGGTCGGGACGGCCACAATCAGCAGCAAGTGCACAACATCGCCAACCAGCACCCCGCTGGCGATGCCCCTCGCCGCCAAGAATATCCCCCCAGGGCCGCGGGAACGGGGCTCGTGGTCGAGGCCGAGGACGTGCGCAGCAGGCGCGCCGATTTTACTGCTTGTTCCACGGCGAAGACTGCGCCCACCAAACCAGAGACTGCCCAGAGACGAAGGCCACCAGAGACAGGATGGCACGGGCGCAACCAGCCGACAACCCTAGAGTTGTCGCTCACACATACCAGCAACCCCCTCCGCCATACATCCACGGCCCCGCTCCGCATCCACCACACCACGCATACCAACACCACTAGGAAGTACAAATCGTACCTCCCCCACCCCCACCTCCACACCAGCAACAACAAAACATCCACCACCCCCATGCCCCAAAGCAAGAGGACTTCGCCGATCAGCTGTATCGTGGAGTCATTCATATGATCACTGGGGGGTCCATCGCCGACTTCGACATGAAGCGGCAGAAGTGGGACCACTACCGCAGCATCAACCACGTCGCCATCACGGGTCCGGTCGTACAGACGAAGTGGTCCCACGTGCCGCTAACCTTCGACGCCCGAGACGTCGATCTGTGCAGCGCCCCCCACATCGACGCCACGGTTATCAACTGCAGCGTGGCAGGCTAGGACCTACACAAAGTCCTAGTCGACAATGGCAGCCAAGCAGACATCATTTTCCTCCATGCCTTTGACCGTATGGGCATAAGCCACAGCCTGCTCAAGCCTTCGGACAACCCACTGTACGGCTTCGGCAACAAGGGCACATTTCCCGTCGACAAAATAGAGTTGCCTCTCTCCT